>NC_047091.1:47149636-47451302 GCF_902459505.1 Geotrypetes seraphini | reverse complement strand
AAAAGAGCGACACAATTGATAAAAGGTATAGAAAACCTTTCATATGCTGAAAGATTAGAGAAACTGGGGCTCTTTTCCCTGGAAAAGCGGAGACTTAGAGGGGACTTGATAGAGACTTACAAGATCATGAAAGGCATAGAGAAAGTGGAGAGGGACAGATTCTTCAAACTTTCGAAAACTACAAGAACGAGAAGGCATTCGGAAAAATTGAGAGGGGACAGATTCAGAATTCTAATGCTATGAAGTTCTTCTTCACCCAAAGGGTGGTGGACACCTAGAATGCACTTCCAGAGGGTGTGATAGGACAGAGTACGGTATTGGGGTTCAAGAAGGGATTAGATGATTTCCTGAAGGAAAAGGGGATAGAAGGGTATAGATAGAGTATTACTATACAGGTCCTGGACCTGATGGGCCACCGCGTGAGCGGATTGCTGGGCATGATGGACCTCTGGTCTGACCCAGCAGAGGCACTGCTTATGTTCTTAAACGCAAGCAGTGGACAGGAGATATTGCTAGCTGCAAGTGAAAATAGAATACTTGAAGAGGTACAGAAGGGGGACTAGAGGGCACAAACTTCCCTCACTATGCCACTACCAACACATACCCAAATCATAAATATAACACAACAATATAAGAAACCAACTTTAACCCCTGTCAATTTTGAGGCTCTATATGCTCATGCTATAATATAAAAGGTTGGAAAGGCTAAAGTAAAATCCATACTTTTACCAACTTCCTAAACCTGAGATAATGTAATTCAGCTCTTAGTTTGCTAGGGGCAGAATTCAAGAAAAGTCAGAGGAAACACCTAAAATGTTGTGCATCATGTTACTCTCAACTTTTTGGTCTGTGAACCACTTCATATTTTTCATTACAATCATCTGCCTCTGTTTCCATGTTCCTGAGTCTACCTCCTGGGGTCTCATTCCATGACCTCTCATTCTAGAACATTCTCTCCTAAAGAAGAATGGTTAATTTTGGCCTTTGAAGTATTTTTATCTATGTATTTATTTATTCAATTATCTATACCGTTCTCCCCCTCTACCTCTTGGTATGAGTTACTAGGTGGTCGATACATGGGCGAAAAGCTAAATAGAGGGATAATAGCCTTGAAGAAACCCTTCGGGTGAAACATGTTGGCTTGTTAGTCCCTGAGAAATTGACCATTAATACAAAGCTAAGTATTTAAACATCTTATGAACTTTTATGATAGATTTAATTATTGGTTAGATACATTTAAAATAAGACCCGGTGAAGATTTGATGCATAAAGCCAGATACTATGAAACTTTTGAATATAGTGGTGGCATCTCTGAGGGTCTATTCTCAATAAATTATTTAGTGAGAGTTTAAGAGGTAGTCCTAAGACCTGACAAAATATGTCATTAATCTCATTGCTATCTATCAGGCCATTTTCATGTTTACAAAAACATCATACAGAACAAACCCATAACATAGGCACCAGAACTTAGATGTGATCAGATGTGATGACGTTGTTTAAAAGCCATCACTAATACATTACATAATAAATCATTTAGAGGACTCTGCATCTAAAGGCTGTGCTGTATCTAAGTTTCTACAAACCTCTGTTCCTAAAGGCAAATCTTAATTCTCTGTTTCTTTCTACACTGTTTAATAACCTTTGTTCATATTAGCCTCAAGGTTTTCTGCAAATGTCCAGTGTTTCATAAACAAACAACTCTGCTTTCCCACAGACATTTCTTTCTCAAGGATTTTATTATGTAGCAGAGTTCTGCTACATGACTAACAATTTTCAGTGTATGCAAAATCCTGCTTGCACATATCTTTTATAGTATATATTCTCTGAAATGGGGGGCTCTCTATCCTTACCTAGTGGTCCCCAGGATCCACAGCCTCTTCTACAGTTTGATGTCTCAGTAGCATTTGACACAGTCAACCACACACTGCTGCTAGATGTTGTTATTCGATGCCATCAACTCGTGCTCGAATCCTAGCGACTTGATGAATTGTGGATCTAAAACGAAATCGATTTTGTGCTAGTCCAGAAAAGTCCTCCAGCATCATCCCCATGGTTATTTTCAATGTGTCCAGCCATCTGTTTGCAGGTCACTCTCTTTGCCTGGTTCCTTCGATCTTCCCAAATAGGATGTCCTTCTCCAGTGATCTCTCTCTTCTGATGGTGTGACCAAAATAAGAGTTGTAACTTCATCATTTGGGCTTCAAGTGACATAGCCGGTTTGATCTCTTCCAGAATCGATTGTTAGTTCTTCTGGCGTTCCATGGCACACCTAAAATCCTCTAGCACCAAAGCTCAAATGAGTCAATCTTCTTTCTGTCTTGTTTCCGTACTATCCAGTTTTAACATCTGTAACTGGCCACTGAGTGTGTGAACAAGTCTGAGTGTGTGAACAAGACCACTGAGTGTGTGAAAATGAGTGTGTGAACAAGTCTGATCTTTGGAGTGTTACTCCTTGCCTTTGAATACTTTGTCCAGAGTCTTCATTGAAGTGCAACCAAGTACTATTCTGTGGAGTATTTCTTCTCTGCTAGTTGCTTCTTTGTTTACAAAAGAGTCCAGGAGACTGAAATCCTTTACAACTTCTATTCTATCGCCTTCAATCTCAAAATCATCATTTACTACTGGTCTCCACAATGTGGAGTATCACAAGTATCTCCCATCTCACCACTATTATATAACATCTTTATGACCACACTGAATTTGATAACCCTCAGACCAGGGGAATGGCTCTTCTCATAAACAGATGATGTCTTTCTACTAATCGCTGCAAGTACGAACCAAGCAAAGATGGTTACAAAATTGTCCAGAATCTTAACTAACATGCATGAATGGGTGGATACCATCTCAAAATAAATAAAGAAAAAAAACTATTATGATTTGGACAACACATACACCTAATGTCTTTTAATATTATTCTGACAACCTCAAAAGTACTGGGAGTCACTCTAGATAACTTATTAAGTTTTGAAGATCATGTTAGCAACTTAGTCCGAAAATCCTTTCTTACAGTACAAAAACTAAGAAGGGTAAGACCCTACTTCTTCTAACAGCACTACAGAATACTGGAGCAGTCAATGATACTATTACTATTGGACTACTGCAATGCTCTACTCTTCGGTACCTCCATGAAATTAATGAAAAAAATTCAATCGATACAAAACATGGCAGCAAAACTCATATACCTAAAATCAAGATTTGACCATGTCACACCATTACTTATAGAATTACAGTGGTTTCCATTAGAAAACAGAATTCAAACTATGCTGCTTAGCTTAACAGTAAAAACGCTATATGGTGATGTGCCTAATAGCTTCCCCAGATGTACTGATGTAGATCTGCTGACCAACGTAACTCTAATAACCTGACCCTATCATTCACAACTCTAAAATATATTAAATACTAGTCATTAAGCCCGTTACATTAACGGGTGCTAGAATATGTCTATCTGTCTTTCTTTCTTTCTGTGTCTCTCCCTGCCCCTGTCTCTTTCTTCGTCTCTCTCCCTCCCACTGTCTGTCTTTCTTTCTGTCTGTCTCTCTCCCTGGCCCCCTTTGTCTGTCTGTGTTTCTTTCTTTCTGTCTCTCTTCCTGCCTGCTGTCTTTCTGTGTGTGTGTTTTTCATTCTCGTGCGCTGCCTGCCTATCTTTCTGTCTCTCTCCATGGCCCCCTTTTGTCTCCCCCCAAAGCAAACCAAGATTGCTCCCTGGCCCCCTTTCCCCCCTCCCCCACTTCCCTGTGCAGCAACAGCAACATTCCCCCCTTCTCTGTGTAGCAGCAACAGCATTCCCCCTTCCCTGTACAGCAGCATTCCCCCACACTTCCCTGTACAGCAGCAGCATTCCCTCTTTCCCTGTGCAGCAGCATTTCCCTTTTCCCTGTGTAGCAGCAGCATTCCCCCCCCCCACTTCTCTGTGCAGCAGCAGCATTCCCCCCTTCCCTGTGCACCCACCCCTTGCCTGCTCCCCCTGTTCCCTTCCTTTTCCCTCCCCCCGTCCAGCAGCATTCCTTTCCTGCTCCCCCTGTGCATATGACCCACAGAAATCTACTTGCCTCACAGAAAAGCGCTGCACCGCGCTGTTGCTGGCCTCGGTGTCTTCTCTACACTGCGGCCAACCCTAGCGGAAACAGGAAGTTGTGAGAGGACGGGCCGCAGTGGGGAGAAGATTGTTAGGCCAGTGGCAGCACAGCGCAGCGCTTTTCAGTTAAAAGCTGTGAGCAGGCGAGAAGGAGTAGGAGGAAAAATAGATGCTGGCAGGGGGGTTTGGAGGTCAGGGCGCGTGCGGCAAGCCGCCGCTCGCGCCTGAAGATTTTAAAAGAGCGCTTGGCGTTGGGGCGTGTGCGGCAAGCCGCCGCTCGCGCCTGAAGATTTTAAAAGAGCGCTTGGCGTTGGGGCGTGTGCGGCAAGCCGCCGCTCGCGCCTGAAGATTTTAAAAGAGCGCTTGGCGTTGGGGCGTGTGCGGCAAGCCGCTGCTCGCGCCTGAAGATTTTATGGTAATTGTCAGATGGCTCGGTGTGGTCCCTATGCAGCAGGAGCTGAAAGCAGCGCTGGGGGCTTGTGAGAGGAGCCGCCGCTGCTGGCAACCAAGGTAGGTTCTGGGAAGAAGGCTGGGGACTCGCGCATGCGCACTCCTGCGACCACAGACCTACAGCGCACGGAACACGCAAATAGGAGTGCGCATGCGCGAGTTAGCCTTTTATTATATAGGATAAGACATCTCATAGTAAATCTTTTAAATACCAAATAGTGAAAGTGTGTAACTCACTTCCTCTCAAAATTCGCACAACCACAGTGTACACACTGTTTTGTAAAAACCTAATTACTTTTTTTTTTTTTAAAGAAATCCCTATCGGGGGTCCAAAGAAACTCAGGCTAACAATACAAGTCACCTGGTTCAAAGACAATGTTAATATTCAGCTACTACTTTTGATGTATTACCTCAGACTGTATGTATAATTTGATAACTTATGTATCATGTAGCAGGAAATTGTCAGAGAGGGCAGGCCACAGTGAAGAGAAGCACTGGGGTTTGCAGGGCTGCTCTGTGAATCACTGCCGCCACTGACAAATGTAAAGGTAGATGCAGGGGGGGGATGGTAAAAATGGCTATTGGGGGAGAGAGTGAAAAGATTAGATACCGGGATAGGGAACGGCAGAAAAATCAGACCAGCAAGCCACTCCCTGAACAGTGCCAGATACTGGAGGCAATGGAGTACCAATGGGTGGGTGAGATGGGGGGGAGTGGTCCACCCTGGGTGCAGCCCATAAGGGGGTGCTACGAGGGCCAGCATTGTGATCTTCTTCCGGCAGTGGCAGCGTTCACAATTCGCTGCTCTGCCGGCGTCTGGTCTTCTTCTCTGCCGGGTGCTGCCTGGCAGAGAGAAAAGCCTGAAGCCAGCAAAAACCACAAGTTATCAAGGCTGTGCTGCTGAAGGAGAGAGGAGTGACAAAAACAGAGAGAGAGAGAGAGGTAAGGAGGGGAAGAGAAATGCTGCACCCAATTAGGCAGTAGATTGCCTTGAGTTACCCCTGCACAAAACATAACATTAGCAAATTCCATAAATGAGACACCTGAGTAACACACATAAGAGATTGTTTGTAGTTACTACTGTATATCAAATGATTATTAAAGATGAAATATTGATTCTACAGCATAATTAAGATACAAGTAAATTTGCTTAACTGTGGCTTGTCAACTATAGCCTGTGTCTGCATATTGAGATGCCTGTGTCTGCATATTGTTTATCGGTGTAGCAAATCATTCTTCATAATTTGTCTTGCACATTCATAACAGACTTAAGTTTGTTCATCAGTTTTGATGCCCATGTCAGTATCAGCTCACTCTTTGATGTCACTTCCTAGGCGCGGGTCCCGGAAGTGACGTTAGAGAAAGCGCCGATGCCGATGCGGGCTGCCACCTTGCGCCGGGGAACTAAAAAAGTTACGGGGGAAGGCAAGGGGCATGCACGTGCAGGGCAAGGAGAAGAGCGGGGGGGGGGGGCAGGGCGTAAAGGAGGGGTGCTGCACCCTTAGTGAGATGGCACCTGGGGTAGACAGCCCCCCCCACACACACACTTACTACGCCACTGGAAGCATACATGCAGCCCTGGGGTCACAAGTTGGAGACCACTGACTTAGGTGGTTGTGCTGAATATTAGCACTCAACCGTATAAGTGCCAACTCCAACCCAGACTGCCCACAAAATCGCTAGCTTTGTGTTTGGCCGTTAGTGCTGATATCTAGCAGCGCTATCCTTCTTACCCTCCCCCACTTCTTCTTACCTTTATTTCCCTTTTCTTTTTCATTTTATTGTACGTATCTTTTCCCTCTGAGCATGTATGTCTTGTCCTATCATAAATGGCATTCCTTTCCAATGTCCAAATTTTAGGTTGCACACCACTCTGGTCCGTACTGCCAGTAAGAATAGTTTAGCAAGCTTTAATTTAACTGTAAACTGTTAAGCACCGCGATAGCCCTTCATAAGCGATTTAATTAGGCCGGAACCTCTCCTGCCTGGTTAATTTGCTTTAATTATTGACCCCCATGTCTTCTTCTCGAAGGTCTAACTGGTTTAGCTCACTGCTTGGTATTGCAATGGAATATGCAGTATGAGAACATTATGCACATTTAGGCCCCAATTCTATAAAAGACGCCTACAATTAGGCACCTCGGTCAACATGTCTAGCCGGTCTAGGCGCCTAACTTAATTTTAATTGACAGCATCATTAAAAACCAATATAAATGATTTACAAAATTAATTTGTCAGTAAGCGCCTAACTTGGTAGGCACCTACCACTTCGAGATAGGCGTCTCCATTGAGGTTTCCACCGGTGCCTACATGGCAAGAAGGCATGATTGAGGGTGGATTTAGGGCAGATTCAGGGCAGAGTGTGGGCATGGATTGACTTAGGTGCGGTGGGCGCCTATCTTAGGTCAAGAAAACCCTAGCTTAAATTGCAGAACACTTAGGCACCGCTAGGCGAGATTCTATAAACGACTCCTAGCCGTTGTTTGACAACAGCACTTAATGGGGCCCAGGAGTTACACGCCATTTATAGAATCAGGGCCTTAGTATCTCTAGGTCAAAATTTATTTCCCTGTAGCTCAGCTCTAATACCCTGCTCAGACTGCAGTTGACTGTTTGGATGTGACCTCAAGGGTGAGCCTAGTCCTAATGACACGGAGACAAATTTGTCCCTGTCCCCACACAAACTTAATTTCCCCATCCCATCCCTGTGAGTTCTGTCCCTGTCCCTTTCCTACAAGCTCTGTCTTAACCACATAAGCCTCGAACACTTATGATTTTAAAGTGTTTGAGGCTTGTGCAGATGAGGACGGAGCTTAGGCATTGGTGGAATGAGGCATTATGACATCACAATCTGAGCTTTAGAATGTTGCTACTTATGATTTTAAAGTGTGCAGATATGGGCAGAGCTTGCAGGAATGGGCAGTGGCATAGTGAGGGTTCGAGGCATCTGGGGCGGTGGTACCCCTATTCCTGCCCTCATCTCTGCCCCTCCCGCTCTTTCCCCGATCCCCCCCACCACACGACCCTCAGCGCGCTCCTCGCGACTCCATCGGCTCTCCCTCTGATGTCACTTCCGGAAGTGATGCCAGTGGGAGAAATGACACAGTCATGAGGAACACGTTGAAGTTGTTGCTTGCGGCGGTGAACAACTAGAGGTATGGGGGAAGGGGGCATGCGCAGGGCGAGGGAAGGAGTAGGACGAGGCAGAAGGCAGAGAGGAGGAGGAGTGCCAGTACACCCACCTACATGGCGCCCAGGGTGGACCCCCCCCCCTTACTATGCCACTGGGAATGAGGCAGGGACAGGGAGCGAACTTTCAGGGATGGGATAGAAAACTGAATTCCCGTGGGGACAAATTTATCCTCGTTCCATTCTCTACGAGTATTAACAACATAGGATTTTTGGATCATTGGCTGTATTCAGCCAGAGCTCTGTCAACGTTTCTAGCGATTGCAGGTGGCAAATAAGGATACAGATTTTTTTTCACGTCTGTGGTTATTACTGACAATCGTATTACAATAAAATAAAGATTTAAAAGGGGTTTGTTAATATTCATAACCATTATTTCTCAGATAATTTATCATCATTGTGGCATGCTGTATATAAAAGATGGATCTGCCCATAAAATTGTTAATAGTGTTCTATTATATAAAAGCAAAGCTATGTATTCATACACGAAATCTAATTCACACTCAGTCAGCACTGAACACCAATTTATCTTACTAAATAAATTATATTAATTTTGTTAGTGGTCAGAGGCTTGCAGTCAAGAATGAAGCTTCAGGGATGTTCAGAGACACAAAGGGGGTTATTTTAGAAGCCTTATTTGCGATTTCCACATCCATGCCCATGTGTAAATGGTGATATTAAAATTACTTTGTTGAGTTGGGATAATCATTGCTGAGTCGTTAGATATAGCCAAATAGTGGTTGAAGATCTCAAGGGGTGTAGCTTGGGCAATTAAAAAATATACATGTGTATTTCTCATTTTATGAAGGGAATGCGTGTGTGGGACCTAATATTTTCATGGGAGGATTTTTATCTGTTCCCTGGCAAATCAAGGCAGTTTACAAATCTAGAAACAAAAGCCAAGATGAAGAAAGGAACTACAACATTTAAAAAAAACAGTAAAAGAAAAAAAGAGAGAATGAGGAGGAAGAGGACAGGTAGCGTTTTTAGCGCATGCTAACCCCCACGCTATGCGGACAAACTAACGCCAGCTCAATGGAGGCGTTAGCGTCTAGCGCGCGCTAAGCATGCGTTAAAACCGCTAACGCAGCTTAGTAAAAGGAGCCCTAAGAGCTGTGCTTCCACCCTATTTCTACCGCTTCAGCTAGGGAAGGTCAGGAAATGGTAAGGAAAAGAGATGCTGTGAAATAGGGATAGGAAAGGTCATATCTAAGTTCAGAGGGGAGTGCATTCCAAAGTGATGGGCAATGGAGAAAAATGCACAATGTCTGGTTGGTTCAACTGTAGAACAGCAGACAAGAGGGATAGATAATTATTACTAGTACAGGAATATAAAGAGCCAGCTGGCCAATAGGGAACAATCAGAGAAGAAAGGTAATGGGGAAGTCCAGAATAGGAGCCAGCTCTGTGGGTGTTGCGGGTGCTTGAGCAAACTAGAATTTAATATCCCCAGTCAATTTGAAAAGTTGGCTCTTATGAAGCCCGAAATAGAGAATCCAGTGTGTTAATGTCAGGATCTTGCGTTGGATTCTGAACGTGATTAAGAGCCAGTTACGGTGTTTGAGAAGAGGAGTGATAAGGCCCAAATTGTTTATTAAACTTTTTAGACCACCTATACTACTTACATATATCTAAGTGTTGATGCTCATCTGAGAGAAGATGTGTTGCAATGTTCTGGACAGCCTCAGCTTCTTAAGTATGAGAAGAAGGTCAGAGTGGACAATATTACAGTAATCTAAATAGGAGGCTACCACTGTGTAGAGAAGAGTAGCACAGGAATTGTCATCAAGGTGAGGATGGAGAGAGCAAATGGTGTGTAAAGACTTTACAGTCCCACCCCAATCCCGCCCCCAATTTCTTCCATTCATTTTTCATGTACACATAATATCTTATTAATTCATAATGGCAACCATAAAATTTAAAAAAACCCACAAAGCACACTATATGCAGAGAAAATGTTAATTATCATTTATATTTGGGGGGTTTTCAAAGATGTCAAGCAGATGTCACCTCAGTAATTATATGCAATGTCACCTCAGTAACTATAGAAAAATAGACAAATACAGTGGAACCTCAGTTTGCGAGTAACCATGTTTGCGAGTGTTTTGCAAGACGAGCAAAACACTCAGCAAACATTTGACTCGTAAACCGAGCACTGCCCCGATAAACGAGCACTTAAAGACCAGGAAGCGCCGCTTCGGGGGATTCCTCTTCCGTCTTCCGGCCAGCCTTCCACGTCAGGTGCCTTCTGCAGGTTGGAGGACCTCTGTCTGAGCCTGCGCGGCCAGGTGCTGTCCCGCTTGCGTGTGATACGCTAAACGTCAATCATCAGCGTTGTGCATGTCGTGCGCGGTGGGTGGGTGGGGCGGCGCTCGGCTGCGTGGGTGGGGGCTCTCCAGCATGCGAGGGGCATCCGACATGGAGGGCTGGCCGGCAGATGGAGGAGGCATCCCTCTGAAGCGGCACTGCGGGGTTCTTCGGCGGCTGGCGGACATAAGAACATAAGAACATAAGAAGCGCCATCTCCGGATCAGACCTTCGGTCCATCAAGTCCGGCGATCCGCACACGCGGAGGCCCTGCTAGGTATACACCTGGCTTATTTTATAGCCAACCATATCTTTATATGCCTCTCTCAAGGAGATATGCATCTAGTTTGCTTTTGAAGCCTAGGACTGTCGATTCCGCAATAATCTCCCCTGGGAGAGTATTCCAGATGTCAACCACTCTCTGTGTGAAGCAGAACTTCCTGATATTAGTCCTGAACTTGCCCCCCCTTAGCTTCATTTCATGTCCTCTTGTCCGTGTCAAATTGGACAATGTAAATAGTTTTTTCTGCTCTATTTTGTCGATTCCTTTCAGTATTTTGAAGGTTTCGATCATATCCCCACGCAGTCTCCTTTTCTCAAGGGAGAACAATCCCAGTGTTTTAAGTCGATCCTCATATTCCAGTTTCTCCATACCCTTCACTAGTTTAGTTGCTCGTCTCTGCACCCTCTCCAGCAGTTTTATATCCTTCTTTAAGTAGGGAGACATTACAGGCATTCCCCCCGAAGTGGCACTGTGGGGTTCTTCTTCATATGACGGACGAAGGAGGTGGACGGAGGAGACGGCGCTGCAGCACCCGGCATATGACAAGTACAGATCCCGGGTTCTGGAACGAATTGTTGCTGTTGCCACTATTTTCTATGGGGAACTTTGCTTTGATAAACGAGCATTTTGGATTACGAGAATGCTCCTGGAACGGATTATGCTCGTAATCCAAGGTACCACTGTATAGTGCAAAATATAGACAGCAGTCATAAATTCTCAAAACTGATACATTTTGATTACTAAATTGAAAATAAAATAATTTTTCCTACCTTTGCTGTCTGGTGATTTCATGAGTCTTTGGTTGCGTTTCCTTCTGACTGTTCATCCTTTCTTTGATTTTTTCTTTCTGCTCTCAGGCCCAACAATTGTCCCTTTCTATTCCCTCCCTCCTTCCTTCCTATGTCCTTAGTGCCCCCAGTGCCTCCTTCCTATGTCCTTAGTGCCCCCAGTGCCTCCTTCACATGTCCTTAGTGCCCCCAGTGCCTCCTTCCTATGTCTTTAGTGCCCTCAGTGCCTCCTTTCCATGCCCTTAGTGCCCCCAGTGCCTTCTTCCTATGTCCTTAGTGCCCCCAGTGCCTCCTTTCTATGTCCCCCTCACTGCCTTCCAGCCTTTGTCCCACCCTCTCCCCCGAAGTTAGCCTGCCTGCCGCGCCAAAGCCTGCCTGCCTCCCTCCTTCCCTCCCTCCAGCGCCATATTCAACCCCCTCCCTCGGACCGCCACTGCCGCTGCCTGCCTGCCTCCCTTCTTCCCTCACTCCAGCGCCAATTCAAACCCCCATCCGCCCACCGCCGCTGCACCTTCTTCTTGCCGCCCAGAAGCCTTCTTCCCGATTCAAGGTTACTTTGGTTTATATTCAGATGGGTTTATATTTAAGAATATATGGTATTTAAACATCTTTATTATATTTCCCCTTTCCTCCAATGTATACATATTGAAATCTATAAGTCTGTCCCCATACATACACCTTATGACGTAAACCACCGACCATTTTAGTAGCCTTTCTCTGGACCAACTCCATCCTGTTTATATCTTTTTGAAGGTGTGGCCTCCAGAATTATACACAATATGCTAAATGGGGTCTCACCAGAGTCTTATATACCTCCTTTTTCTTACTGTCTATGGAACTACTGATGATGTTCTAAATGCATTTAGCTAAATCCTGCAATCTGCTATTCTATCTATCCGTAGCACACCAAAGGAAACATGCTGATCTGTTGTCTGTTATTCTAGTCTCTCTCAGTTATCGGGGCTGGAAAATACCCTCGAGGCCAATGCACAAACCTTTTATTTGAGGTGTGTGGCTAAAACACTTTAAGTCTCTTAAAAACCTTCTCTTTCAATGCATGCAGATTATTAAAGAGTCCCTTAATGGTAGGCTTAAATGTTTACTAGTTAATATTAATTAGGTACAGTGCATTCAAAGGCAAGAATGTGGTTGGAGACTGCTCTTAATTATAATAAAATTTCTATTTATTGGGCTCTCTGATTCTGTACAAAGATACACAAAATATGGTAACATAGTAACATAGTAACATAGTAGATGATGGCAGATAAAGACCCGAATGGTCCATCCAGTCTGCCCAACCTGATTCAATTTAAATTATTTTTTTTTTTCTTCTTAGCTATTTCTGGGCGAGAATCCAAAGCTTTACCCGGTACTGTGCTTGGGTTCCAACTGCCGAAATCTCTGTTAAGACTTACTCCAGCCCATCTACACCCTCCCAGCCATTGAAGCCCTCCCCTGCCCATCCTCCTCCAAACGGCCATGCACAGACACAGACCATACAAGTCTGCCCAGTAACTGGCCTAGTTCAATCTTTAATATTATTTTCTGATTCTAAATCTTCTGTGTTCATCCCACGCTTCTTTGAACTTAGTCACAGTTTTACTCTCCACCACCTCTCTCGGGAGCGCATTCCAGGCATCCACCACCCTCTCCGTAAAGTAGAATTTCCTAACATTGCCCCTGAATCTACCACCCCTCAACCTCAAATTATGTCCTCTGGTTTTACCATTTTCCTTTCTCTGGAAAAGATTTTGTTCTACGTTAATACCCTTTAAGTATTTGAACATCTGAATCATATCTCCCCTGTCTCTCCTTTCCTCTAGGGTATACATATTCAGGGCTTCCAGTCTCTCCTCATACGTCTTCTGGCGCAAGCCTCCTATCATTTTCGTCGCCCTCCTCTGGACCGCCTCAAGTCTTCTTACGTCTTTCGCCAGATACGGTCTCCAAAACTGAACACAATACTCCAAGTGGGGCCTCACCAATGACCTGTACAGGGTCATCAACACCTTCTTCCTTCTACTGACTATGCCTCTCTTTATACAGCCCAGAATCCTTCTGGCAGCATCCACTGCCTTGTCACACTGTTTTTTCGCCTTTAGATCTTCGGACACTATCACCCCAAGGTCCCTCTCCCCGTCCGTACATATCAGCTTCTCTCCTCCCAGCATATATGGTTCCTTCCTATTATTAATCCCCAAATGCATTACTCTGCATTTCTTTGCATTGAATTTTAGTTGCCAGGCATTAGACCATTCCTCTAACTTTTGCAGATCCTTTTTCATATTTTCCACTTCCTCTTCGGTGTCTACTCTGTTACAAATCTTGGTATCATCTGCAAAATCTTGGTATCATCTGATATCATCTTGGTATCTTCTAACCCTTCAGCAATGTCACTTACATACATATTGAACAGGATTGGCCCCAGCACTGAACCCTGAGGGACTCCACTAGTCACCTTTCCTTCCTTCGAGCGACTTCCATTAACCACCACCCTCTGGCGTCTGTCCGACAGCCAGTTTCTGACCCAGTTCACCACTTTGGGTCCTAACTTCAGCCCTTCAAGTTTGTTCAACAGCCTCCTATGAGGAACTGTATCAAAGGCTTTGCTGAAATCCAAGTAAATTACATCTAGCATATGTCCTCGATCCAGCTCTCTGGTCACCCAATCAAAAAATTAAATCAGGTTCATTTGGCACGATTTACCTTTTGTAAAGCCATGTTGCTTCAGATCCTGTAACCCATTAGATTCAAGGAAATACACTATCCTTTCTTTCAGCAACACTTCCATTATTTTTCCAACAACTGAAGTGAGGCTCACCGGCCTGTAGTTTCCTGCTTTATCCCTGTGACCACTTTTATGAATAGGGACCACATCCGCTCTCCTCCAATCCCCAGGAATCACTCCCGTCTCCAGAGATTTGTTGAACAAGTCTTTAATAGGACTTGCCAGAACCTCTCTGAGCTCCCTTAGTATCCTGGGATGGATCCCGTCTGGTCCCATCGCTTTGTCCACCTTCAGTTTTTCAAGTTGCTCATAAACACCCTCCTCCGTGAACGGCGCAGAATCTACTCCATTTTCTCGTGTAACTTTGCCAGACAATCTTGGTCCTTCTCCAGGATTTTCTTCTGTGAACACAGAACAGAAGTACAGTGGTGCCTCACACAACGAACTTAATCCGTTCCAGGAGCAAGTTTGTTATGTGAAACGTTCGTTGTGTGAAACGCGTTTTCCCATAACAATACATGTAAAAAAAAATAATTCGTTCTGTAGCATAAAATATGCTAAGATGACATAAAAAAAGATAAATTTTTGGTTATTATTTTTATTTAGATACATCTAAAAACATAATTGTTTTTTTAAAACAACACACATTTTTTAAATTTAAAGACAGACTAAGTAGAGTCTAATTTTACAGTGAGAGGGCAGAGTCTCAGCGGCAAAAACTGGGACTTAACTGTTCATTTTTTTTTTTTCTACCGTGTTTCCCCGATGATAAGGCAGGGCCATCAAATAAGACAGCCCCCCCTTTTTAGAAAAAAATGTAAAATAAGGCACCCCCCCGCAAATAAGCCACCCACCGATACCTGCGCTTACCCGAATCGGGTGGTACGGTGGGTGACTCCGTGTAGTCCCTGGCACCCCCGACACGATCGGGGCAAGAGGGAGCTCAAGCCCTCTTGCCCCCCCGACTCCCCGACACGATCGGGGCAAGAGGGAGCTCAAGCCCTCTTGCCCCCCCAACTCCCCGACACGATCGGGGCAAAAGGGAGCTCAAGCCCTCTTGCCCCCCCGACTCCCCGACACGATCGGGGCAAAAGGGAGCCCAAGCCCTCTTGCCCCGCCGATTCCCCAACTCCCCGACAATATCGGGCCAGGAGGGAGCCCAAGTCCTCCTGGCCACGGCGACCCCCTAACCCCACCCTGCACTACATTACGGGCAGGAGGGATCCCAGGCCCTCCTGCCCTTGACGCAAACCCCCCCTCCCCCCAACGACCGCCCCCCCCAAGAACCTCCGACCGCCCCCCCAGCCGACCCGCGACCCCCCTGGCCGACCCCCACGACACCCCCAACCCCCTTCCCCGTACCTTTCTGTAGTTGGCCGGACAGACGGGAGCCAAACCCGCCTGTCCGGCAGGCAGCCATTGACGGAATGAGGCCGGATTGGCCCATCCGTCCCAAAGCTCCGCCTACTGGTGGGGCCTAAGGCGCCTGGGCCAATCAGAATAGGCCCGGGAGCCTTAGGTCCCTCCTGGGGGCAGGGCCTGAGGCACATGGTCGGGTTGGGCCCATGTGCCTCAGGCCCCGCCCCCAGGAGGGACCTAAGGCTCCCGGGCCTATTCTGATTGGCCCAGGCGCCTTAGGCCCCACCAGTAGGCGGAGCTTTGGGACGGATGGGCCAATCCGGCCTCATTTCGTCGATGGCTGCCTGCCGGACAGGCGGGTTTGGCTCCCGTCTGTCCGGCCAACTACAGAAAGGTACGGGGAAGGGGGTTGGGGGTGTCGTGGGGGTCGGCCAGGGGGGTCGCGGGTCGGCTGGGGGGGCGGTCGGAGGTTCTTGGGGGGGGGGCGGTCGTTGGGGGGAGGGGGGGTTTGCGTCGAGGGCAGGAGGGCCTGGGATCCCTCCTGCCCGTAATGTAGTGCAGGGTGGGGTTAGGGGGTCGCCGTGGCCAGGAGGACTTGGGCTCCCTCCTGGCCCGATATTGTCGGGGAGTTGGGGAATCGGCGGGGCAAGAGGGCTTGGGCTCCCTTTTGCCCCGATCGTGTCGGGGAATCGGCGGGGCAAGAGGGCTTGGGCTCCCTTTTGCCCCGATCGTGTCGGGGAGTCAGGGGGGCAAGAGGGCTTGAGCTCCCTCTTGCCCCGATCGTGTCGGGGAGTCGGGGGGGCAAGAGGGCTTGAGCTCCCTCTTGCCCCGATCGTGTCGGGGAATCGGCGGGGCAAGAGGGCTTGGGCTCCCTTTTGCCCCGATCGTGTCGGGGAATCGGCGGGGCAAGAGGGCTTGGGCTCCCTTTTGCCCCGATCGTGTCGGGGAGTCGGGGGGGGCAAGAGGGCTTGAGCTCCCTCTTGCCCCGATCGTGTCGGGGAGTCGGGGGGGCAAGAGGGAACCAGGCGGAGAGAGGGCAGTTAAGCGCAGTGCCTGCGCGGAAGGATGCAGCTCGGGCGACTTCGTTGTGTGAAACGAAGTTCGTTGTACGGATCAAGACATAAAGTTCGTTGTGCGCAGCGTTCGCTGTGCGAGGCGTCCGTTATGCGAGGCACCACTGTATTTGTTTAGCACATTTGCTTTCTCCTCATCACTCTCCACATATTTGTTCCCAGCATCTTTTAGCCTAGCAATTCCATTTTTTATCTTCCTCCTTTCACTAATATATCTGAAAAAATTTTTATCTCCCTTTTTTACATTTTTAGCCATTTGTTCTTCCGCCTGTGCCTTCGCCAAACGTATCTCTCTCTTGGCTTCTTTCAGTTTCACCCTGTAGTCCTTTCTATTCTCCTCTTCTTGGGTTTTTTTATATTTCATGAACGCCAACTCTTTCGCCTTTATTTTCTCAGCCACTAGGTTGGAGAACCATATCGGCTTCCTTTTTCTCTTGTTTTTATTGATTTTCTTCACATAAAGGTCCGTAGCCATTTTTATCGCTCCTTTCAGCTTAGACCACTGTCTTTCCACTTCTCTTATGTCCTCCCATCCTAACAGCTCTTTCTTCAGGTACTTTCCCATTGCATTAAAGTCCGTACGTTTGAAATCTAGGACTTTAAGTATCGTGCGGCCGCTCTCCACTTTAGCCGTTATATCAAACCAAACCGTTTGATGATCGCTACTACCCAGGTGAGCAACCACTCGAACATTAGAGATACTCTCTCCATTTGTGAGGACCAGATCCAATATCGCTTTTTCCCTTGTGGGTTCCGTTACCATTTGTCTGAGCAGAGCCTCTTGAAAGGCATCCACAATCTCCCTACTTCTTTCCGATTCCGCAGACGGAACATTCCAGTCCGCATCCGGCAGGTTGAAATCTCCCAACAGCAGAACCTCCTCTTTCCTTCCAAACTTTTGGATATCCACAATCAGATCCTTATCAATTTGCTGCGATTGAGTCGGAGGTCTGTAGACTACACCCACGTAGATAGAAGTTCCATCTTCTCTTTTCAGAGCAATCCATATCGCTTCTTCCTCTCCCCAGGTCCCTTGCATTTCGGTCGCTTGGATATTGATCTTTACATAGAGAGCTACTCCTCCACCTTTATGACCATCTCTGTCCTTCCTAAAAAGATTATATCCCGGTATGTTTGCATCCCATCCTGTGATTCACTGAACCATGTCTCTGTGATAGCAACAATATCTAGATCTGCCTCTAATATCAGGGCTTGCAGATCATGAACTTTGTTGCTTAGACTGCGAGCATTTGTGGTCATCGCTTTCCAGCTATTTTTCAGCGATAATCTCCTTTTTCGTATGGATTTTTGTATCGTTTCACTTTCCGTTGCAATACTAAGAAATGAGTTGCTGATATTGCTTATGTTGCAGCCTTTACTACTATCACATCTTTTCTTTTGCCGGGGGTGGTCTCTATAATTGTCCTTCGTACATACACCACCCCCACCTTCTAGTTTAAATGCCTAGAAAAATATTGTCTAAATTTCTCTGCAAGGTTTCTTTTTCCTGCTGTAGTAATATGTAGCCCATCAGTGCAATATAGCTTCTTGTCCTTCCATGTATTTCCCCATCCTCCTATGTACCTGAAGCCTTCTTGATGACACCAGGCTCTGAGCCATCTATTAAAGTCCTCTGTGTTTTTCACTCTTTGCTCTCCTTTTCCATATGCAGGCAGTATTTCAGAAAAAGCTAAAGTCTTTACAAAAGGTTTCACGCCCTCACCAAGCTCCCGAAAAGCTTTCTGTGCTGCAAGTGTGGAGTTGTTGGCCAGGTCATTTGTTCCCAGATGGATAACAACATCAGTGTTAAAATCCTTAGTTTCTTCCTTAATTATAGTCAGTATTTGCCTGGAACTCCTGGTAGCTGAGGATCCTGGAAGACATTTCACTATTTTGGTCTCCTCGCCCTGTGTTCCAAGGTTAATGCCTCTGATGATGGAATCCCCCAACAGTAATAGTTTTCTGTTTTTGGCTTTTTTATTTGTACTTAGGGTGCTCTTGTTCTCTTGAGTTTCCTTCATTGGTTCAAGTCCCACCTCCCTTCTGTTTTCCTGAGTATCGCAGTGCACTAGTGGAGCGAAGGAATTCTGTAGAGGTAATATTAGTGAAGGTGGATGTTTCTGTGTTATATGTCGCAGTCTTCCTGAGCCTACTGTGACCCATTTATTCCTGGGCTGTTTTATTCTTTGAGGTAGAGGTGGTAAGTTGGTATGATTTTGTGGAGTGATGGAAGCTGCTTTAATTGTATTCAATTCCTGTTTAAGTTTGCAGAGCTCCTCCTTAATACTGGCAAGTTGAAGACAGATGGGGCAAGCCTTAAGCCTCCAAATAGTATGTCTTGGAATTAAAGCACCACAGTGATTGCATAGAATAAAGGTCATCTTGATTGGTTGTGAAGTGACTTGATTGGTTGTGAAGTGACCAGAAATATAGGCTCTATACCACCTAAAACACAGTATTTTAAACAAAAATGCAGGTTCTATCAGTGCTACCCTAAAACACAGGATTTATAACAGGATTTTCCCTACTTTAGTCACCCTGAGCCACAGGCACCAGAAATATAGGCTCTATACCACCTAAAACACAGTATTTTAAACAAAAATGCAGGAAGAGGAAATAAGATTTAACAGAGGAAAGAGAAGGATTTATTTTTTTGTGCTTTTTTATATTTTTTTTTTTTAGTAAGAAACGGAGGAGAAGAGAAATTAAGCAGATATAATGCTGAAAACCAGTGAAAAGAGCAGAATATGAAATGCTGAGTAACTTAGCTTTTAGAAGTTCACAGGGCAGCCAATGGGATAGAGAAACAACAAGGAAAACAGTCCATAATATCATAGTGAAATATTTATTTTGGATTTAGCTCACACCTTTTCAGTAGTGATTCAAGGTGATTTACTGTATATTCAGGTACTTCCCTGTCCTTGCAGGATTTACAATCAAGGGGACCCTTTTTACTAATCATGTGCTTACTGCAACAAAAAGTGCTTATCAGAGGGCGTGCTTAGATGCACCGTGGTAATTTTGCGTTTTGTGCTCTCTATCATGGGGTAGGGAGGGGGTTGCTTAAATGCATTCTTTCCTTGTACCTCTTCTAGTTGTCACCAGCAGCAGCCAGGGTTTCCTCCCTGCTGCTTGTGCCAGCCTCAGTCCTTTCTCTGACATCACTTCCTGTTTGTGGTTCTTGTTAGAGGGCAGGCTCAGCCAGCATGAGCAGCGAGTAGAAGACCCTGCTCACTGCTGGTGACAACAGGAAAAGGTATGGGAGAAGAGAATGCTATTAAGAGACCCTCTGCTGCCAAGGGGGGAGGAAGATGCAGGGCTTCCCTTGCTAAGGCACTGGCTGTATGCTAAGTGATTAGTATGTGGTTAATGAGTGAGCCCTAAGGCCTAGATTCTATAAACGGTGCCTTTGGCAGCTTCCACCTTAAAAATGGCCGCCGATCATGTGTCATTCACACTAATTATGGCACCATTTATACAATTATGGTTTTGGGAAAGATAGGCACCAGAAAAGTAGGCCAGGGTTTTCAAAGCCTATATTTCCAACGCCTCCCTTTCACATGAATCACACCACCAGGTATACCCGAATGCCAGGAACCCCACAATCTGGACCCCCCAGCTCACTGAATTAGTATTCTGAAACAGAAGCAAGGTCATCACTAGAATAAAGCCAGGAGCATGAGAAATACCCATCCATCCACCTGCTGGAGATAGAGAATACTGGGTAGCCAGAGAGTATACCATCCTATATCTCAGATAATAGCTCAGTGTTCTCTATCTCTGCCTGCTGGTGGATGGACATAACCTATTTGTCTGGATTCGTCTGCTGGTGATGACAGTGAAACAAAATGTTTCTTTAATTTCCATTGTCTGAGATTGGTATGTTCTCTGTTTGATTGAGTCACTTGCAATTCTATTTCAAACCATAATTTTATTGTAACTTGACTATTGCAATTCTATTTATGGGGAATAGGAGTTGGTACTCTTAAGCGATTACAGCTGGTCCAGAACACAGTCATCGATTTGATTTTTGATAAGACCAGATTTGAATATGTCTCTCCTCTTCTGGGGAAATGTCATGGGTTGCAATTTTGTGCCAGGATTGATTTTATATGTCTGTGCTTTGTTTTCAAAATATTTTATGGCATGACCCCAGAAGTAATCTCTTCTTTGGTCTTTTTCTTCTAGGAAAATGTGATTCATAGATCTAATCATTGTGACACATTGATGTTTCATTCTTTCAAAGGCATTGCCTCAAGATGTCTCTTGAATACTGTACTCTTTTTCTTATATTTCTGCATCTCTCTTGAATAATTTATCAATCTATATTCGTAACATCAATTCCTATTATCTGTTCCACAGACATGTGAAGACTACTTTTCTAGAAATCATATGGTGTCTGATTATGTATTTTCTTTATTACAGTATTCCTATACTAAATTTGCTTTGATGTTTTGCTATTTCTACTTGTCACTATATAAGCCACATTGAGCCCTAATATTAAGGAAAATGTGGGATATGAGAATGAGGAATAGATTAGATTAGTTTAGCAGAATGAATTTTTGGTCAACTACTGAATGGTGAAACATCATTTTCAGGCTCTCTAACCCTTAATGTTCCAGCATCAGTTCACATTTTAGCAAATTATTCTTTCATCATGATGGTAAGAAAACCAAACAAAAAACCCACCCAAATCCATGTTGGGCTGCTTGTTTCTTGAAGAACATAAATGAGCTGTTTTAGATTTCTCTTGCTTATGTGCTTGGCAGTGGAAGGGAGGGGAGGCTGCATCTGTCAGATTTCTGCTACGGCAGGTGAAATGTTGGAATGAGACAGTGCTGAGGTAGCTGAGTTATGATGCTCAATTAAAAACAAAAAAAATGTTAATCCACATCTGAAGAAGCAAAAATGGGCATATGTTAACATCTGTGCTCTTTCATGTCTGCTGCATTACTGAAATGGGGAAACAGGGACAAAGCTAGAGTTATACAAGTGACCCAGTTTCTAGAGAGCCAAATGGTTTTGACAAGTCCTTGTTTTTGGGCTGTCTTTTCTCCCCCACACCCCTCTGAGGGCACTCTGAAGGAACAGTAAGGAGCCTGAAGTTTTTGTAGGGGGTGTTAGATCAGCTAAGCCAGTAGGAGTGAGAAGGGGTAAGAGAAGGGAGCCTGCAGCGGGAGGCGATAAAGATCCTATGAAAAATCTAGAAGGCTCAAAGGGACTGGAAATAGTACTGGAGGGAGGGGGAAGAAGAATAACGAGTGACTGGGTAGAAGGTAAAAGAAAAGGATTGGTGAAAAGATGAGAGACAGAGGAAGGTAGATGAGGGCTGGTGAAGAGATGAGTATCAAGAGTGAAAGTGGGGAATTGGTAGAAAGAGGGGAAAATAGACTGGCCCCCTCTTCTACAAAACTACACTAGCAGTTTTTAGCGCAGAGAGCTACGCTGAATGGCCCGCGCTGCTCCCGACGCTCATAGGAACTCTATGAGCGTCGGGAGCAGTGCAGGCCATTCAGCGTTTCTCCCCGCTCTAGAAACTGCTAGCGTAGTTTAATAGAAGAGGCCCTGGGTTGAGGGCAAGTTGAGAGAAAAGAAAGCATAAGAATAGAAGAATCACCATACTGGATCAGACCAAAGGTCAATCGCTGATAATTTATTAGGTTTTGATATACTGCCTTAGTTGCACAGACAAATAAAAGCAGTTCAAATAAAAGCCCCCCCCCCCCCACCCCTACAAATAAATAAATAAATCTAAAAGTAAAGGAACTCCATCATAAACAGAATTCAGTCTTAATCAGTGGTCTCAAGCTCAAACCCTTTGCAGGGCCACATTTTGGATTTTTAGGTACTTGGTGGGCCTCAGGAAAAATAGCTAATGTCTTATTAAAGAAATGACAATTTTGCATGAGGTAACCCTCTTTATAGTTTATAAATCTTTCCTTTTGACTAATAATAATATTGTAATTTATAGCTAAAGAGATATATGATCAAGAAACTGTTTTATTGTACTTTTTGTGATTATGATAAACATACCAAGAGCCTCAAAATAGTACCTAGCAGGCTGCATGTGGCCCCCGGGCCAGAAGTATGAGACCACTGGTCTCAATCAATACCGTCCTGTGATAGAGCAATGTTCTCAGAGCCCTCTACCACTAGAAAAAGTCATAGAAAAAAGAGTGGGGGAGGCCCCAACCTAATAATCCCCCCCAAATAATAAGTTTTGAGATTGAATCTGAAAAACTTGTAAGAATGGTCAGGATGCAGTGCAAGCGGTAAAGATTTCTAGAATGCAGGCACCAGAAAAAAAGAATACACTGTACCTAGTGGATTCCCACCATGTTCTGGCTGGGCCTGGGAGAACTAGTCTGTGATTGTTTATAAACCACCAGGGATATGTTTGCAGGGGAGGGGAAAGGAAGATGTATTGAATTAGGTTAGGGGTTGCTGTGGCATGGAAGGTCATCGCAGAGTTCTGATCAGCAAATTATTGTATGATTTTAATGTGGCATTAATTTACATGTGTGGCAATTCTTCTGTGCTAGCCTTGTTATATAACTATACTCTACTGAGTATCTTTGAGTATCATCTCCATCTTCCTTCCATCTGGGTTAATTTACTATCCTCCTCTCCAGTCAGGAATACATAACCACAGCCTAAACCAGAACCCCCCCACACACACTTAGTGCTCACAAAATCAATGTAACAAGCATTAAAATATGAATGAAAACTCATGCAACTGATTTGCAAGTATTAAAAAGTTCTAATTACATGTTGAAATTTTTTTTAGTACAACAAATGACAATAATAGTTTTAAGCAGGATATAAGGGGGATGGCCTATAATCCAATATGTGTGAGACACCCCTTGCCTTGGAAACCTGAAGAAAGATACCAGTATACATATATATAAATAAAAAATGAAGCTAATTGATATAGAAAAGCTTCCATTTCAATATTTCTGGTAATGTGATTGCTTAAAGGCTTTGATCCAGCTGCATCCTGTTCCAGTATCAGAATAGAAGTGCCTAAGTCCTAGAACAGGGAACAGGTCAGTGTGCCCTAAGTGAACACGTTATTACAAGATGTGCAATGCACTGAAATAGATCACACCCTCTATTGCTGACAGGAGAGAAACTAAATAGCATGTGATAGCTAAGTCATATTGTTGCTAGGGAAAATTACTAATGAAATGTGATTGAGAAGAAATCATGTGATCGTAACTAACCAAAAGAACATTGCTGGAGCATGTAATATATCATTGGATCGTAATGAAATAATTATGCTGTAATTTAATTGGAAGATGTACACACTATGTATGTTTCATAATGAATTAAGTGATGTCATAAACCTAATAAAATGGCCAGTCACTTGTAATTTGGGAAGATTCTTGGTTGGTATTCTACCAGTTAGTAGAAAACTAAGAACTTCCAAGGCCTTGAATGTTTAAACTTCAAATTGTGTCTGGTAGTTCTTTCCAGAGATGGAAGAAAGGGCTGAGGGGTATTAAACTTGTTCATGTTTATTCAGAGCAAACACCATCACCTAAAATTAGGAAAAATTAAAAAAAATTAACCAGATTTTTTTTTTGTCTGTGCATATTCCTAATGGGGAAGCTCATAGGTGAGAGGGGAACAGAGAATCAAAGGATGAAAGTAAGTGAAATTTATCTAAGTGGACAGGCAGAAGAGAGTGAAATAAAAAGATGAAAGGGAAATATTAATGTCAGAGATAAATATAGGAAAGAAAATAACGAAGACAGGATTAAAAGGTGGACAAAAATATCTGAAAAAGGAGTTAGAAGAAATAAAAAATAGGGAAGCAAAGAAGAGAGACTAGGACTGACTAGGACTGACAGGAATATAATGAGCATTTTAGCATTTAGCAAGTGTTAATCATTAGTGTGTGCTAAATCTGTTAGCACTCCTTAGTAAAAGGACCACAAAATATCCATAAAGGAAAGGCAGCACTTTGACCCACCTAGGTTGATTTTTACCCTTCCTTCCAGCCAGGAATGCATAACCACAACCTCAATCACGCCCCCAGGAAAAGGGCCAGTAGATGGATGATATTAGTCAGCCTTCACCTCCTCCCTTAGGTCCTCCTCAAGATGCTGGAGCCAACCAGGTAATCTAAAACCAGAAGCGGTAGTAGGTAAGTAGGAAAGAGGGGTTAAATGTGGGAGCAATTCTGTAACACATGAGCTAACAGTTTATCTATTATGCCACAGGCCCGTGTCTCAGTCTGCCTATCTGACACTGCTGCATGGATGTCTCACCACCACCTAAAACTGAATATGGCTAAGATTGAGCTTCTTACCTTTTCACTTAAACCTACTCCCTCCCCCCTAATTCTCTATTTCTGTGGTCAACACTCTCATACTCTCTGTCTTATCTGCTTGTAAGCTCAGGGTCAACTTTGACTCCTCTTTCTCCTTCTTTGCTCTGATCCAACAAACTGCTAAAGCCTGTCACTTCTTCCTCTATAATATTACCAAAATTCAACCTCTCCTCTCTGAGCATACTACCAAAACCCTTAATACAAAACACTGCCATAAAAATGATCATGAACTAGAAGAAATTTGATCACATTACCCCACCCCCCTGCTAAAGAGTGCACACTGTTACCAATTCTTCATCAAATTACATATAAAATTGCTTTAATTTCCTTTAAAACCCTATACACCAAAGAACCTGCCTTCATTCATAAGCTTCTCATTACTCATGATCCTTCAAGAACCTTAAGATCAGCATCTCAGCACCTTCTTCACGTTCCATCTTTAAAAATCATTAGTACTCGTAGGGTTTCTACATTTGCAACCACAGCCCCTACAATCTGGAACTCGTTACCTTTACATATAAGGGCTGAACAAAATTTAGATAAATTTAAGGGAAACCTTAAATGTTTCCTCTTTAAAGATGCATATGAATGCTAAATGATCACTGGGTCTAACCTAGCCGATATCTGTATTGATCCCATTCAACTTTTAATATGATTTCCCTCATTGCCCTTTTGTCTTTAACCTTAATTGTACTCTTTTCTTTTTAAATTGTATTTCTCCCACTCTCCTCTTGTTTTTATGTATGTTATATCTTGTCATTAACAAGTATGTTAATTGTTCCCTTTTTTCATTTTTAATTGCTACAATGTTTAGAATTTATGATTAGCATTTTATCAAATTTTAATAAACTTGAAACTTATCCACACTCTCATCAACTCTCGCTTAGATTACTGCAACTTGCTTCTCTTGGGTCTTTCACTCAACCATCTCCCTCCTCTTCAATCCATCCAAAATTCTGCTGCACTACTTATAATCCACGAGAGCCACCATACTCACATTACCCCTCTCCTCAAATCACTTTGTTGACTCCCCATCCATTACAGTTCAAACTCCTCTTACTGACTTACAAGTGCATTCACTCAATAGCCCCTCAATATCTCTCTTCACTAATCTTCCCTTATTCTCCCTCCTGCAAACTCCATTCATCCAGTAAGTCCCTCCAATCCATACCCTTCTCCCTCACTGCCAACTCCAGACTCTGCCCTTTCTATCTTGCTGTGCCATATGCCTAGAACAGACTGCCTGAATCATTACATCAAGCTCCATCTCTAGCAGTATTCAAATCCAAACTAAAAGCTCACTTTCTCAAGGCTGCTTTTAACTTCTAACTCACTAAAACTCTCACTCACCAAAACTCTCACTCACCTATGTTCATCTTACTATCAAGTTCTATCTGTGAGAAACTCCCCAATCCCTGTTTGTCTGTCTAAATTAGATTGTAAGTTCTTCTGAGCAGGGACCGTCTCTTACATGTTAAATGAGCATGTACAGTGCTGCTTATGCCCTTCGTTGCTTTAGAAATGATAAATAGTAGTAGTAATATAGATGGATTTACACATGCATGTATGCACATAAGTGTCAAAATTCCACCTAAACACTATTCTGTAAACACATGCAAAGCTTATATAGGATGTATTTGCAAGGGGGCGTGCACATGAGTGGAGCCTGAGTGGGGCTCCCTCTTACCCATGTTAATTATGCATTCAGAAGGACAAATGCAGACAGGTGGGCCCTCCCTAATAGGCAGTATTGCTTGGGCAAAGCATGCCTATAAGAAAATTAATTTATACAGTTAACTTCAACGTTAACTGCATAAATCTTTTTGAAATAGACTCACAGATCTTGCTTTCCTAGGAGACAAAGCCAGTACTTGTTCAGACTGTCTCTTATGACTCAATGCCATCTGGTATTTATACAACTGTTCTCTCACAGCACACCTGAAGGCTTGCTGCCATGGCCAGGTGAAGCACTCCCCACTGTGCCTTAAAACTTCATTATTATCATACTTAGGCATTCCTTTTCCAGATGTCAAGTCTAACAAGCGACATGTTGACATTATAATTTTACAATGTAACATTCAGTCTTCGAAATGGGAAAAAGAATTAAATTCCAGTTGCTGCATGCCACTGCCACCTCTACACTGCATCAGTGCTGTTCAATCGCATCACTAGTACAGGGAGCACATCAGGATCAGAAATGTTAGCCAGGCAATGCTGTAAATCGGTGAAGTGTCTTTGTGAAGGTGTATACAGTAGTGGTGTGCATTTCTCAGAGTATAATTGGTTCAATTAGGTGCCTAAAGAATTTTTCCACATGCATACCTGCAAATTAATGCATGCACAATCAATTTGTATTTGTAAAAAAATGTTTTTACAACCATAGAAGACATATACTGCAGTGGCGTACCAAGGGGGGGGTCCGCCCTGGGTGAAAACCCTAAGGGGGTGCTCCCGGCCTTGAAGCCGTTGGTGTCCGGTCCCCCCCCCGATGTCTGGATTCTCCCCCCGCCCCCCCCGCACCGTTTGCGGTGGAGAAGCAGCCTGCAGCGGGATCACGATGCCAGCGATCCCTGCGCTGCTTCTTCCGCCGCGGTCCCGCCCCTCCTCTGATGTCAGAGGAGGGGCGGGACCGCAGTGGAGGAAGCAGCGCCGATGCAGCGCAGGGATTGCTGGCGTCACGATCTTGCTGCGGGCTGCTTCTCTACCTTAGGTGGTGCAGGGAGGCCAGGGGGATGAGCGGTCCTTCAGGGTTGTGGGGTGAGCGGTCCTTCGGGATGGGGCGGGGCATCAGGCCTTCAGGGTGGGGCGGGCAGGCAGGCCTTAAAGGGGGGGGATAGGCCTTCAAGGGGGGCACAGGCAGGCAGGCCTTCAAGGGGGACAGGCAGGCAGGCCTTCAAGGGGGACAGGCAAGCAGGCCTTCAAGGTGAGGGATAGGCCTTCAAGGGAAGGTGACAGGCAGGCAGGCCTTCAATGGGGACAGGCAGGCAGGCCTTCAAGGTGGGGACAGGCAAGCAGGACTTCAAGGGGGGGACAGGCAGGCAGGCCTTCAAAGGGGGTACAGGCAGGCAGGCCTTCAAGGGGGGACAGGTCTTTGGGGGGGGGGGTGCAGGCCTACAAGGGGGGGGGACAGGCCTTCAGGGGTGGGATGCAGACCTTTAAGGGGGGGGCCGGCCTTCAGGGGAGGGGGGCCCTGGTGTAGAAGTACACGGAGGGAAGGGGGGTTCAAAGAGACGCACATATGCCAGACTTTGGGTGGGAAGAAATAATGGGTCTGAAAACAGAGGAGAGAGAGAGAGATGATGGACCATGGGAAGGAACAGAAAGGGAGAGAAGTTGGACACAAAGGATGGTGTGGAGGGGGGGGGATAGAGATACTGGATAGGAGGGTAGTTGGGAAAAGAAAGGGAGAGATGGAGGACCCTGGGGTGGTAGGGAAGGAGGGAGAGATGCTGGATAAAAGGGTAGTTAAGAAAAGATGGATCTGTGGAGGGAGACGAAAAAAGGAAAGATGCCAGACCTCTGGGGGAGGGAAGGGAAACGGGGAGGACAGAGATGGCAGATGGATGGTTAGCATACTGAAAGAAAGCAGAAGGAGACCCTGGCAAGCAAATTATCAGAAGACAACCAGAGCTTTGGACCAACAAGATTTGAAAAATAACCAGACAACAAAAGGTAGAAAAACTAATTTTACAATATGTCAGATTTGAAATGTGTATCCTGCCAGAGCTGGTGTTAGACCGCAAAGGTGAGCTAGGATTTAACAGAGAGAGGAAAAGTCCTTTTGTTTCTTTATTTTATTTACACCACAGTGCCAGTGTGGTTAGGAGAAGCCAAAGAGGGGTGAAAAAGCTATAAAATAAACCCACTAGGATATTTGAAAAAAAACCCACCCAATTGGGCAGGAAAATCGAATCAAAAAACCAATTCAATAGGCTGAATTGAATCGATTTTTTTTTCCTTTTTTTCCTGAATCGGGCAACACTAGCTTGCGCTACTGTCTTAGACTTTAGGACCTGGGATTGGGGAGAGATGGCATCCTCAGTACTTTATAATGCAAGTGAAACGAGGATTTGGTCAGACTTTTGAAGGGTCTGCAGAAGAAAAATATTGTATAGGCCGGGGACATGAGAAAACAGGAAATGGGAACTTTTCTTTCTTCTATTTTTGTGAATGGCAAGGCTGAGGATGTCAGAGGGTTCAGTTAAAATATGTGCTTTATAAGAAAATATAATAATGTGTTTTATAAAGTTTATAAGCATTGCTGGCCTACCCAGTGAGGTGTAACTAATGATTGTGGTGGTGGCAGCGTGTCAATGTGTTGAGAGGAAGAAGTGGTCAGCGAAATTCTGCTGAGCAAACTCCGGGACCATTTCCACCCCCCAGTTAGTCCACTCCACTCAACTGGTTCACACACTGAGTGGGTATTTGGGTGTTGTGCCTGGGTAGTTGTTTTGGGATCTCTTCCAGTGGTTTGTCAGTATCTCCTTGTGGTCCAAGGAAGGAAACTTTGTTAACCTTAGCATTGACCTTCAGAATATGTTTGTACCAGCGCTGCTTGTGTGGCATTAGGCTATGTAGTGATCGAAAGAAAAAACCAGACCTTTGCACATTTTTGCACTATATGGTGGGTGTATGAGGAGATTCACATTTCCTGCACAGCTAAGTCCTTGTGAAGTTACCTTGTTCTTTCTGTATTTGACATCTAGCAAGGTCTCTGTTTGGAAGGAAAGATCTAAGCTTAAAAATGAAGTGGCCAGAAGTTATGGTAAAAACAGATCGCGTTGCTGGTTTTAAGAAAGGTATGGACAAATTCCTGGAGGAAAAGTCCATAGTCTGTTATTAAGACATGGGGGGAAGTGTCTGCTTGCCCTGGATCGGTAGCATGGAATGTTGCTACTCTTTGGTTTTTGACCAGGTACTAGTGACCTGGATTGGTTACCATGAGAATGGGCTACTGGGCATGATGGCCCATTGGTCTGACCCAGTTAGGCTATTCTTATGTTATGTTCTCATCTGTAGGGGCCTTTGTTTTCACTTTTTATTTTAATGTATTTTTTTTCTGGGAACTTATCAGTGTTTTTTTATAATGGGAACAAAAATGGAAGAAGGCGAACAGAATGTTGGGAATTATTAAAAAAGGAATCACTACCAGAACCAAAGAAGTTATCCTGCCGCTATATCGGGCGATGGTACGCCCGCATCTGGAATACTGCGTTCAATACTGGTCGCCGTACCGTAAGAAGGATATAGCGACACTCGAGAGGGTCCAGAGAAGAGCAACAAAGATGATAAGGGGCATGGAAGGCCTCTCATATGCTGAGAGGCTGGAGAAACTGGGGCTCTTTTCTCTGGAAAAACGGAGACTTAGATTAAACTTATCGAAAACGCTAAGATATTCGATCACGTTACGCCTTTGCTTGAGAAAGCACATTGGCTGCCGGTCACCTATCAAATAATGTACAAATTAAATTTTCTCACTCTCATATCTATAATTTTCAAAACCCCAGCATTTATTTATAAATTTTTAATCCCCTATAATACTTCGAGAGTATTACGGTCAACTGAACAACATTTATTGGTTGTTCCTTTGTTAAAAGTTATTGGTACACGACGTCATTCTATTTTTTCAGTTACGGCTCCTCTAGCCTGGAACGCCCTGCCAATTTATTTAAGAGAAGAAAGAATTACAGATAAATTTAAGAGCAAACTTAAGGGATTCCTTTTTAAAGACGCTTTTAGTGATTAATTGAATTTTTTTCATTTTTACATTTTATATTAAATCTCTTCCCCTTTTCCCAATGTTATTTTACCTTAATTGTTTCTTTTATATCGAATTGTATTTCTTCCCATAACTTTACCTTTCTTTGATCATATATGTTAAATAGTCTTGTTGCTTATGTTTAGTCATGTTATTTTATGTTATGTACTTTTATGATATTTTAACATGTTTAATATTAATTATTTTAGTTATGTATGTTTACCCTAACTTTGTAATTTTTAGCTGTACATCGCTTAGAATCTGGAGTAGGCGATTAATCAAATCTTATAATAAACTTGGAAACTTGGATCATGATAGAAACTTACAAGATCATAAAGGGTATAGAGAAGATGGAGAGGGGCAGATTCTTCAGACTGGCGGGGGAAACAAAAACAAGAGAGCACGCAAGAAAATTGAAGGGAGACAGATTCAGAACAAATGCTAGGAAGTTCTTTTTCAGCCAGAGGGTGGTGGATACCTGGAATGCGCTTCCGGAGGAGATGGTAGAGCAGAGTACGATTTTGGGTTTCAAAAAGGGGTTGGACGTGTTCCTAAAGGAAAAGGGGATTGAGGGGTATAGCTAGAGGGGTACTATAAAGGATAAAATGTCTTAAGTGAAAGAATACTAGAGGTCATGGACCTGGGGGGCCGCCGCGAGTGCGGACTGCTGAGCACGATGGACCTATGGTCTGACTCGGCAGAGGCGATGCTTATGTTCTTAATTAATGTGTGTGGAATGGGGGGGGGGTAAACTAATTTCTTCAGCTAAATAATTCAATCCACCTCAACCACACAAAGGAGAAGTCACGCACCATTCACACACCCTCCAACCAAAAACGTCAAAAGAAAAAAAACTGTTCAACAACCTCCTAACGCTCAACCCCCAACTCTACAACCTATTGACCTCGACCACAGACTACAAAACCATCAAAAAAGAAATAAAAACCCTTCTATTCAAAAAACACATAAAACCGAACTAACACAATCAGAACTGTCCCAAGCATCACCTGCAACTACTCCATATGTACTTCTGATGTCATGACAATTCAGACATAATTTATGTTATGTTTGTTATGTTATGTTTGGAATAATGGTTACATATATGAGGTTCAATAAAATAAAATTTTCACTGCCTGTTTCTATTCTGACCATTTATTCCGTTTCATAGTTATTACAAAAAATATTTTTTTACATGGGGGGGGGGGTCAAAAACTGATGGGCCCTGGTGCCACATACCCTAGGTACGCCACTGATATACTGTATTTAAGATAAATGTGTACAAGCAAACACACACACTATGGCTTTAAACACAGACGGTAACTTTAAACATATACACAGACACACAAAGACACCTGGAATGCGATTCCAGAGAATGTGATAGGATAGGATACGGTATTGGAGTTCAAGAAGGGATTGGACAACTTTCTGAAGGAAAAGGGGATAGAAGGGTATAGATAGAGGGTTACGTAACAGGTCTGGACCTGATGGGCCGCTGCGTGAGCGGACTGCTGGGCATGATGGACCCCTGGTCTGACCCAGCAGAGGTACTGCTTATGTTCTTATGACATACACACACACAGAGACTGTAGCTTTAAACACTCACAAAAACACACACATGGCCTATGGCTTTAAATACACATACAAACACAAGACTATGGTTTTAAGCACACACACATACATACATGGGAAAATTCTGTATAGGACGCCGGTCTCAGCAGCCACCTATGCAGACTAGTGTCTTGTATATAATCATGTCTACCCTAATGGACACATGCCTAACCCCCCCAATTCTCTAACCACCCCCGATTCTCTAACCACCGCAATTCTCTAACCAGCGCCCATGTCACAGGCCTCAAAAGGAAGACATGTCCGGGGAAATAGCACAGTTACTTACCGTAACAGGTGTTATCCAGGGACAGCAGGCATATATTCTCACATGTGGGTGACGTCATCTACGGAGCCCCGGCGCGGACAGCTTTTCAAGCAAACTTGATTGAAGTTTCAAGTTTGCACACTGCACCACGCATGTGCATGCCTTCTCGCCCACTAGAGGGCGCATCCCACCTCGTGGTCCTTAGTTCCATAACTAGCAAGGAAGCCATCCCCGGGGAGGCGGGCGGGTTGTGAGAATATATGCCTGCTGTCCCTGGATAACACCTGTTACGGTAAGTAACTGTGCTTTATCCCAGGACAAGCAGGCATGATATTCTCACATGTGGGTGACCTCCAAGCTAACCAAAAAGGGCAGGTGGGAGGATGGCAATTTAGGAAAACAGATTTTGCAATACTGACTGGCCAAACCGGCCGTCACTCCTGGATAGAGTGTCCAGACAGTAATGAGAGGTGAATGTATGAACCGAAGACCAAGTGGCAGCCTTACATATGTCCTCCATCGGAGTGGATCGGAGAAAAGCTATTGAAGCTGCCATTGCTCGGACCTTGTGACCCGTGACCCGACCCGGGGGAGGAAGGCCAGCCTGAGCGTAGCAAAAGGAAATGCAAGCGGCCAACCAGTTAGACAGAGTGCGCTTGGAAACTGGATGCCCTAATCGATTGGGATCGAAGGACAAAAACAATTGAGGGACCTTCCGATGAGACCTGGTGCGTTGAAGATAATATGCCAACGCCCTCTTACAGTCAAGCGTGTGAAGCGCCGTCTCGCCAGGATGGGAGTGGGGCTTCGGGAAGAACACAGGAAGGACAATGGACTGATTGAGGTGGAAGTCAGAAACAACTTTAGGTAAAAACTTAGGATGGGTGCGGAGAACCACCTTGTCGTGATGAAAGACCGTGAAAGGAGGGTCCGCAACCAAGGCTTGCAACTCCCCAATCCGCCTGGCGGAGGTGAGGGCAATCAGAAACACCGCCTTCCAAGTCAGAAATTTCAAGAGGGACTTGTTGAGTGGCTCAAAAGGGGGTTTCATCAGTTGAGCCAGAACTACATTCAGATTCCACACGACAGACGGAGGCTTAAGAGGGGGGCAAACCCTGAGTAACCCTTTCATGAAGCGTGTCACCAAGGGATGGAGTGACAGAGGGCGTCCCTCCAGAGGTTGGTGGAAAGCAGAAATCGCACTGAGATGAACCCGCACCGAAGTGGTTTTCAAGCCGGAGCGCGACAATTGAAATAAATATTCTAAAACCGAGGATACCGGAGCTGATACCGGATCCAGGTGAAAAGACGAGCACCAGGTGGAAAACCTGGTCCATTTCTGCGCATAGCAAAGCCTCGTCGAGATCTTGCGGGAGGCTTCCAACACCTCCTTCACCGATTGAGACAGGTCCGGAGGAGTCAGGGAACAAGAAACCAGGCTGTCAGGTGCAATGACTGCAGATTGGGATGTAACATGGATCCTTGACTCTGAGACAGCAGAGAAGGAGAGACAGGCAGGGGAAGAGGCTCCCTGGCACTGAGCTGGAGCAGCAGGGAGAACCAGTGCTGACGCGGCCACCGAGGTGCTATGAGAATCATCGTGGCCGTGGACGATTTTAGGTGTACCAACGTTCGCATGATCAGAGGGAACGGAGGGAATGCATACAGGAACCTCCCTTCCCAGTCGAGTAGGAAGGCATCCGCTTCCAGACGGTCCTGCGAGTACATCCGAGAACAATATAGTGGTAGTTTGTGTGTCTCCGGAGAGGCAAACAGATCCACCTGTGGCGTTCCCCAGCGAGCGAAAACCTCGCGTAGAACTGCTGAGTGTAGAGTCCACTCGTGCGGTTGCAGAAGTCGACTGAGTTTGTCCGCCAGGCAATTCCGTTCTCCTTGGATGTAGACCGCCCGGAGGAAGATGTTCCGGGAGGCCGCCCACTCCCAGAGGCGAAGAGCTTCGGAGCAGAGGGGCCATGACCCCGTTCCTCCCTGCTTGTTCACATAATACATTGCCACCTGATTGTCCGTGCGGACGAGGACCACCTGGTCCTGCAATATGTGAACGAAGGCTCGAAGTGCTAGGAAGATGGCCCGCAGCTCTAGCACGTTGATATGACACTGACGGTCTTCTGCCGACCACAGGCCCTGCGTGCGAAGACCGTCGAGATGGGCTCCCCACGCGTACTCCGAGGAGTCCGTGGTCAGGACCTTGCGAAAAGGCGGAGTGCGGAACAATAGCCCCATGGACAGATTTGAAGAGTCTGTCCACCAACACAGCGATTTCCGCAAGGGCGGAGTCACCGAAATGAGGCGAGACACCGGGTCGCACTCCTGACGCCACTGGGACGCGAGGGTCCACTGAGGGATCCTCAGATGTAGCCTCGCAAACGGCGTGACATGTACCGTCGAGGCCATATGGCCCAGCAGCATCATCATGCGCTTGGCCGACACCCTCGATAGTTGAGAGACCTGGCGGCTCATCCGTACCAAGGCTTCCAACCGCTGGGTCGGCAGGTAGGAGCGTAGGCGCACCGTGTCCAGCACCGCACCTATGAATTGAAGAGACTGCGACGGCCTCAACTGAGACTTTGGAAAGTTTATCTCGAACCCGAGAGTTTGCAGGAAGGCAATAGACTGTCGGGTCGCTGAGATAACCCCCTCCCTGGTCGGGGCTTTGATGAGCCAATCGTCCAGGTAAGGGAACACATGGAGTCCACGTGACCTGAGGGCTGCTGCAACCACCACCATGCACTTCGTGAATACTCGTGGGGACGCGGCCAGGCCGAAGGGCAGTACCCTGTACTGGAGGTGGAGGTCCCCCACCTGGAATCGTAAGAATCTTCGACAGGCGGGGTGCACCGGAACATGGGTGTATGCTTCCTTCAGGTCGAGGGAGCACATCCAGTCCCCTTCCTCCAAGAGGGGATACAAAACCGGGAGAGATAGCATTCGAAACTTCTCCCGGGCCAGGAATTTGTTGAGCTTCCTGAGGTCCAGTATGGGGCGCAGGTCCCCGGTCTTTTTTGGGACCAAAAAGTAGCGGGAGTAAAACCCCGTACCCCACTGGTCCTTGGGGACCGGCTCGACCGCCCGAAGCTTCAAGAGGGCTTTGGCTTCGGTTATAAGGGTCGGTAGCTGCGAACGGTTGCAGGGGACTAAACTTGGGGGACTGTCCGGCGGCGAGGACACAAAGTTGAGCGAGTAGCCCTCGGAGACGATCCGGAGCACCCAAGCGTCTGAGGTAATCCCGGTCCATGCCTCCCGGAAGGACCGAAGACGGCCCCCGATAGGAAGGGGTTCCTGTGAAAGTGCGGAGGGGAACCCGCCCCGTCCGCTCAGCCCGTCAAAAGGAAGGCGCGGGCTTAGAAGGGCCCTGCGCCGGGGCTTGGGTTTGTCCCCCTCTGCCTCGCTGAGACGGACGTCTCGGAGGCGGTCTCGAGAAAGTCGGGGTCGACTTCTGAGGGTATCGGCGCGGCGGAGGCCGAAAGGGTTTCTGCGGCGGGGGCCTAGGTTTGGGGCGGACCAGGGATGCTAGAGAGCGCTCCTGTTCCGACAAGCGCTTGGTCGCCGCATCCAATGACTCGTCGAATAACTCGGACCCCACACAAGGCAAGTCTGCCAGGCGTTCCTGCAGGTTTGGGTCCATGTCGAGGGTGCGAAGCCAGGCCAAGCGGCGCATGGCCACCGCGAGGGCCGACACCCTCGAAACCAGCTCAAAGGCGTCGTACACTGCATGGAATAGGTACAACCGCAATTGAGACAGGTTGGACATAAACTTATCGAATCCTGCTCTTTGGGAGTCCGGTAACGAGTTTCGATATTGAGGAAGGTCCTTCACCATACCACGCAAATAGGAGGAAAAGGTGAAGGCGTAATTTAGAACCCTGGTGGCCATCAGGGAATTTGAATAGAGGCGACGGCCAAACTTGTCCAGGGTCCGCCCCTCCCTGCCTGGTGGAACCGCCGCAGAAACCCGTGAGGGCTGTGATTTTTTAAGGGCAGACTCCACCAGAAGAGACTGGTGTGAGAGCTGCGCCTTATCGAACCCTTTAGGGGGAATCGTCCTATACTTCGATTCCATTTTTGAAGGCACAGACGTGACTGTAAGAGGGTTTGACAAGTTATTCAGCCAGGTTTGCAGAAGGACACTGTTGAGAGGGAGTCTAGGCACCTCCCTAGGAAGAGTGGGGAGGTCCTGTTCCTCCAAAAATTCTTTGGAATACCGAGAGCCTACCATCAGGTCAATCCCCAGGGCTTGGGCCATGTCCTGAACGAAGGATGAAAATGAGGACGGCCTAGCCTGGGGAGACGGGGTTCTCGACCGCCCCACCGAGGAGAGGGGGGAGGCCTCATGGGAATAATGAGGATCCCTAACCGATCCCGAATCCCAGGATCCCCTCTCGAGGGCCCTCGAGGGGGAAGGGGAAGTTATCCTCCTCGCAGAACCCTTGGGTGAGGACCCAGGGGTTCGTGGGACACTCTCCCGTTTCCTCGGCGAGGCGGCCCGGGAAGACTTCCCATGAGGTGAGCGGAGGAGCCTCGGGTTGTCGAGGCGCAACTCCGACACCTGCAGCGCCTCGCCCCCGAACGACGAGGAACGGTCGCGCCGAGGCGAGCCTCGGGGCCGCTTAGACTTCCTCGATCGACGCCCCGTCCGAGGTCGCGTCGAGGGCGAGGCGTGTCTGGAAGACCCGGAGGAAGAGGAGGAAAGACGGCGCACTCTGCGCAACTTTTCTTTGGGCCTTACACTCCGCTCAGGGGGTTCCCCCGAGGTCGAGGTCCGGGGCGGGGCCGAGACCGAGGTGAACGGGGCCACCGTACCCGAGACCGAGGTCGCCGAGGCCGGGACTCCCGAGGGAGCCGAGGCCGGGGCCTCCGAGACCGAAGGCGCCCCGGCCGAGGTCGAGGCCGCCGGAACCGCAGCACGCTGCAACACTTCCAGGGCTCCCGACAGCTCCGATGAGATCAGAGCTCGGAGGAGATCCTGGAAGGCCGGAATCCCCACGAAGGTGGGGAGTTCCGAGTCCGGGGCACACTCCCTGGAGGGCGACCTCGGTCTCAAGTATTCCCTCGGGGTGTGCGGAGTCGAGGTCCGATGCGGGGCCGGGGTCGACCCACCCGCCTTGGCCTGACTCGAGGATGGCTTCTTTGCTGAAGGGGATGGAACAGAGGACTTACCCGAAGCTTGCTTCACTGACGACGCCTTCGAGGAAGAGGGCCGAGGCGAGGCCGAGGCCCCCGAGGACGCCGAGGCCGAGGTCAAGGCCGGGGCTGAAGCCGAGGCCGACGTCGAGGCCTTAGGCGGCGCGTCGATGGCGAACAATTCGGCCATTCTTGCCTTACGGCGACGGAGGGCCCTGTTTTGGAAGGTCGCACAGCGATCACACGAGTCTGTCGGATGTTCGGGCCCAAGACAGACAATGCACCACCGGTGAGGGTCAGTGATGGAAAGCAGCCTTTCACACCGGCTGCACTTTTTGAATCCCGTAACAGGACGGGACATCCACGAAGAAAAAGAAGAAGGCCGGGAACGTACCGACGTCCCGCGGCCACGGATTCCGGGAGCCCCCGGAGCCCGAGGAAAAACGAAAGACTTTTTTTTTTTTTTTTGAAAAGAACCGAAAAGAAAAACAGCACCGCGAACTAATTCGAAGGGAAAACAAACTAAACGCGGCAGCTAGAAGGCAAAAACACTGGAGCTCAGATCCACAGGGCTTTCTTGCTCCGCGGAAAAATTTGAACTAAGGACCACGAGGTGGGATGCGCCCTCTAGTGGGCGAGAAGGCATGCACATGCGTGGTGCAGTGTGCAAACTTGAAACTTCAATCAAGTTTGCTTGAAAAGCTGTCCGCGCCGGGGCTCCGTAGATGACGTCACCCACATGTGAGAATATCATGCCTGCTTGTCCTGGGATAACTGGACTTCTGGTAACCCTAGTCCTACTTGCCTGGTTAGATTATTGGCTACCGGCACTGAATATTGCTACTGCCTGCATAACCTCTGGACTCACCCTGACTCCACCCTAGACTGCCCCAATACTGCCCGGACAGTGCCATGGTGGTTAGAGGGAGATGTTCCATTGTACCGCCTGGTTAAGTGGTGCTCAATCTCCTCTCTTACCTGTTCAGCATGGTTGAACCGGGAGTAGCTTCTCCTTTATGGTTAAACCTAAGGCCGGTACTGGGCAATCCTGTACGGTCTGTGTCCCATATATGGTGATTTGGTTTAGGATGAGATGGGGAGGGCTTTGATAGAAGCTTCAGTGACAGAATGGTTAGGATAGGCTGGAGTGGGCTTCAACGGCAACTCCAGCAGCGGGAACCTAAAGACAGTACAGGGTGGACTTCTATGGTATATTGTCCAGAAATATTTTTAAAAAGAGAATTTAACCATCTATATAATAAAACCCTAGCCGTGCATGCGCACTCTTAACTGCGTGCTTCCATGATCCGTAGGTCTGTGGCCGCAGGAGTGCGCATGTGCGAGTCTCCAGCCTTCTTCCCAGCACCTACCCACACTCGCCGACAGAACTGGCCGCCAGCGCTGGACTCCCTGCTCTCCCCAATATTCGGCTCTTCTCACCAGTGGCACCAGCATCGGAGAAGGCTTCTGATGCTGGCGGGGATCGAGAGGAGCCGCGGCGACACCTCGCGGGGCGGGAAGCACCAAAAAAAAACACTCCAGCCGCTACGTTCTTCGAGGTCCCGACTCCAAAACTGCCGATTCCAGCAGCGTGTGCAGCACTCTACACACGCTGCTTCGGGGCCTTCTACTGCCCTGATTTGCTCTGCCGCGTCTCTGATGATGTCATAAGAGTCGTGCCAGAGTAAATCAGGGCAGTAGAAGGCCCCGAAGCAGCGTGTGTACAGTGCTGCACAAGCTGCTGGAATCAGCAGGTTTGTCGGGACCGCGGGAAGGGAAGGGGGGGTAAGGAAAATGCTACTGCTGCACAGGGAAGTGGGGGGGGATTGAAATGCTGCTGTACAGGGAAGTAGGGGGGGGGAAATGCTGCTGCACAGGGACATGGAGGGGGAGGGAATGCTGCTGTGGCTGCTGCACAGGGAAGTGGGGGGGAAAGAAAGACAGACAGCTAGCACCCATTAATGTAATGGGCTAAAATACTAGCGAATATATAATGAGTGTGACTATTGGTCAGACTTTATCTGGTGACATTTACTATGTATGCTACTATGAATATCAGGCCTTTTGTTTTTCCCCTGTTACCAGGAGACTGTCTTCATCTAAAATTCCTGTCAGCCTTAAATTCCTTCACCCTTTAAGACATTAAAAATGGGCCATGCATACTGCTTCTTCACTTAGTAAGGAAGCGACGATGATATGGGGTGCATATCACTAACTAGGGTTACCAGACATCTGGGGAAACCTGGAAATGTCCTCTTTTTGGATGGACTTTCCAAAGAACAGCATTTGTCTGGGATTTGGAAAGCCTTTATGAGCTTCAGCTGCATCTGGAGGGCCTCTGAGCATACGCGGATGAAGTCACACACATCCGCGCATGCTCCAAGCCCTCCAGATGTGGCTGGAGCTTATCCAGAAGAAGAGAGGAGGCTTTGTGGGGGCGTGGCTTTTGCACAATGGGGTGGGGTTGGAGGCAGAATGGGGCGGGGTCATGTGTCCGGGGTTTCTCAGAGAAAAATATAGTAACCCTACCACTAACTAAAAATAAGGATTGTGAAAATTCAAGGATCCTTATTATGCCAGGAACCTGGTGGGGAGTCGGAGCTGTTGGCAACACCATTTTCCCCCACTGTCTGTAACTGTGGCAGCTCAACAGTGTTCACAGTTTTGGCAGCTGTCCAGAATTTTAACTTTTTCAGTATCAATTGCCAGTATCTTATTCCTCCTCCTCTCCCATCCCCAGATGCTCTCTCACTCAGTACTTGGTACTCATATTTACTTCTTCTGGCTTGGAGCACTGTGACATCATAACCTGCAGGGGAGGTTGGCATCATTGCAGATGGAGAACTAAACGCCTGCTACCATCTTGCTGTGCTTTTAAAGGTTGAATTTCTTTTTTTTTTACTTTGTTCTTTATATTTTTGTTACTGACAGAAGCAGCAGGAAATAATCAACATACCTGACAAACGTGAAACAGAAGGTAAGGCATTTTCTCTTTAGCTACAATCTATGAAGAGGTTTTTCGGAGGAGGGGTGTCTGTCTTGTGTGGACACCTTCGTCTTCTCCTCCTCCTCATGTGTAGTTGGTGCTGTTCAGCACAGCAAGGCTAGATAGGTGATTCTGGTCCCCTCAGACCTGCCCTGTCCCACTAGCACCAAATGAAAGCATGTGATTGCAAATGGAATACAGAGCTTAAAGAGACCCCCCCCTGCCCGCCCATGAGCCTCCCCGATTCTGCTTCCCCATCAAAACTTATGCAAATCCTACCCCAATTTCAGTTGTATAATTAGTGCATTCTTACATTTATTTCTGCATTTCAGATGAAACAGATGGCTAAATGGCAAGATAACCTTCTGGCAATGTCATCACTATTTGATAGCAGCTATGCTGCAGCAACATTCAAAATCTTTTTCAAATTTGTCTTAAAATCAACAAAGCTTCCTGTTCATGCACTTTAGGTAAAAAAATGAACAAGGGGTGCAATAATCTACCACTTGCTCAAATTCTTTCAAGCTTTTCTTTATCAAAAGAAGCAGAAAACAATTTTTAGAAATCATTTTTGCAGATGCATGAACAAATAGTGCTATAGGGTGTCTAGAATAGTGCTGCCCGATTCAGGAAAAAAAATTTGATTTGATTCGATTCAGCCTACTGAATTGGTTATTCTATTTGATTCGATTTTCCTGCCCAATTGGGTGTTTTTTTCAAACATCCTGGTGGGTTTATTTTATAGCCTCTTCACCCCCTTTGCCTTCTCCTAACCACACTGGCGCTGTGGTGTAAACAAAATAAACAAATAAAAAACACTTTTCCTCTCTCTCTTAAATCCTAGCCCACGTTTGCGGTCTAACACCAGCTCTGGCAGGATACACATTTCAAATCTGACATATTATAATTACAAAATGGAAAATAAAATTAGTTTTTCTACCTTTTGTTGTCTGGTCATTATTCAAATCTTGTTGGTCCCAAGTTCCGCTTGTCTTCTGATAACTTGCTTGCCAGGGTCTCCTTCTTTCTTCTTTCTGCATGCTAAACATCCTGCCATCTCTGTCCTCCCTTTCCGTTTCCCTTCCCTCCCCCAGAGGTCTGGCATCTTTCCTTTTTTTCATCTCCCTCCACAGATCCATCTTTTCTTAACTACCCTTTCATCCAGCATCTCTCCCTCCTTCCCCACCACCCCAGGTCCACCATCTCTCCTTTTATTTTCTTAACTAACCTCCTATCCAGTATCTCTATCCCCCCTTCACACCATCCCTTGTGTCCAACTTCTCTCCCTTAATCCCATTGTCCATCATCTCTCTCCCTCTCCTCTATTTTTAGAGCCATTATTTCTTCCCCCCCAAAGTCCGGCATATGCATATCTCTTTGAACCTCCATTCCCTCCCTCCATGTACTTCTACACCAGGGCCCCCTCCCCTGAAGGTCTGTCCCCCCCTGAAGGCCTGCACCTCCCCCCTGAAGGCCTGTACCCCCATGCCTGAAGGCCTGTCCCCCCCTTGAAGGCCTGCTTGTTCCCCCTGAAGACCTATGCCACCATCCCTGGCCTGTCCCCTCTTTGAAGGCCTGTCCCCCCCCCCTTAAAGGTCTGCACCCTCCCTTAAAGGCCTGTTTACCCCTTAAAGGCCTGCACCCCCCAAGGCCTGTCCCACACCCTGAAGGACTGCCCCCAAAAGGACTGCCCCCCAAAGGCCTGCCTGTCCCCCCTGAAGGCCTATGCCACCATCCCTGGCTTGTCCCCCCTTTGAAGGCCTGTCCCCCCCCTTAAAGGCCTTTTCCCCCCTTGAAGGCCTGCACCCCCCAAGGCCTGTCTCACCCCTGAAGAACTACCCCCCAAAAGACTGCCCCCCCACCGAAGGCCTCGGTGTTGCCCCTGGCCTCCCCGTACCGTTTACCTTATTGCTTGAGCCTGCAGCCGAAGATCGCGGTTACAGCGTCTTTGCAGTGCTCTGAGCTGTTTCCTCTGCTGCAGTCCCGCCCCTCCTCTGACATCAGAGGCAGGATTGCGGTGGAGGAAACAGCTTAAAGCACAAAGACGCTGTAAACGCGATCTTCGGCTGCAGGCTCAAGCAATAAGGTAAACGGTTCGGTTGAGGCCAGGGGGAACACGGAGGCCTTCCCGTGGGGGTGCACAGTCTTTCGTGTGGGGAGGGGAAGTCCTTCGGGGAGGCCAGGAGGGAAGCCGGACAACAGCACTTCCCGACTGACCCTCCCTCCTCGCCCTCTAAAACAGGTGCAGCAGCGGCCAGCCAGCAAGAGCAGCGCTGCCGCTCCTGCTTTAGGGGGCGAGGGGAGAGGGTCCGAATCGGGAAGCCAATATTTTAAAAAATTTAAATTGATTCGAATCGATTCACCCGAAGTGAATCGGGCAGCACTAGTCTAGAAAGTGCAAGGTGAGACAAAAAAAGTAACCCCCCCCCCCAATTTACAATAGACAGGCTAACACAGTATTGTAGCACCACCCCCTACTGGGAGCAATGCAGTTAAGAACATAAGAACATAAGAACTGCCATCTCCGGATCAGACCCATGGTCCATCGAGTCCGGCGATCCGCACACGCGGAGGCCCAGTCAGGTATACACCTGATGTAGTTTTAGTCACCCATATCCCTCTATGCCTCTCATAAGGAGATGTGCATCTAATTTGCCTTTGAATCCCAGCACAGTGGATTCCTTAATAACCTCCTTTGGGAGAGCATTCCAGGCGTCTACCACTCGCTGCGTAAAACAGAACTTCCTGACATTTGTCCAGGACTTGTCCCCCCTTAGCTTCAAACCATGTCCTCTTGTCCGTGTGGCGTTGGACAATGTAAATAATTTATTTTCCTGCTCTATTTTATCGATGCCTTTCAGCATTTTGAACGTCTCGATCATGTCCTCTCGCAGCCTCCTCTTCTCAAGGGAGAACAGTCCCAGTTTCTTGAGTCGTTCCTCATATTCCAAGTTCTCCATACCTCTTATTAACTTCGTTGCTCGTCTCTGCACCCTCTCCAACAGTTTTATATCCTTCTTTAGGTTGGGAGACCAATGTTGGACACAGTATTCCAAGTGTGGTCTGACCATTGCTCTATAAAGCGGCATTATGACTTTCTCCGATCTACTCGTGATTCCTTTCTTTATCATGCCTAACATTCTGTTTGCTTTCTTTGCCGCTGCAGCGCATTGTGCCGACGGCTTCAGGGTCCTATCTATCAGTACACCCAGGTCCTTTTCTTGTTTGCTCTTACCCAGAGTTGCGCCTGACATTCTATACTCGTATTCCTTATTCTTACTACCTAAATGCATTACTTTGCATTTCTCCACGTTGAACTTCATCTGCCATTGCTCTGCCCATTTCTCTAACTGTTGGAGGACTTCCGCTCAGCTTAGAGCAGCGGTACTCAACTAATGTGTTAGGACACACTGATGTTTCAACAAGAGGTGGGAGGTGTGCCACAAAAAAATTTGGTGTAGATAACAAGCCTGTTTCCTTTACAACTATCAGTATCTGCAAGTTGTAAGACCAGCAATTGAGAGTCAGGTTCTTGAAATTCCTATAACTAGTCCCTATTTCTGTTTCCCCACTATCCCCAATAAAAAATGCTGTCTCCAGCCCCAACTTAAATGTGGCAGGTCTGCTATCTATAGATTGTGTTTGTTATATGGTTTCTGAGTAGTACGAGGGGGTGCTAAAAAGTTCTCAGCCCATTCAAGACGAGAATGGTGTGAATATGGTTCAATCAATGATCTGAAACAATGTTAAAAACTCTTTTCAGCTACAGTGGCTGCGATCAGCTGATGGGAAGGGATCAGGCACGATTATCTAACCGGCGCCTGTGACATGGGTGCTGGTTAGAGAATCGGGCTGGTTTGGTTTGGTTGGGCATCTGTCCATTAGGACAGATGCGATTCTGTATAGGATGCTGGTGTGCGATTCTTAGCCGCTTCTTAGGTGGTTGCAGAAACTGGCGTCCTATACAGAATTTTCCCCAAAGTGTGCACCCAAGCTTTAACAAAGGCCTTCAGCCACTTTGGGACGCTCTGAACAGCCTTGTTGGTTGGTTGGTCCATGTGACAGGTTGTCCCAGATCACCTGCTGGCACTCTGTACATAAGTGCCATTATCCCAGGACAAGCAGGCAGCTATTCTCACTAGTGGGTGACGTCATCCAGAGGAGCCCTGATGCGGACATCTCACAAGCATACTTGCTTGTAGAAACTTTTAGAAGTTTCGAGTTGCCCACACCGCGCATGTGCGAGTGCCTTCCCGCCCGATGCACCGGGCGTGTCTCCTCAGTTCTTTCTCTTCCGCGGAGCTGAGAAGTTTGCCTTTGAACTCTCTGCGCGAAGTTCCTTTTTTGTGCCTTCTGTGCCCACGGGTTTGGGTTCTTTGTGCTCATTCCTGTTGGCTCACGTTGCGTTTTGTTGTTTTCAAAAAAATAAATAAATAAATAAATAAATTTTGTTCGAACGTTCGACCGGGCAGGTCGTGTGGCCGCAGCCCCGCGGCTTCGACCTTGCGGCGGAGCTTTTTTGGCCTATGTCCCGGCCTGTCACCGGTTTTAAAAAGTGTGTCAAGTGCCAGCGCGCGATTTCGTTGACGGACCCGCATCGACGCTGTCTTCAGTGTCTCGGGCCTCAACATCTTCGGAAATCGTGCCGGCCTTGCTCCACGCCCACAGCACGTGCGTTTAAGCGTCGCTGTATTTTGTGGGAGTCGCTGTTTGGCATGGAGGTGTCCCCGGTGCGGCCCTCTTCCCAGGGCGCCACGCCTTCGACTTCCGATTCTATGCCTTCGGCCTCGAGTCTGCTCAAGCCTGCCTCGTTCGTGCCGGCTTCAACCTCGACGCAGGCTGCGGTGCCTTCTGATGTCTCTTCAGGTTAGATAGCGCAGCCTCCTATCCCTCCAGTGATGCTTAAGGTGCCCAAGGCCTCCAAATCCAAGCCCCCTGGCGGCCGACTGACCGACGTCCGTGCAGGAGGTCCCATTTCTGATGTGGATCCCTCTTTGCCGGCGTCGTTTCATGCCTTGATGGAGCAGCGGTTTGTCGAGCTCTTTACCAAAATTGGGCCGACGCTTCTCTCCAAGATCCAGCCTGGGCACGCGGAAACCTCCCGCGAGGTCGAGCCGCCTCCGGTGCCTCCTCGGCGCACACTCTCATTGCTGGGAGCAGAGTCTCGGCGAGTGTCTGGTCTGGCTTCGGGGCATGTCTCGCAAGGAGCAGAGTCTTTGCCCATGCCACCTTTGGAGCCGATACCCTCATTCCATGGCTTGCCTGGTCCAGACCCTTCCTTGGCGATGCCGGGCCTCGAACCTTGGGGAGCGCCTCGTCTCAGCCGCTGATGCTTCGATCCAAGGCCTCCAGTCCCATCTACTCGGTGGCTGCCTCGTCTGGGCGTCGCTCACCTCATCGCTCGAGGCCTGCTTCTAGACACAGCTCCGATCGTCGATCGAGGCACTCCTCAAGGCATTCATCGAGGCATTCATCGAGACACGCCTCACCTCGTCGGAAGCAACCTTTCCGGGAGGTTTCTCCGGAATACTCGCCCCCTCCTCCCATGCCGGAACTTGAAGACTGCGGGGGTTCGTTCTCTCCGTGCCGGTCCTCGACATCGGCGGACCAGGCCGCCTCATCGTCTTCGAACACGCCTCATGGCCCGGCTCTGGCGGACCAGTTGTCCTCCTCATCCTTTCCTCGGCCAGAGTGGCAACCTGTTCGGTAGCCATGAGGCGCTTGGCGTGGCTTCGCACCATCGATATGGACCCGAATCTCCAGGACAGACTGGCGAACATTCCCTGTGCGGGGGCGGACCTGTTCGACGAGTCCATCGAGGCGGCTACGGAGAAGTTATCCAAACATGAAAAGTCTTTTCAGTCTATCCTCTGCTAGAAGCCCAAGCCTACCATCTCTCGTCCGGCTCGTCCTCCTATGATTTATCAGCTTCGCTACCCGCCGAAGCAGGCCCCCGCCATTCGGCCACCAGTGAAGAGGCAGCATCAGCAGAAGCCCCAACAAAAGCCTCAGCCTTCTGCTGTCCCCAAGGCTCCCCAGCCTTTTTGACTGTCTCGTAGGGAGCATAACTTCCATCCTTCTACCCTCCCCGCTTTTTCCCATCGGAGGTCGTCTCCATCATTTTTACCATCGATGAACGACTATTACCACCGACCTCTGGGTCCTTTCCATCGTAAGAGAGTTATACTCTCTTCAGTTCCATCATGTTCCTCCGGAACATCCTCCAAGAAAGTATCCTTCCAACTTAACCCAGACCGCCCTTCTTCTTCAGGAAGTTCAGGCTTCGTGCCATCGAGCCGGTCCCTGTGGACCAAAGGAACAGGGGTTTTTACTCCCGGTACTTCCTTGTTCCGAAGAAGACGGGCGACCTGCGTCCTATTTTGGACCTCAGGGTGCTCAACAAGTTCCTGGTCAGGGAGAAGTTTCGCATGTTGACCCTGGCTTCTCTCTACCCCCTCCTCGAGCAGAACAACTGGTTATGCTCCCTGGATCTCAAGGAGGCCTACACTCATATTCCCATCCATCCGGCCTCCCGTCAATACCTCAGATTTCGGGTGGGACATCTTCATCTTCAGTACAGAGTGCTCCCTTTCAGCCTAGGTTCGTCTCCCAGAGTGTTTACCAAGTGCCTGGTTGTGGTGGCCGCAGAACTCCGGAACCATGGTCTGCAGGTGTTTCCCTACCTCGATGACTGGCTCATCAAGGATTCCACGTCTCAGGGGGCCGTCCGGGCCACTCAGAGGACAATCTGGTTTCTGCAGAGTCTGGGATTCGAGATCAACTTTCCCAAATCCCATCTTCAACCTTCACAGACTCTCCCCGTCATCGGAGCTGTTCTGGATACTATTCAACTCAGAGCGTTCCTTCCTCCTTAGCGCCTGGCGGCTCTTCTTCATTTTTGTCACTCGGTCTCTTCTAGCCCGTTCTTCTTGGCGAGACACATGATGGTGCTCCTGGGTCACATGGCCTCTACGGTTCACGCGACTCCTTTTGCCAGACTTCACCTGCGGATTCCTCAGTGGACCCTAGCTTCTCAATGGTCGCAGATCTCCGACCCTCTGACTCGTCACATTCAGGTCACTCCTGCTCTGCTGCAGTCGCTTCGCTGGTGGATGCTCTCTTCCAATCTTTCCAGAGGTTTGCTGTTTCACATGCCTACCCATCAGAAGGTCCTCACGACCGACTCTTCGACCTATGCTTGGGGGGCTCCACACCCAGGGCTTTTGGACGAGTACAGATCGTCTGTGCCATATCAATCTCCTGGAACTCAGGGCGATTTTCAACACGCTCACTGCTTTTCAGCATCTACTTCACGACATGGTGGTCCTCATCCGTACGGACAATCAGGTCGCCATGTATTATGTCAACAAGCAGGGAGGCACGGGATCGGCCTCCCTCTGTCAGGAAGCTCTGAAAGTTTGGGATTGGGCGATTCGCCACAACGCCTTCCTCAAAGCTGTCTACATTCAGGGGGACAACTTGAGTCATCTTCTACAGCCTCATGAGTGGACTCTCCACTCCACGCCCCTTCATCAAATCTTCTCCCTGTGGGGAATGCCTCAGATAGACCTCTTTGCAGCCCCCCACAACTTCAAACTGCCTCAGTTCTGCTCCAGGATCTACACTCCTCATCGTCTCGAGGCAGATGCTTTTCTTCTGGACTGGGGGAATCTCTTTCTGCATGCGTTTCCTTCGTTTCCTCTCATTCGAAAGACTCTGATCAAGCTCAAGTCCGACCAGGCCACCATGATTCTGATTGCTCCTCGGTGGCCCAGGCAACCTTGGTACTCCCTTCTTCTGCAACTCAGCAGCAGGGAGCCCTTCCTACTACCAGTGTTTCCATCTCTGCTTACGCAGCATCAGGGATCTCTGCTTCATCCCAACCTGCAGTCGTTACACCTGACAGCTTGGTTCCTCTCAGCGTAACTTCCCTTCAGTTTCACCAGCTGTGCGGGATGTTTTGGAAGCTTCAAGGAAGCTTGCTACTAGACTATGCTATTCCCAGAAATGGATTAGATTCTCTACTTGGTGTTTTTCTCATCACAAGAAACCTCAACATGCCTCCTTGTCCTCTGTTTTGGACTACCTTTTGCACCTGTCTCGGTCTGGTCTCAAGTCTACATCGATCAGAGTCCATCTTAGTGCCATTGCTGCTTTCCACCAGCCTCTTCAGGGGAAACCTCTTTCTGCACATCCTGTGGTTTCCAGATTCATGAAAGGGCTTTTCCATGTCAATCCTCCCCTCAAACTGCCTCCAGTGGTTTGGGACCTCAATGTTGTTCTTTCTCAACTTATGAAACCTCCATTTGAACCTCTTAACAAGGCTCCTCTGAAATTTCTCACTTGGAAAGTGGTGCTTCTCATTGGCCTCACTTCTGCTCGTCGAGTGAGTGAGCTTCAAGCATTGGTTGCGGATCTGCCCTTTACAGTGTTTCATCATGACAAGGTGGTCCTTCGCACTCATCCCAAATTCCTCCCCAAGGTGGTCTTGGAATTTCATCTGAATCAATCCATTGTTCTTCCTGTGTTTTTTCCAAAGCTTCATTCTCATCCTGGAGAATCAGCTCTTCACACTCTGGACTGTAAACGTGCTTTGGCTTTCTACCTGGAACGCACCAAGCCTCACAGAACTGCTCTTCAACTTTTCATCTCCTTTGATCCGAACAAGTTGGGACGCCCTATCTCTAAGCGCACCATCTCCAACTGGATGGCGGCTTGTATCTCTTTCTGCTATGCACAGGCTTGATTACCCCTTCACAGTAAAGTCACAGCCCATACGGTCAGAGCAATGGCAGCCTCTGTAGCTTTCCTCAGATCGACACCGATTTAGGAGATTTGTAAAGCTGCCACTTGGTCCTCGGTTCATACCTTCACCTCACACTATTGTCTGGATATTTTCTCCAGACGGGATGGACAGTTTGGCCAAACAGTGTTACAGAATTTATTCTCCTAAGTTGCCAACTCTCCCTCCATCCCATTTTGGTTAGCTTGGAGGTCACCCACTAGTGAGAATACCTGCCTGCTTGTCCTGGGATAAAGCAATGTTACTTACCGTAACAGTTGTTATCCAGGGACAGCAGGCAGCTATTCTCACGTCCCACCCACCTCCCCTGGGTTGGCTTCTCTGCTAGCTATCTGAACTGAGGAGACACGCCCGGTGCATCGGGCGGGAAGGTACTCGCGCATGCGCGGTGTGGGCAACTCGAAACTTCTAAAAGTTTCTACAAGCAAGTATGCTTGTGAGATGTCTGCATCGGGGCTCCGTTGGATGACATCACCCACTAGTGAGAATAGCTGCCTGCTGTCCCTGGATAACAACTGGTACGGTAAGTAACATTGCTTTCTGAATCAAAGTGCTTTTAAATAAATTATCTGTAAATTATCATATCATCAAATAGAAATTATTGTTTACAAAAGTCTACATCACTGTGACATCATTAACAGTAAGCTTGTACCTCCTTTTTGCGAATAATTGTAGTTTTATAGTGCAATCCTAACTATACAGAAGAAATGTAAAGTCCACTCAAAAATATTTCATAAATATAAATGTGGGTCTTTAACTGAAAAGTCAGCATCTCAATATTTAGATGCTGAAAACTGCATGCTAGCTTGTGACATTTTAAAGTCTTATGGTAAGAATATGCTATATTTAGATGAGAATTTTCCCAATGTCCTTATAGCTCGAGTTTTACAAATTGTTATAAGTAGGATAAGTAGGATGTTATAGCTGCCTCTCCCTCACTACTAGAAACTGACATCTTCTCAGCCTTCCCTGAAAACACAGATTTCTATGAAATATGAAGATATACATATATACTGTATATTGAAGAACTAAGGCTAGTACTGGGCAGACTTGCATGGTCTGTGTTCCGTATATAGCCATTCAGTTGAGGATGGGCTGAGATGGTTTAGAAGGGCTGGAGTGAGCTTTAATGCAGACTCCAGTAGATGGAACCTATGCACAGTAACGGGCAGAACTCTGGGTTTCTGGCCCAGAAATATTTAAGAAAAAGAACAATTTAAAGTAAATCATTAATATGTAGAGTGTATGTTTGGGCAGACTGGATGGACCATTTGGGTCTTTATCTGCCGTCATTTACTTTGGGTCCAATCTGGACTGGACTTCTCCACCACAGTAGAGAGAGGCTTGTTTGCTTTATTTGCCGCTCATGGCTGAATAAGTGCTGTCCGTCTAAAGTTACAGGTTCCTGAGGAAGGGACCTAGAGTCCCCGAAACCGGGCTGGTTGAACCTACTCCTGAATTTCATCTGACTTGGCAGTTTACAGTGTCTCCTTGCCTTTGTTTTTCATCTACGGACCATGCCTGCAAGCTAAGTTTTCCTTTTTGATTCTGGGAGTCAGCTGGAGGGACCTTCAAAATATTTTTCTCTGTTTCAGCACTGTGAATATGTGATTTATTATTATCACTGTTGAATTTCACCTTATTTCACCCTATTTTTTGATTTGGTTGGTGGGTGCACACAGGAGGGATTTGATGATGGTGTGCAGGTGGAGGTTATTAGATCTTCACCTTAGCATGTGACTGCTGGAGATGTTTTTCTCCTTTTGCTGGTCCTTCACACTGAGACTCCCTCCTTTTTTCAATTATATTATTTATATGGCATATGATTGGTAGTCCAGTGCTTGAGACAGAAGTTAGTTACTTTGAAGGTCCATCAGACCTTTTTTTGCTGCTGTTTGTGGTTTCTACCAATGCAGGGCAAGGAGTGGCTTCCCTCGTGTCTTTCTCAATAACAGACTATGGACTTTTCCTCCAGGAACTTGTCCAAACCTTTCTTAAAACCAGCTACGCTATCTGCTCTTACCACATCTTCTAGCAATGCATTCCAGAGCTTAACTATTCTCTGAGTGAAAAAAAATTCCTCCTATTGGTTTTAATAGCACTTCCTTGTAACTTCATTGAGTGTCCCCTAGTCTTTGTAATTTTTGATGGAGTGAAAAATCGATCCAGTTGTACCCGTTCTACTCCACTCAGGATTTTGTAGACTTCAATCATATCTCCCCTCAGCTATCTCATTTCCAAGCTGAGGAGCCCTAACCGTTTTAGTCTTTCCTCATACGAGAGGAGTTCCATCCTCTTTATCATCTTGGTCGCTCTTCTTTGAACCTTTTCTAGCGACACTATATCTTTCTTGAGATAAGGAGACCAGAATTGAACGCAATACTCCAAATGAGGTTGCACCATGGAGTGATACAGGAGCATTATAATATTCTTCATTCAAAAACAGTGCATTAAAATATATATACAATTAACATCAAGACAGCACTTACAATCAATCAGAGAAGTACTATAAAACATTTTTTCCCCACTCCCACCCTAATTCAGGAATCAAAAAAAAAAAATTACTGCATATATACAATTGAAATCATAGACAGCACTTTCCTCGGGTCAACTAATACAACAAAATATAACCCCCTCTCCCTCCCTGAATGTGCAAATCAAATATGAAATAAGGGGATAATCCAGCTAGTCAGTGTTAACCAAATTTGTCAATGGACCCCATGTTAATTTTAAATAGCTTATTACACAATATTTCTGCATTCATTTTTTCATATTTATAGCATAAACATAAAGAATCCCACCAAAAGGAGAAATTAAGTCTATCCCAATTTTTCCAGTTCTTAGTAACCATTTGCATGGCTATCCCAGTCATTACAGAAAATAGTCTGCTTTTGTATCTATCTAATGGAGGTTTGGGTGACAACAATATACCGCAGATAACCACCTCATAAGATAACGGAATCGAAGATGCCAGAATCAAATTAATTTGTCCCCATATTGATCTCCAAAAGTTGAGTATCAAAGGACAATAGAACAAATGATCCAGTGTCCCTATTTCAAGATGACAGTGCCAACATCTATTAGATTTTGAGCAGTCTAACTTCTGCAAACAAACTGCAAAACTCTATGCAACAGAAAAAAACAAATTTGTCTCATAGATGCTGACACTGTACATCTCATCTTCCGAGTCTAAATCATGTTTGTCCACGTGTTCCACAATTTTATTTTTTATAATCGTTTCTACCATTTTGCCCCGCACCAAAGTGAGGCTTACTGGTCTGTAATTTCCCGGATCTCCCCTGGAGCCCTCTTTAAAAATCGGTGTAACATTGGCCACCCTTCAATCTTCAGGTACCACAGACGATTTTAGCAACAGGTTACAGATCACTAACAGCAGGTCAGCAATTTCCTGGTGATGATGATGTTTGGTATTTAAAATGTTTCTTCTTCTTCTTAGCCTTAGCATTGTAACATTTCAAAATAGTTTGTAGATGAAACTGTCAACTGTACTTTGATTAAGTAAGACAATTTGCTTATTTTTGAAGATGCACCCCTGCTTGCATTCCCTTTTATAAGAATTTGTGAAGGAACCTGGGAATGAGGGAATGTCCTATAAATAAAATAGACAGAGCAATGGAGCCAATATAACTAAGGGGCCCATTTACTAAAGCGTGCCAACCGATTTAGCGTGTTCTAAATGCTAAGGCACCCATAGAATATAATGGTCGCCTTAGCATTCAGCGCATGCTAAATCGATTAGCAAAAGGACCCCTAATTTACTTCTTCTTCTTTTCAGAGTTCAAGCAGCCACCTTTAGATTCCATCCATGACTATCCCAGACCAGTTTTGACACGGTTTTATTCTATGTCTGTCTGAGTGAATTTAGAAACTATTCTTGTGACATCTTCTATGATGGCTGCTAATGTCCCTGAGTGTTTAGCTAAAGCAGTCAATTTATTTACCAGTGCTTTAGTCTACTTGGAGTTTAACCCTCCCATTGCAGTTCTTACAGCTCCAAGTGATCCCCCTAGCCAACTGGAAAGTTCACCGATTTTTCTTTCTGTCTCTCTTGGTTTGGGCACTAAGGGGCTCATAATCGAAGGAGAAATGCATCCAAAAACCGGCCTAAGTCGGCACTTGCACGAACATTTCTCAAAAACGTCCAAGTGCCGATACTAAAAATGGATTTTGGACGTATTTCTAAATAACCTAGGCCTTCATAGTGCTGCTGAACGACCAAAGCTAAACGGGGCGTTTCGGGAGGAGTGTCGAGGGCGGGAGTTGGGCGGGATGTGGACCAGCTTAGACTTAGTCATACAGCATGTATATACAGCCCATGATCGACGGAACTTGGACGTTGTGACTTAGACCATGGTCTAAGTCACAAAAACCTACCTAAACTCACCAGATAAGCACTGAAAACACATAACACAGACCCCCACATACTACCCCAGTGATCAGCGACCCCCCCCATAAAAATATTAATCACATCTTTAAAATTCCGCCTCCAGACCATCATCACCTGGCCGCCTGGCATAGGAAAGCCTAATCGTCCAGCACAGAGGCAGCTTAAGTCATCTTGGGGGTGGGTTAGGGACCCATAGAGAGGAGAACTCATGCCCATAAGTCCCTGTAATCACTGTATTGATACTTAAACATGTGCACTCCCCTATACACCCCCAAAACCATTTTTTACTGGCATATAAGTGGCTCCTGCAGCCATAAGGGCTATTGGGGTGGTAGATAAGTGGGTCTAGGGGATTCTGGAGGTGGTTTAGGGGGCTCACCGTAACCTATAAGGGAGCTGTAGGGAGGAGAAGACGTGGCACCCTTTTTGTGAAGTTCACAGCAGTGCCCTGTAAAATACCCCACTATTTAGGTACCATGTCTGGGTGTGCAGTCCATTACTTTGCAGACCCCTCCCACGTCTAACAGGACTTGTACTAGGCGTTTTGGACTTGGACGAAAAGTTTGATGAAAATGTGGTATAAAGATATAAGATTTAGCGGCTTGGACGATCAGATCGGCAGGACATATACTTAGACGATTTTCGAAACAAAAAAAAAAGTTGGACATATTTTTCAAAAATGCGTCTTAAGCTGTTTTTTTTACTTTGGATGACTTGCGAGTTGGACGTAAATGCAACTTAGACGTCCCTTTCGATTTTGCCTCTCCACGCCTCTTGCTAAAGCTAACATCAGGTCTTCTAAGGGCCTAGTGAATATCTGATATCCAATGTAGAGAATGACACGGGGACAAATTTGTCCCCATCCCCGCAGGAACTCAGGCCCAAATTCTGTAACTGGTGCCTAATGTTAGGTACCTATTATGGAGGCGCCCATCTAGATAAGCGCCTATCTAAACAGTAACAAGCTCAATTCAGCTTTTTAATCAGCAATAATTGAAAGTTAGGGGCCTATCAAGAAAGAGTAATTCTGTAACAAGGCGCCTCTAAAAATATAGGCGACCTTCAAAAAAATAGATGCTATGCATGTTAGGCGTGGGTGTGGCTTCGTGTTAGGTGCCTTGTTGCAGAATCGCTGCTCTTAAGCATGCTCAAGCGCTCGCATGTGCCTAGAGCTGGCCTATTTATTGGGGGCCTCCAAAATAGGCGCGATTCATTAAACTGCACCCAATTTTACTTGAATCATGCTGAACAGTGCCTATATCGGCACCTAACTTTTGGGCACTTCTTATAGAATTTGCCCTTCAATTTCCCTGTCCCATCCCTGTGAGTTTTGTCACTGTCACTGTCCGTGTCCCTGCCCCATTCCTGTAAGCTATGCCTTAACCGCACAAACCTTGAACACTTATGATTTTAAAGTGTTTGAGGCTTGTGCAGATGAGGACGGAGCTTAGGCATTGGTGGAATGAGGCATTATGACATCACAATCTGAGCTCTAGAATGTTGCTACTTAGGATTTGAAAGTGTTTGAGGCTTGTGCAGATGAGGACGGAGCTTAGGCATTGGTGGAATGAGGCATTATGACATCACAATCTGAGCTCTAGAATGTTGCTACTTAGGATTTGAAAGTATTTGAGGCTTGTGCAGATGAGGACGGAGCTTAGGCATTGGTGGAATGAGGCATTATGACATCACAATCTGAGCTCTAGAATGTTGCTACTTAGGATTTGAAAGTGTTTGAGGCTTGTGCAGATGAGGACGGAGCTTAGGCATTGGTGGAATGAGGCATTATGACATCACAATCTGAGCTCTAGAATGTTGCTACTTAGGATTTGAAAGTGTTTGAGGCTTGTGCAGATGAGGACGGAGCTTAGGCATTGGTGGAATGAGGCATTATGACATCACAATCTGAGCTCTAGAATGTTGCTACTTAGGATTTGAAAGTGTTTGAGGCTTGTGCAGATGAGGACGGAGCTTAGGCATTGGTGGAATGAGGCATTATGACATCACAATCTGAGCTCTAGAATGTTGCTACTTAGGATTTTAAAGTGTTTGAGGCTTGTGCAGATGAGGACAGAGCTTAGGCATTGGTGGAATGAGGCATTATGACATCACAATCTGAGCTCTAGAATGTTGCTACTTAGGATTTTAAAGTGTTTGAGGCTTGTGCAGATGAGGACAGAGTTTGCAGGAATAGGGCAGGGACAGGAAAAGTACAGTGATGGGACGGGAAAATGAGTTCCCGCGGGGATGGGGAAAAATGTGTCCCCGTGTCATTCTCTAATCCAGTGTTTTTCAACCGCTGTTCCGCGGCACACTAGTGTGCCGCGAGATGTTGCCTGGTGTGCCGCAGGGCCGCCGGGCCCGGAGCTGACAGGGGGCCCGAGGCAGGGGCACCAGTAGCTCGCCAAGGCAAAGTGAGTCGATCACCCAGGACTCACTTTGTCTTGGCGATCTAATCTATCGAGCCGATAAGTCTTGTTCTCCCCGACGTCAATTATGCAGTCGGAGAGGAAGTTCGGGCCAGCCAATCGCTGCCTGGCTGGGCGGAACTTCCTCTCCGATTGCAGAATTGACGTCAGGGAGAGCATGCGTCGGCGTCGGCTTTGGGGCCTGTTATCCATTGGTGGGTCCTGTTCCCCGATGGCAGCGGCAGTGGCAGTGGCTTGAGGAACGGCAGGGAGAAAGAAAGAAAGGGGGCAGGCAGGGAAACAGAAGGAAAGAAGAGAAACAGAAAAAAAGAAAGAAAGGTCAGGGAGAGAGGAAGAAAAAGTTGGGGGAGGGAATGAGGTGTGGAGGAGAGAAAGCATACAGGCTGATAGAAGGGAAGAAAGATTGGATGCACAGTCAGAAGAAGAAAGTGCAACCAGAAATCACCAGACAAGGTAGGAAAAATGATTTTATTTTAAATTTAGCAAAGTGGAGGCAGTATTACCACAGTTTTCAAAGGAATTTGCCCAAATAACTTAATAGTTAACTGGGTAAATTCCCAGAGATGAAAACTTCCCTTCACTTACTATGCACAGTTCTGAATTTATATCTGCTGTCTATATTTTACAATATAGTCACCTTTTACTAAACCGCAATAGTGGTTTTTAGCGCAGGGAGCCTATGAGCGTCAAGAGCAGCGCTGGGCATTCAGCGCAGCTCCCTGCGCTAAAAACTGTTATTGTGGTTTAATAAAAAGGATGGAGGGTATATTTGTCTATTTTTGTATGCTATAAAAACCAAATACAGAGAGAGACTGAGAGCTGTTGACGAAGAGCTACGTGTGTGTCTTTCTTCGTTTCCAGCCAGAATATCAGCTTTGTGTTCAGCCAAACAGGCCCAGGTTTCGCACTGAATAAAGTATTTTATAATTTTTCACTATTCTGTTTACTTAATATTTCATAATAAAGTAATTATAAAATACTTTCTTTGTGTTTATTTGATTCCTATTCAAGATAATTACTTTATATATAGTCAATATAGGCACAGAGTTAAATTTTTTAACATTTTCTAATGGTGGTGTGCCTCGTGATTTTTTTCATGAAACAAGTGTGCCTTTGCCCAAAAAAGGTTGAAAAACACTGCTCTAATCCAATGCTTTGTTTAGACATGAATAAACTATTAAAATTCAGTCTAATCAGCACTGCATGAGTTGCTACAGTGAATAATACTGTAAGTGAATGTAAAGTAAGTGGTGAAATGTATGAGTATGACTATGTTCTCTTGAACCCTCTCTTCTCCATTCGAAACTTCTACTTAAATTGCTGCACAGTCCATTCTTAACCTGTACTTAAATTACTGTATAGTCCTTGTATTTAAACTACTGTATAGTCTTTGTATTGTCCAAATGTGCTCCACTGTGAATGTTTGCTTGTAGACCCTTCTGAGCTACTGGGAGGACGGGATAAAAATCTAAATAAATAAATAAAATAAAAAACTGTTTTGGGCTCAGTCCAAAGTAACTGAAGCCAACAGCCACCAGAAGATAATCTTGGAAAAGCAGGATTCTGAAAATCTATGTCCTCATCCTTGTAAATTTTCATTCTCAGTGAAATATTATGGCTATCAATTAATAAGCCATAATCAATTAATCAATTAATCATAATAAATATTATGGCTATCAATAAAATCACAGGTATTGGCCATTACTATACTGGCAGGAGAACATTGATGAAATGTGTTAGTGTTCACCTCATGTAACCAAAATGTCACATCTGCTGAAGGCCAACTAAAAGTAATTTCTAAAGTGTCATAATACAACGACTCTGGTAATGTGGGTGCATCTGTTTTAATTTCATTTCTGTAGTTACTGTGTTTGGTTTTTTGTTTTTTTTCCACATTTTTATTATTTTATTAAATTACAACAGGGTAATACATTTGATTGAAAATAGTAAATTATTACAGAGAATACACTATTTCAAACAAATAATATATAGAATCATAACTATACCCACCCCCTTCCATCAATTATTAATAATAATAATACTAAACATCTTTATTACTTTAATATGAAGATTTAATATCCATTTTTCCAGTACCTTTCCCTACCTTACCTCACTCCCATCCCATCCATCCCAGATTTTCTAAGGTGAAAATTGGCCAATAACAAAATGACCCTTTCTGTACTGGTTTTTCTATGTGTCTCTTAAATTTAAGCCAACCCTCAATAAAGTTATTGTTTGGGCAATATCTACAGTCCTGACTAACTGGGAAATATTTCAACTCGGTCACACAAATAATAGATTGAAAATGTTCTGAGTCTGGTAAAAATGAATTATTAGTCTTCAAAACAGGTTGGGGGATAAATACCTCTATAACTTCCATTGCCATTACTAAATTAATGAAAAGTGTACAATTACTCATAGATCTATACTTCTCAACCCTACAAGACTTATATGCTCTAACATCTGCTGCTTTCACAGTTACAGATGTATGAAAAAAGATGCAGCATCCAGGACAAAGACACTGGAATTGGTTTGTGTGCAACATTCTCACTTATTGACAAAGCAAATACTTTGCTTCTCTAAGTAGTAGAGATCTGACACACTTGCAATAAACACCAGTTTGCAACCATAACATCCACTGTAAGCTGCTCTAACCTCATCTTCATTTGAAATTCTACTGTATAATACCTTCTTCCCTGTGTCTCCACAGGCCATCTGTTCCCCATTATATGAATTCTGGGAATATATGGAACTACTTCTTGATGTTTCTCATGTAAATGCAGCTTCTGATTCATAACCCAATAAAATTGCATGTGGAACTATAGAGTAATAAGGTTGAAAATACCACTAATTGGAGCTCCAGGACACCTAGGGAACACCCATCGGCATATTTCTTTTCCTGAATCACCTCTCTCTCTCTATCATATGGTAAACGAAGGGATGCTAATTTCTCTGGAACTTTCATTGAAGTGGGGATATTTCATAAAAATGTGGGTGAGGCATACAAGGGATTCTTCTTTAATTCAGGCAAATCTAAATCAGCAAGTTTTGCTACTGCTTGGTATGGATCAAACAAATCTGTATCTTGTGTAGTGGCTATAGTTGTGTATATGTATCTATCAGAGAACTAGGAGTAACATGTCAAATTTCAAGCTTATTAAAAGTTTGTTATACCGCCAAATCAGGCTTTAAGGCGGTGTACATCTAATAATTAAATTTAAAATAAAAAAGGGGTATAATATAAGTCACAATATAACAAAAATACTTTAAAACCGAACAGTTTTTGTACATATTAATATAGAGACAAACAAGGAAGAAAACAGACAGAAAACGATAGGGAAAGGGGGAGAACTACCTTGCATCAAAGTACAGAAAGGAGAAGGGAAGATGCAAGAGGGAGGGGAAAATGGGACGTTACAAGCTGAGAGAATTAAAGGTAAAAACGTTCTTAAAAGGACGGTTATGGCCCGAAGGCATCTTGAAACACAAATGTTTTTAGGTTTGACTTGAAATAATATAGGGTTGCTTTGTCTCTTAGATGATTTGGGGCGGAGCTCCAAAGCGAAGAAGCGGTAACCGAAAAATTATTATTATGAATGGTATTGAGGTGTCTTCAGGATGATATGGTAAGCAAGTTTTGTGAAACTGAACGGAGAGTTCCTTGAGGGGCATACGGTATTTGTAATTTATTGATGAATTCAGGTTGACAAGAGGTTTGGGTTTTGAAAGATAATAATAGGATTTTATATGTTACTAGATGATTACCTGGCATTGCCCTGATATTTATTTATCCCAATCATCTATCGTTTTTGATCATTTTTACATGTCACCCCCTTCACACCACAGTATTCTTTCCAAGATAGTAAGTCCTATGTATACCAAGCTTGGTTGAAATCTCTCCATGCGTTCCAGATTTATGCTGGAACATCATCTCAGCGAGGCTGAAAACTATGGGGTAGACTGTAAAATCTGTATTTTTCGATAATTTTTACATGTCACCCCCTTTCTACCCCCACAGTATTTTTTCCAAGATAACATGTGATATGTATACCAGGTTTGGTTGAAATCTGTCCATGCGTTTCAGAGTTATGCTGGAATACATACATACATACACATCTGATTTTATATATATAGATTCAGTGCTCCACAGGTAGCCAATGGGCTTTGAACAGTGGGGTAACGTGGTCAAACTTTCTTGCATGGGCTATAATTTTGACGGTATTTTGCACTATCTATAGGCGTCTTATTTCCTTAAGAGTTATACCTCTAAAGTGTGGTGTAGTAATTACCAAGGCTTCCTTTTGTATTTGCTTAGTTACAGTAGTACCAAAGATCCATATAACAACCTTATCTTTCAATAAGTCATAGGTGTATAAAAATTCCCTGAACTGTTTAACTTTATTGATACCTTTGCTAGCACTTTCCATCTTGCAAATAAAATAACAATTCCTTTCTTCTTAGCTACTTCAGTAATGTACCTTGGAATATGCACCAAATATGGCTCAGACACAAACCTTGTATGTGAATAGTAATCTTTCCATGCTGCTGGCTCTGTTGTGTCCCTTCTCCTAGCTTCTATTTGCCAATGACAAAGGGTAGGTATTTCTATTTTCACTAATGACCGAAAAATAGCATTCTCTTGGGTTTTCGAATGTATGTATTTCTGCTTATTTCTCATCAAACTAACCCCTGGATTATATAATTGGCACCCATGTCGGTGGTTGCCGATCATGTGTCAATCATGCAACAGCGCCGGTTACAGATTCGTGCCTGATTCATCTAAGATGGGTGGCTTAATGTAGACCCGGAAAACCCTGGCCTACATTTCAGCCACCTATCTCGCCTGCAGCTGCCATAAGCTGATCATGGCAGGGGAATCCCCACCCCGATCAGCTGAATCAGCAGGACTCCCTGAAGGATAATTTTCTGGTTCTCGTCCCTCCCATGGCAACAACAAATTGCTGATGTGTGGATTCAAATCTCTTGCAATGTCTCTTCATTCCAAATTAGTTCTTCACAGCTCTTCAAAGTGTTCTGCCAGTGCAGGCTCTGGCCGTATCTTTGATTCTCTCCTCCTCTGGATATTTGGAGACAGATCACCAGCTAGCAAATGCCAGATCACTGTGGTCTTTATGCAGCACTTCAGATCCTTAGAACCCTGTTATTCATCAAAGCCTGAAATCAACAATTACCAAGGCCTAATTCTTCACCAAGATAAAATATATAATGGAGTAAAGTCAAATCTCGGCCTTCCAATATATCTGCATGCTTAGATACATCAATAGTATGCTGAACTTGGTATGATAACAATTCAGGAGCGGCTAGCCTTAATAATTTCAAAATTTTACTCTCTCAAATCTGCATGAACCATTCCAACTAGAGCTTCAAAAAAATTTCCATGTGTCCTCAAACTTCCCAAGCAGACAAAGAACTAATTAAAGTCCTGATTTCTGGGGGTTTCAAGGGCACAGTTATGCACTGTTCTCCCCTCTACATGTCCAGGCATAGAAATGCTATTCATAGCCCCCACTGGATAATTTCTTAACTCTCTATCATACGCCCATTCTCTCCTTTATGGAAAATAAGGTTTCTTATCACAGAAGGCATCTCTCTGATCCATTTTCCACATAAGTGCCATAATTATTGGCACCTTAACCATTTCAACTTGAAGTTGTTCATTCTCTGCTTGCAAATCTTTGTTTTTCTTCTAACAAATCCTGGATCTGTTTCAAGTTTCGGTTGACTAAGGCAGGTGTTGACGTAAGAATATTTAGCTGATCTGTACTTTGTTTCAAATTATCTGTAAGCGTCTAATTACACAATTGTAATTCATTAATTTTCTCACTCAGATTGAAATGCGGTTAAAACTATACATAGTGCAGATTTTATGCTTCTTTTCTCACTCATGAAAGATAAGTATCTTTCATATTACATTACATTAGAGATTTCTATTCCACCATTACCTTGCGGTTCAAGGCGGATTACAAAAGAATTATAGAAGGTGGGTTACAAAAGAAGATCTCTGGTCATTTCCCGAGCGAGTAAAGAGTAGATCAGGTTGATTCAGGAGGGGGGGGGGGGTCAGGAAGAAGATGGGAGGAGGGAAGGTACTCGTAGTATTAAGACTTTTTCAGGGACTTTTGGTTCTGTAACTCTTGCATTTCAGTACATTCAATTACAAAATCTTTGGTAAAAGGATTACACCCTGCTTCAGCCAGGATTTTCTGCAAAGCACATATTTTTATGTTTAATGCCAAAGTGGCTTTGTCCATAACTCTGGACTCTGACCTTTTCCTAAACCTCTTGAAAAAAGACATTTCTCTCATGTTTACTTACTTATCCGGCTTTATTTACCTGTTCTGTACCTTGATCCAGCCACTGTTTTCCTTTCCCCCATCTCAGTTTAGTGATTTATGGAAAATGGCAATAATAGCTCACACAAAGCAACAGGACCAGAGAGACAGAAAGCTTTCTTTGTTACCCAATTTTGCATCATGGGTATGGTTATACAGGAACATGTCCAAACCTTTTTTAAACCCAGATATGCTCATAACTGTAACCACATCGTCAGGCAACGAGTTCCAGAGCTTTTCTATTCATTGAATTTAAAAAAATATTTCCTCCTATTTGTTTTAAAAGTATAACCATTTAACTTCATAGAGTATCCCTAATCTTTTTACTTTTTGAAAGAGTAAAAAAATCAATTCGCTTTTACCTATTTTACATCACTTGGGATTTTGTAGACCTCAATCATATCCCCCCTCAAGCATTTCTTTTCCGTACTGAACAGCCCTAACTTCTTTAGCCTTTCATCACATGAAGCTATCTACATATATAAAATCGGAGGTATGTATGTGTGTATGTATGTGTGTGTGTATGTGTGTATGTGCCGCGATCACGCAAAAACGGCTTGACCGATTTGAACGAAACTTGGTATGCAGATCCCTCACTACCTGGGGTGATATGTTCTGGGGGTCTCGTGGCCCACCTGCACACATGGGCGGAGCTACAAACATAAAATCAGATTTCACCCATTCATGTCAATGGAAAAAATGTAAAAAGCTGCCATTCTCACAGTAATTCAAAAACGGCTTGACCGATTTGAACGATACTTGGTATGCAGATCCCTCACTACCTGGGTTGATATGTTCTGGGGGTCTCGCGGCCCACCTGCACACGTGGGCGGAGCTACAAACAGAAAATCAGATTTCACCCATTCATGTCAATGGAAAAAATGTAAAAGGCTGCCATTCTCACAGTAATTCCTACTACCTGGGGTGATATGTTCTGGGGGTCTCGCGGCCCACCTGCACGCGTGGGCGGAGCTACAAACAGAACATCAGATTTCACCCATTCATGTCAATGGAAAAAATGTAAAAAGCTGCCATTCTCACAGTAATTCAAAAACGGCTTGACCGATTTGAACGAACCTTGGTATGCAGATCCCTCACTACCTGGGGTGATATGTTCTGGGGGTCTCGCGGCCCACCTGCACATGTGGGCGGAGCTACAAACAGAAAATCAGATTTCACCCATTCATGTCAATGGAAAAAATGTAAAAAGCTGCCATTCTCACAGTAATTCCAACTACCTGGGGTGATATGTTCTGGGGGTCTCGCGGCCCACCTGCACACGTGGGCGGAGCTACAAACAGAACATCAGATTTCACCCATTCATGTCAATGGAAAAAATGTAAAAAGCTGCCATTCTCACAGTAAATCAAAAACGGCTTGACCGATTTGAACGAAACTTGGTATGCAGATCCCTCACTACCTGGGGTGATATGTTCTGGGGGTCTCTTCACCCAAGAATTTATATGTTCAAAAAAATGTAAACAGCTGCCATTCTCACAGTAAATCAAAAACGGCTTGACCGATTTGAACGAAACTTGGTATGCAGATCCCTCACTACCTGGGGTGATATGTTCTGGGGGTCTCGTGGCCCACCTGCACATGTGGGCGGAGCTACAAACATAAAATCTGATTTCACCCATTCATGTCAATGGAAAAAATGTAAAAAGCTGCCATTCTCACAGTAATTCAAAAACGGCTTGACCGATTGGAACGAAACTTGGTATGCAGATCCCTCACTACCTGGGATGATATGTTCTGGGGTCTCGCGGCCCACCTGCACACGTGGGCGGAGCTACAAACAGAAAATCTGATTTCACCCATTCATGTCAATGGAAAAAATGTAAAAAGCTGCCATTCTCACAGTAATTCAAAAATGGCTTGACCGATTTGAACGAAACTTGGTATGCAGATCCCTCACTACCTGGGGTGATTTGTTCTGGGGGTCTCGTGGCCCACCTGCACACGTGGGCGGAGCTACAAACAGAAAATCAGATTTCACCCATTCATGTCAATGGAAAAAATGTAAAAAGCTGCCATTCTCACTGTAATTCAAAAACGGCTTGACCGATTTGAACAAAACTTGGTATGCAGATCCCTCACTACCTGGGGTGATATGTTCTGGGGGTCTCTCGGGCCACCTGCACACATGGGCGGAGCTACAAACAGAAAATCAGATTTCACCCATTCATGTCAATGGAAAAAATGTAAAAAGCTGCCATTCTCACAGTAATTCAAAAACGGCTTGACCGATTTGAACGAAACTTGGTATGCAGATCCCTCACTACCTGGGGTGATATGTTCTGGGGGTCTCGCGGCCCACAACTCTAAGTTGCTTGCTCAAGGGTGGGTTCTCCCAAGAATTTATATGTTCTTGCTCCAGGAGGTGAAACTAAAATTGTTGTTTATAATCACGTTTTGCATTAGTTGTATTGTATTCATTTTGTCAAATATTTCACATTATAATTTGAATATTGTACTTTTTATTAAGCTGTAAAAAAATAATTTCATTCACCACTATAAAGTATCTTTATTTGAATCCATTTACAGTGTTATTGCTATAATTAAATACCCGTGCAACGCCGGGGCATCAGCTAGTAATACTATAATACTACTAGGGACCTTCAAAAAGGTTTCCCAATTTTATTTTTTAAACACTATTTATTAAATGTCTCAAAAGCAAATTACATCACTATCTGCAAGGTGAGCCATCTTGCCTGACTGACTAGTCATCTGACATTCTACGAAACACCCTCTTACCACTTCTTCTGCCCCAAAGATTTCCTGCAAAAATATGAAAGTGTGGAAACTTTTTGACGGACCATTGTGTAATACTGATAGCTATTAATACTCTACAATATAACTGTGCATGTGTGAGTTAAAATGTTTGACTTTATTTTTCTACAGTAGATGTTTAGGCACTTAGCAAAGTGGATGCTGAAGTTTAATGACTCAAATCTCAGTGAATTTTGCCGGCATCCACATAACCCTGGGCTCTCCCTTAATGCCATCCCCTGTCCTGCAACTGACCTGCCCATTTTTGTGAACAATATGCAGCATCACTTCCCAGTTTAGTTTTGCTCAGTATCAAGGGTTAGGTAGTCCCAGGTGACTTATGCAGACAAGAGCCTCTCCTACCCTCGTACATTAAATCATTTTGAATATCAGCACGTTAGATGGTTTTTGAAGATAATTTTTTAAAATTTGAAGATAAATTTGTGCATATCTCAAAAGTGAATGGCTCTTCTATTTTGGGTTTAAAAAAGGTTTGGACAAGTTTCTTCAGGAAAATTTCATAGCGAGGACTATCTCTACTATTTGAGATAGTCTTGAGGAAAGCCATAACTTATCCTTAGGATTGGTAACATGGAAACTTGCTACTATTTGGGATTCTGCCAGGTACTTGTGAGATACATTGGCCATTGTTGGAAGTAGGATACTGGGCTAAATGAATCATTGCTCTGACCCAGTATGACTATTCTTATTTTCTTATGGCCTCATCTTCCCTGGGTGCCCTTTTAACTCCAGAATCATTGATTCCTTCACAAACATCTTACTTCAAATGTGCCTTGAAAATTTTTTATTAAGAATTTGTTTCCGGGGGGCGCTGTTGATCTCATAGAAAATGACAACATTGATCGTGTGCTCCCGCTTTACTGGAGAGGCTGAGGGGAAATATGATTGAAGCCTACAAAATCCTGAGTGGAATAGAATGGGTACAAGTAAATCGATTTTTCACTCCGTCAAAAATTACAAAGACTAGGGGACACTCGATGAAATTTCAGGGAAAGCTGTTATCACCTCCTCTTGAGTAGGTGGTAGTTTTTCGGCCGACATCCGCCTCGGGGGAAGAAAGAAAGAGAGAGAGATTTGCGCACATGCACACTCCTATCTCCAGTGCCCTACAGTGCACAGAAAACGGGAGCACGCAGGTGAGAGTGCGCATGCACGGCTTAGGGTTTTATTATATTAGATAATACAAATAAGATTGGCAATAATTATCATTAATGTTCTGCTATCTAAGTCTATAGTTTATTACTATGACAGCAACTACAGTTTATATGACTAAATATCTTTGAAAATTATATCTCCTAATGTTAATGGCCTTCATAACCCAATCAAAAGAAAAACAATTTTCTCATATTTAGAGAAAGGATCACTGGATATCATTTTATTGCAAGAAACTAATTTAAACATTATTGAATCTTCTAAATCAGTGTTCTTCAATCACTGGTCCATGGACCAGTGCTGGTCCACAGGGCCAGCATGTGCATCAGGCCCAAAACAGTGTTCTTCAACCGCCGGTCCACAGTGCGATCGATGTGGTGTTATCTTCAAGCCAGCTTCCTCTTCCTAACTGATTCAGTGCACAAAGCCATGGGCAGTGGCTCCTACGGGCATCCTGTGCCTGAATCCGGAAGCCTTCTCTCAGATTTTGCAACGTCAGAGGGAAGGCTTCCAGATGAGGCACGGGACATGCAAGGTGCAATTAGTACCATTATGGGGGCGGGGTCTGGGGTAGAGATTGGGTAGAGATGGGCGGAGTCTGGCCCATGACTTAGCCCAGTGTTCTTCAACCGCCAGTCCACAGACCGATGCTGGTCCACAGAATAATTATTTTATTTCTGCCGGTCCATAGGTGTAAAAAGGTTGAGAAACACCGTTCTAAATTACAACTACAACTATATTGGTGTCTTCTCCCCAACATATGGCTTGAAAATGCTTGAGTACCTGATTGTAAAACCGCTTAGATAACCTTGATAGGCGGTATATAAAAACCTAATAAAACTTGAAAAACTTGAAACTTGAAAGGTGGGGTTGGAATGTTAATTCAGAAAAGACAAGACTTAATAATATCAAGTTCTAATGATTTAAAAGGATGTTGGACGAAAGTTACCATAAATCTCAACCACCATATCATAAGAATCTTCGATGTTTATAGCCCAAACCAAGATGACCCTAATTTTTTCAAGATTATAGCTTCAAACTTTATATCTGATTCTACATTCCATTATATCATTGGAGGTAACTTTAATCTAATATTGGACCCTAGCATGGATAGATGTTCTAAGAGGGGAGGCCACGTTACACCACTTTTACAAGCTGCACATTGGCTACCAATCACACATAGAATAACTTTTAAAATCATGCTGTTAACTGTTAATTCAACAATCACATGCTCCGATATTCCTGGATCGTTTTTTGATTCCGTTTTCTCCATTTAGGGCACTCAGATCAGCAGAACATTTATTAACTATACCTTCTCTAAAAATAATAGGGACCAGGAGATCTACCATTTTCTCGGTCATAGCACCCCAACTTTGGAACAATTTACCACCATACCTACGTAATGAACCTATCTTAGAAAAATTCAAGTTCTCCTTAAAAAGCTTTCTGTATGACGCATTCAAAACATAGACAGCAAAACTTACCAATTACTAAACCTTTAGACCTTTATCAATCTTACGAGTAGGTCGCCAAATTATCCTTTTTTTAAGTGTTCCCACCATATGTGTTCTTCCCTAAATGTTTCTTTTCTTTCTTTAAAGATTGTAGTTCATCTTCCTTGCCTTTTATACCAGTTTGTATTAGAACGTATATAATTTGTATACAATGTCTTGTTTTGTCCTCCCCTTTTTTAAAAAAAAAATTGTTATACGCATTGAAATATATGATATTGCATAGATAACAATCTATATAATAAAATCGTAGGCGGCGCATGCGCAGTCTTATCGGCGTGCTTCCATGATCCGTAGGTCCGTGGCCGCCAAGAGTGCAGCATGCCCCGCGCTTACTACGGCCCCACGCGTAGCTGAATTCGGCATGGCGGTTTCCCCACATAGGGGAAGTCGAACAACTCACTCCCGACGCGCAGCTGAGTTCGACACGGCGATTTCCCCGGTTTCCCCAGATAGGGGAAGCCGAACTGCTCACTCCCGTCTCATGGTCCTGCCGCCGCTCCTGTTCACAGCGGCCTGCACGTCGACGACTCCCCCCCCCCCCCCGGGGCTGCCTAAAGAAAAAAAGTTTCACGGTGCTTGGCCCACCAAAAAATTTCTGCCTTTGCCGAAATTTGCCCCACCGTTCCTTCCCTTCCTCCATCAGATACAGTTCAGCTCCGCTAAAAGGAGCTGCTTTGAAATTGGAGCCCTGCCGCCACCGTAACACGTTCCCTCTGCCGCGGTCCCATAGGTCAGAGAAGGGGCGGGACCAAGGCAGAGGGGAACGTGCTACAGCAGTGGCAGGCCTCAGATTTTGACGCGGCTCCTTTTAACATTGGTGGATTCATTGCACCTGATGGAGGGAGGGAAGGAAAGGTGGTTGTGCGCTGTTGAGCCCCTCTTTGCCCTCAGACCCTCTCCTAACTGCTCCCTCCTGTCTCAGTCCACTGGGGGGAGGTGCCTGTCTTCAGCTGCAGGGATGGAGGGAGGGAAGAAGAAAGAAGGGGCCCTGGCAAGCGAGTTATCAAAAGCCAACCATAGCCTGGGACCCCTACATGGTATGAATAATGACCAGACAACAAAAGGTAAGAAAAATAATTTTATTTTCTGTTTTGTGATTACAATATGTCAGATTTGAAATGTGTCTTGAGGGAGGCTGCCGCCGCGGCTTTGGACAGAGGGGTACCATTTTCGTGGGAGCTGGCCTTCGGAGAGGCTTGGGACGCAGGGACGGATGCAGGAAGGGATGCCGCTGCGAAGGGCTTTGGTGGGGGAGCCAGCCAGACCGCGAGTGTGGGGCCGTTGTAAGCGCGGATTGGTCAAGGAGCCGCCGTTGCCGAGGCTTTGAAATTGCTCTCCCACCATCACTCCCTCCCGTCCCGGCTCTGCCTCTGCCCCTGCCCAGGTTCAAAAGCAGGAGAGGCGGTCATCTAGCACCCGTTCATCTAACGGGCTTAAACACTAGTTCTTAATAAACTTGAAACTTGAACTTGAGATATAATAGAGACATTTAATTACCTACGTGGGTTATATGCGCATGAGTCTCTTTCATTTGAAAGGAAGCTCTGGAATGAAATTGAATGCATCAAAAACTAAACTGCTTTGGATTGGGCCTAGATTAGAAAATCTCCCTGCCGATGTTACATTGAAAACAGGTATTTCATTAAATATAGATTTTTCCTCCAGAATCCTGGGTATCATTTTGGACTCATCACTTACATTTCATGATCAGATAAATTCTTTGGCAAAGAAGTGTTTCTTTAGTTTGCGTATGCTGAGGAAAGTTAGATCATTATTTCAAGAGCATTATACAGTGTTGGTACAGTCTACTGTGCTTGCTCAACTGGATTACTGTAATTCTGTTTACTTGGGCATTAAACAGGGTAGTCTAGATTGGCTACAGTTGATACAGAACATGGCAGCTAAGCTTATTTTTGGAAAGAGAAAGTATGACCGTGTCTCGCCTTTGTTGAGAAAGCTTCATTGGCTTCCAGTTCGTTTTAGGATACAGTTTAAGTGTGCAAGTGTTGTTTTCAAATTTACGGAATATTTGACTCTCTAGTTCCATTGTATTGGAATACCATTAGAACTTGTTAGTCAAGGAGCACATAGATTTATAAATTATCATTTCCCTCCTCGAGAAAACTCAAATCCATTGGGAAGCTTAGTAAATCTATGGCGTTCAAGCTGGTAGAAATTTGGAATATACTTCCTGACTCTGTAAGATTGATAGGTCAGATACAACAGTTTCGAAAAGATCTAAAAACTTGGCTGTTTACACAATACCTTAGAGGCTCATCTAATTGAAGTGTCATATTAATAGTATATTTTATCTTTCTAGCTCTCTTTTAAATTTATATTTTATTATATATCCTAATCTAATTACTTGTAAACCGAGTCGAGCTCCTTTGGGAGATGACCCGGTATATAAACCGAAGATTAGATTAGATTAGATGAGAGGGCTTAGGATGCAGCTAAGAGGTGATAGGCTCAGGAGTAATCTAAGGAAATACTTTTTTACAGAAAGGGTTGTAGATGTGAGGAACAGTCTGCCAAAAGAGGTGGTGGAGACAGAGACTGTGTTTGAATTCAAGAAAGCGTGGGATAGGTACATGGGATCTCTTAGAGAGAGGAAGAGATAATGGTTACCGTGGATGGGCAGACTGGATGGGTCATTTGATCTCATCTGCCATCATGTTTCTATATAGCAAGTCTAAATCCAGTTTAAATTAATTGATGTCTGGAGAACACACCCAAATGAAAAAGAATTCTCCTTCTATTCGCCTTCGTACTCTTCATATTCCAGATTGGATATCTTTGTAATCAGCAGATCACTATGCTGATTCACTATTAATTCAGACATATAAGAAATAACCATATCAGATCATGCAGCCATAACATTAAAATTGGAAAACACTGCAATACCACCTATTAAAAAACAATAGAGATTTAATCCTGTGCTAATCAATGAAAATGGCTTTAAAGGACATATAACAACTGTAATAACTGAATTTTTAACACAAATAAACCAGAACGTATTAACTGGTTCATATTGTGGGACTCTTTCAAGGCTTACATAAGAGGAATAATTATAGCCTTTTCAGCGAAGATACATAAGCAAAATAAAACTGAAATCACTGAGCTAGAAAACTTAATAAAACTGAAAGAACTTTGTCATCAAAATAATGCTTCAAATATGCTTCAGATATAATTCATTATTGAGTAAACAAGCAGCTAAATCGATTTTCATCCAATCTGCCAATTACTATGCAGAAAATAACAAATGTGGACATTTGTTGCAGTCCTACTTAAAAAAAAGGAGAATATAACTCAATTATAAGAATATTACTCAATTATAACTCAATTAAAAACAATGATGGAAATATTGTAACAAAATCTGAAGATGTCCTTCACAGTTTCAACTCATTTTACCAACAACTATATACATCTGCAATCAATCACAACAATCTAATATATGACTTTTTGGAAAATATACTACTTCACATATTTCCCAAGAAGACAACTTATTATTGGAATCCTCCATTTATACAAATTAACTATACAATGGGGTGCTGAAAATTTCTCGGCCCAACCAACTAACTTCTTAAATTCTGAATCTTATGTTGAAACTGTAGTTGGAAAGAGTGTTATCCTATTTCATTAAGTGCCAATTTGCAGAAACGAAATTATATGGTTTGACATTGTTTCAGATCATTGAATAAACAATATCCATGTTATTCTCTTATTGTTTGGGCTGAGAACTTTTCAGCAACCCCTTGTATAGTACCATCAAAAGCATGGCTCCAAACAAAGCTCCTGGACCTGATGGTCTTACAGTAGAATTTTACCATATGATTGTGCTTGTGGAATCAGAATACTTAACCAGGAATTCATTTTTCCTAACTGAAATGCAAAAAGTCTTATCTAAAAATCTCTTATAACGACAAGCTTTTAAAGATGGATACATGAACAAACAATTGTTTTGGGTATTTTAATTCAACTTATATAACTTAAATTGGGAGGATAGGTATCCTGGAGCCAAACCAAACACAGCTTTAAAGCAAATGCAACCAAATTTAAACAAAATTCTTGCTTCATATGGCAACCAATGAAGTCGTTGATAGAAAGGACTCACATTTTGTATTACTTGAATACGATTTAAGATTTTCTTATAAGATGCCAAGTAAATAATGTTGCAGTAGTCAAGGGCAGATAGAATTAAAGACTGAACCACTAATCTAAAAGATACTAAGTCAAAATATTTTTTTATGGTTCGAAGTTTCCAAAGAATCACAAAGCATTTTTTTTATCATTAGATCGGTATGATCTTCTAAAGTTAAGTAATGATCTAATGTCACCCCCAAGATCTCTTTTTTCTTTATTGCATTTCAATTATTTATATATTCGCAATTATCACTCCAAATAAGCAATATCTTTTAAATCTTTATAAATGAAAAAGAAATTCCAAACAAACAAATATTTTACATTGCTCAATTGTTAGTCCACAATATGTAGGGGAGATAGTTTTAAAAAGTCAAATACATCATAATCATTATCAAATCTTCAAAAGAAAACTGAATAGCATTCCTGAGAACAAACCTAGTTCTAAAGTCATGAGCCTTCCTCCTGAGACATAGCAGATATCAGATCTTTACCCATTATGAACCTTGAAAGCTGTGATGACTCAAAAAATATATATTTAACTCCTTGGAGCTTAACACAACACTTACATGGAAACCTAAGGGCTCCTTTTATGAAAGTGCGCTAGCGTTTTTAGCCCATGTACCAGATTAGCGCACGCTAGCCGAAAAACTACCACCTGCTCAAGAGGAGGTGGTAACGGCTAGCGTGCGTGGCATTTTAATGTGTGCTATTCCGTGCATTAAGGCCCTAACTCACCTTTGTAAAAGGAGCCCTAAGTATAAAAGTATCCCCAAGTTTTAAGACCTGAGGCCTTAGAAGGAGAAATTGTTTCTTCTTTTTCTGGGTAACTCTAGAAACATCTGGATACTTTCTAACTTTCTGACCTATGAATAAGTTATCTTTATATTTTAAATAAAGATTTTCAAAAGCCAATCTCTGTCCGAATCCAGTGCTAACTGGACAAAGAGTGTAGCAACCATCATCCGCTCAGAATCTGAGATCTCCAAAATATTTGTTAAATTCAATATGTCCATTTCTGAAGCTTGTTGATCTTCAGGTGTTTTCTTCTTCCCTACCGGGAGATAGTAAATTTTTGAAACTGGGAGATACACATTTTGAGGAATCTTCAAAATCTCAGTGAGGTACCTCTTGAACATATCAAGAGCAGATGTAGATATTAATTTTGGATAGTTAATTAGTCTCAAATTATTTCTTCTTGATGCGTTCTCCAACATTTCTAATTTAAAGTTAATATTTCCATTCTCTTTCATCAATAATTGATTCCGTATCCCCATAGATTCCACTTTTTGTTTTTGTTCAGCTAAATTTATTTCAATTTTTTCAACTCTTTGCTGAGTATTCAGTGATTCAGAGAGTATTCCAGAACAGTAAGCCGGTAGTTAAATTCTTCATCTGAGTTCCCAATGAGGATTATAACTCAGAAATTGCTTCCCAAATAGAGTTCAGGTCTACCACTGGGAGTTTCTTTAACACCCCCCAAGATCTTAATGGAAGTGGCTATGGCAAAATTCTGACCTTTAATTTGAAGTCTTTTATCTGTAATTCTATCATTCGGACTAGCAAGAAAAAACTTAGGGCCTCTTCTACTAAACCATGCTAGCGGTTTTAGCACGGGGAGCCACGTTGAATGGCCCGCGCAGCTCCTGATGCTCACTGAGTTTGGGAGCCGCGCAGGCCATTCAGCGTGGCTTCCCATGCTAAAACCGCTAGTGCAGTTTAGTAGAAGAGGGGGTTAGTTTTTTCTGGATTGAACTTAAGTTTAAATTTGATCATCCAATGTTCTATCTGTGCCAAGAGAAATGCAATCTGATCTTTTATATCCGCTGAAAATGCTCACATTGGTATAAGTACAGTAATATCGCAAGCATAGATATAAAACTTAACTTTCCAATCTTGCAATAAATTGGCCAAGGAAACAAGATAAATATTAAAAAGAGTGGGCAATAATGGAGATCCCTTTGGTACTCCTGATGGATTACTCCAAGTCGATGAATATTGCCCAGCAGAATAGACTTGGTAAGACCAATTTTGCAAAAAACTTTTAAAAGATGGATGACATTCTCAGAGATTACAAAACTACATAATATTCCTAACAATCACCATATAGACTGATACAATTAAACCACTGTCTAAAGGTGATATTCCCTAATATTCAGAATCTATCTGATACTCCTGAGCTGGTATCCCTAAGCATTAAATTATATTTTGGCAACAGCATCTCAGCTAAATGGTATAAATTCATACAGCAAAAATAATAATAATACAATTCTACATCTTGATTAAGATCTAAATTGTAAAATGATTTTTATTTATTTGTTAGACTAAGATCTTTTGGTTTTGGTTTTAACTTTTACTGATGTAATATTTTGTTCTTGCAACTTGCTTATATGAGGGGCCGCTGAAAAGCTATCAGCCGAACCAACAAAGTTGATGCAGTCTCCATCAAGGCCTATACACGTAGGAGCAAATTCTGTAAAGGACATCTAAAAATTAGGCGTCGTTTAGATGTCCAGCAGCACAGCGTTTGTCCGAGTTTTGGAAAGCTCCTACAAGCTCCAGCTGCATCTGTAGGGCCTCAGCATGTGCAGATGAGATCACTTGCATCTGTGTATGCTCCAGGTCAGTGGCATACAAAGGGGGGAGAAGGGGCGGTCCACCCCTGGTGCATGCCTTAAGGGGGGGTGCACAGCCGGCTAGGTCCAGGTCGTACGGTGCCGGTCCGCGCAGGGCCGGCAAGATCGCATTGGGGCCATCGGCAGTGTCTGGGCTGCAACGGCGATGTGCGGCATCGGTGGCCCCCCCACAATGCAATTCATGATCGGCAACGCGCCCCCCCCCCCCCGCGATGACACTTAAGATCAACAATGGGCCTCCTTCTACCCCCAGCATCAACAGAACTTCAGATCGGCAACGTGGTGCTCAGTCAAAAGCTTCCCTCTGCCTGAACTGCGTGGGCGGAAACAGGAAGCTGAGTCAGAGGGAAGCTTTGGACTGATCACCGCGTTGCCAATCTGAAGTTCTGTTGATGCCGGGGGTAGAAGGAGGCCCATTTCCGATCTTAAGTGTCATCGCAGGGGCGGAGGGGGGGGGAGGTGTTGCCGATCTTGTTGCCAAAATCAGAAAGGTGAGAGGAAGGGAGAGAGATGTGCCTGTGGTGGATGGAGAGATTTAGAGAAGGGGGCAGATGATGGAAATGGGGAGAAGGGGGAGAGAGAAGAGGGCATATGATGGAAGTGGAGAGAAGGGGGAGAGAGAAGAGAGTAGATGATGGAAGTAGGGTGAAGGAGGAGAGAGAAGAGGGCAGTTGATGGAAGTTGGGAGAAGGGGGAGAGAGAAGAGGGCAGATGATGGAAGTGGAGAGAAGGCGGAGAGAGAAGAGGGCAGATGATGGAAGTGGTGCGAGAGAAGAGGGCAGATAATGGAAGTGGGGAGAAGGGAGAGCAAATGCTGAATGGAAGTGGAGAAAGAGAACACATACTGGATGGAAGGAGGGATAAAGAAAAAGGACATATGCTGGATGGGAAAGAAGATAGAGTTAGTGAGATAGTGAGGGGATGAAGAAAAGGTGTGGCATGCTGTGGGTAGACACAGTAAAAAGAGGGAACCTGAGGACTGCATAGTAAGAAAGAATTTAATTTAGATGGAGGCAGAAAATAAAGAAGGAAGACCAGAGAAGGAAAGGGAAGAGAGAGAGAGGAGAGAGAAATGCCAGAGAACGGGGAAGGAGACAGAGATATCAGATCTGAGCAGAGGAAATGAGAAGAGAGAGATGCTAAAAGCCACAGGGGGGAGGGAAAGAAAGATGAAAGGAGAAAAATGACAGACCATGAGGGAACAGAGGGAAGATGATGGATGCCAGACCAAAGAGGGGGGGGGGGGGTCTAGAGGAGAGATGGCAGGGAGAGACAGACAGTTTCTGGAAGGGGCAGACAGTGGATGGAAGAGACAGGGCAGATGCTTGAAGGAAAAGAGTGAAAAGAAGATAAAAGCAGAAACCAGAGACAACAAAAATCATTTTATTTCTATTTTGTCATTAGAATATATCAGATTTGAAATATATATCCTGGTAGAGACATAACTGGGGACTGCAAAGCCCAGGCAGTGCTTCTTTAGCAAGATGGAAGGGGTAGAGAAAGAGGGCACATGATGGAAGGAGAGGATAAATAAAAGGAGGGCACATGATGAGGGGAAAAGGATTGAGTTAGGGAAATACTGGAGGGGGTGAGGCAAAGAGGTGACGAGCTGTAGGTAGACAGTAAAAAAGGAAATTGATGAGAGGGTAGTAAGAATGTAATCTAGATGGATACAGAAAATAAATTGAAAAGGAAAATGAGGGAAGATAGGGATTGCAGACGAGAGGTGTGGGAGAGGGAACGAGAGGAGAGAGATGCCAGACCAATGGGGGTGAAAGGAGAGATGGAAGGGGCATAGAAGGAGAGAAGATGCCATATAGGGCCAGAGAGATGGCAGATAGTGGATGGAAGGAAGATAGTAACAAGAAGAAGAGGAAAGCAGAAATCAGAGAAGACAAAGGTAGAACAAAAATTTTCTATTTATTTATTGTTTTAGGAGACATATGTCACTGTTTCTGTGGTGTTGCACTATATGCAGAGTCCAGCTTCTTGCTGGTTCAATTTAACCTTTGTCTATGTATTTCTATTTTATCCCTCCTTTTACAAAACTGTTTTTAGCGCCAGCCGTGGTGGTAGCAGCTCTGTTGCTCAGAATTCTATGAGCGTCAGAGTTGTTACCACCATAGCTAAAATCCACACTACAGTTTTAAAAAAGGGGGAGGGGTTAGTTTGTGATGACATATTCCATACTAGGCGACGGTGTTTTCTGTGTTCTGTGTGTTCAAAAGACATGGTTTTCTGTTAGGATTGACGGTGTAGGATTGATCTGTACTAGTCTGGCTTGTTTAGTTTTACAATGGGTGTATTGATGTACTGCTCACTGCAGTATGTAAGATGCTGCCTTTTCCTAAGTACTCATGTGTGACGTGTGGCTTGTTACTAAAAATCATGTTTTTCGTATAGATGGGGGGGGTGTAAAAAATGATGGGCCCCGGGTGTCACATATGCTAGTTACGCCACTGCTCCAGGCCTTCCAGACGCAGCCAGAGCAACTTGCAAAGAGAGGAAGCTTTCTGGGGGCGTGACTAGAGGATGTAATGGGACAGGGCTAGAGGCATAACTGAACAGGACTGGAGGTGGAATGGGGTGGGGTTATGTGTCCAATGTTTTTGTTGTTTTTTTATATATGGAAACCTTAGCCTAGGGGTGGGTAAACTTTTTGACTCGTGGGCCACAATGGGTTCTTAAATTTGCCAGAGGGGCCAGGCGACCGGGAAGGGGGGGGGGGTGTCTGATGCACCACAGAATGATAATGGTAAAAGAAAGGGCTAAGGCAAAAAGAAAGACACCCCCCCCTCCCAAGGGCAGTCTGTTGTCTCTGGTTTCTGCTTTCATCTTCTTTTCACTCTCTTCCTTCCAGCGTCTGCCCTCTCTGTGTCTTCAGTTCAGCATCTGCCCTTTTCATCCACTGTCTGCCCTCTCCCCCTTCCAATATAAATTAAATGTAAATGTCAAGCATAATTCTCTTTTTAACCTGCTCTTCAGGCTGGACACCCAGGGCCTCAAATTCTGTATGATTGAAAAATACAGCAAACTGCTCCCTCATGATCTTGAGTTGACTGTAAACACAGGCTTGATAAAGAGCTTCTACATAGGCCCTTTCAGTAGAAAACTTTAATTTCTTAATCCTAGACCAGATTTCAAATCAGAGAATTTTGTAACCCTTAAAATTCTTGCCCTAATCTGAATTAGACTTAGATATCTACATTATACATAGGAAAAAGCAGAAAAATTGCTACAGCGTTCCAGCTAATGTACCGTATTAACATCAAAAGGTTATAAAACTCCTGTCAGTCTCAAATCCTAAAGTCATTTTAAAAGAGGCAGGGTTGTACCTTTTAGAACGCCCAGCCTAAAATAAGAATATTTTGAACATGAAAGTAATTAAATCTTGTAAATTGTATGGCCCCTCCCTCGTGAAGTTTAAAATGAAAAACATGCCGCCATTATACTAGGATTTTTTAATCTAGCTGTCAAGCGTAAACCTCACTTCTAGATGAATGTTCCTCTTACCTCTGAGGCTGGAGGACAAAGAGTAAACTTCTGAAGTGACATGTGAGCAAAGTTTCCACCACAGTTATCACAAGGGACAGGTGAAAAGTGTCCAGAATGACAAGCCCTGCTGGAGCGCTAAAAGCCAGCCACTTTCCTTTCTCCTTTGGGGCCTGCGGCGCACATGGCAGGCGCAAGCTTTTCACGCTCCAGCCTGGCCGCGTGCTGCTTCCTGAATGGCTGCCGTCAGTTCTCGCGAGTCCCGCGAGAACTGACAGCAGCCATTCAGGAAGCAGCGTGCAGCCAGGCTGGAGCGTGAAAAGCTCACGTCTGCCTTGTGCGCTGCTGGACCAGCACAATTTAAAGGTAGACAAATTTGGCGCACCTCTGGACTAGCACAATTTAAAGCAAAAATGGGCCGAATTAAAAAACTAAATGGGCCGGACATGGCCCGCAGGCCGTAGTTTGTCCATGTCTGCCCTAGCCCAATGTATTTACTGTTCAAAAATGTTTGTGAAATGGATTTTCTTTTTTATTTGGATGTTATGAGAAGGATGTCCCAATTCCAATTTGAATGTCCTTTTGAAAATGCTCCTCTATGTGTGCAGATACAGTGAGGCATTACATCTCCCTCTTTCTTCTCACCAAATCTCCTCCTCCAGGAACTTCCACTGCCTTATGTGAACACCGGAGATCTGAGTTTTGCATGTAAAATCCATGGTATGTTGCACAAACCCTTTTGCAGCCTGTAACAGATTCTCTTCACTTATTCTTCTCAGAGAAAATGCCAGGGCAGAGGGGAAGGAAACTGACTCCCTCTTCCTTCTACATGCCATTGCACACTAGAAAAACTGACACTGCAAGACACTCATCAGCTTTCTCTGGTCCAAGCCCTGCTGCACAAGGAAGACTGATGCTTCTAGAAAAGACGAGCCTGGCTTTCACAAAGAAACATGTCAGGAAAAAGCCAGCAGACAACAGGCAGGCCTGTCAAGTTAAAAGACAGGGGCCATGGGTTTTCTTTCCCTTAAACTTTAAGGGCTATGAATTTTGTGCCTGGTAATTTCTTTTTTGGCTTTTTGCCATACAGAAAGACAGCTGGGACAGAGCAGACATGAGAAGATGGAGACAGCTTAGATTCTGTCTCTGAAGAAACTCAGGCCTTTTTTCTGCTCTCTCTCTCCCTGAAAAGAGTTCACTTTGAATTAACAAGAGTGCAGGAACCTGCCAAAGAAATTGAAAATGTAAAAAGAAAAGAAAGAAAACAAAAAACCTGGTATCATTGAAGGCTGGGGAGGGGGATGCAAAACCATGAATGTTCTAGGGCAGTGTCTCTCAAACTATGTGCCCCAAAGAGATTCCAGAATTGTACTTTATTTTTTAAAATTCCCTTCATAAGTATACACTGGAACAGTGTCTCTCAAACTTTCTTGAGCCAGGGCACACTAAAGGTAGTGGCCACGGCTCGAGGCACCCAGAAGTGCATAGATGTCGCTGTGATGACATCACACGCATGCGTGACATCATCACGTTGACATCCATGCATGCGCAAAAGTCCTCTAGACAGGCCCTGAAATGCCAGTAGGGCGTGCCAGCAGGGAAATCTAACAAATATCAACTGAGTACCCCCAACCACAGACCTCACAAACTCCACCATAGACCCACCCAAGCTCTTCCCCAGATCCCGCCCTCCTTTACTAATTGTAATGCAATTTTTTCCATTCATTTATCATATACATGCAATGTACACAGCAGATATAAATTCTCAAAACATATATTTCAATTGAAAATAAAATCATTTTCCCTACCTCAAAAGAGGAAAGTCGCATCACTGAAATGGGCCGGTCTAGCAAAGGCCCCGAGGCTGTTGATGAAAACCGTGTCTAAATTAATCCTCGCAGCAGCTCTGTGGCCAAGTAAAAGGCACACTGAGCTGCCGCTGCTGTTCTGGGGGTGCGGAGAAGACGTGGAAGGCAGGAGTCCAGGGAGATACGCGGCAAGAGGCAAGTCAGTTGGCCGGCGCTTCTCTTCCTCCTCTGCGCGATACACTACACTAGAATATATAACATGCATGTTGCTTACACAAGAGTTTGTCATTGTTATGAGCGTCTGTGTGCATAAGAATACAACCACCCAGACAAACATCATTCTTTGACATGATTGGTCCTTGAAAACTAATGGCAAGTAATTTTAGGTTTTTAAAAAATTTTTTATGCAGTAACTTGAGCAATGAAGCAATCAAGTCTTTGTTACCATTTGGATCTCCTTATCTTTACGAACTTGGATTTTCAACTCTGACAGAAATTAAATTTTAAAAAGAGAACGACTGTAGATGGTAGATGATGAAATGCGTGTTTTCCTGTCGACTGTTGAGCTGCGTTTTGAGTTAATTTGCACTCAAAAACAAGCACATCCATCGAATTGATTAGCAATTCTATGCTATCTACTTTTGTTTCACTATTGTTACTATTATTCATCCGTAGCTTAAAAAACTTTCAATAAATAACTCGCAAATTTAATTTTTGTTGGTTTTTTGCAATTTTTTCATTTCAATTATAAAGTGCTGTGAAAACCATTTGCTCCATTTAGTGTGCCAGAGCTAAAAAAAGTTTGAGAGACACTGGTCTAGGTCATGGACACAAGGTTCTTTTTTCTTTCTTTTTTGCTTCTTTACATTTCCAGCTCAGTCAGAACCAGGACTGGGTTCTGGTTTCATAAACCTTCACTCACAATTTTCAAGGAGATTTTCTTTCCCGTATGGGGGGGGGGTCAATATTCAGTATTAGTTAAATAGGTAGGAGAGGTATAGTAAGGGGAGGAGGGGGGGTGGACCATCCTGGGCACGGTCTACCTAAAGACGCGGCACCTTTCCTCCTTGCCGCCCCCCCCCCCAGCTCCTTTCCTTGCTGCTTGTGAATGCCCCCTTGCCTTCCCCCATACTGTTTTTACTTCCCCGGCGTGAGACTACTGCCCACGTCAGCATCGGTGCTCCTTTTGATATCACGTCCGGGACACATGCCTAGGATGTGATATCAAAGGGCGAGACAACACCAATGAGGGCATACTGCTCACATCGGAGAAGTTAAAAAGGTACGGGGAAAGGAAAGGGGCACGTGCGGCTGGGGAGGGAGGGGGGCGGGTGAGGGGCGAAGCTCACCCTTAGTACGCCACTGAGGAGAGGCTCCTACTTGATTAACTAGTACTGATGGGGTCTCCACAGGATATTCAGAGGCATACAGCTGGCTTGTGCCACTGAGGGGAAGATTCTCAAAACTTTAATGTGGTTGCTAAACCAGTTCCAGCTGGTTTAGCGTTCATGTATTTTAGCGGCGGATTATCAAAATGGCTTAGCGTGGTCTTTTCCGAGCTTCTAGCAATCTCTGACTCTGCCATACAAATTTATTACAACAAGGTTATTAATATTTAAATGAGCACTCCCGGTGATTCTCTGTTATCAACGGGTGATTCCCTAACCTTGCTGTCCTACATTTGCGAGCAAAATGTTCCAGCAGTTCTGAGCTGTCCTAGCCTTACGTTCTGGTCAGTGCTTGAGCGCTGATTGGCTCAGGCATTGACAGGAAAGCAAGGCTTGACAGGTCAGACCTGCCAGAAAATGTTGCCATCAATCAACCCCCCCATGACACCTCCCCCCAACAGCAGGAGAGATGTCCACTCCCTCCCACTGCTGCCATTAAGCAAATCCCCCCCTCAAAACACCCCTCCGTCAGCAGGACAGATGCCTATAAGCAACCTAGGCCAACCAGAGCCTTAGGCCCCTCCCTGGCTCATTCCAGGATGCACAGGGAAGGGGAAGGCCTGCCATTTTGAAGAGATGGGCCTTTAGGCTGAAGGGAATAGGCATCCCTCTGGCTGGCCTTTGTAAAGAAGGTAAGGGGGCGGGGGGGGGAGGGGCCATTGAAGGCAGGGGCCCAACGGTGGCAGTGGGAGGGAGTGGGCAGTGGCGTAGCGAGGGTGAAAGTCGTCCAGGGCGGTGGCACTCCTCCCCCTCCCTTCACCCCATCCAATCTTTCCCTGCCCTCTCCTGACATGCATGCCCCTTCCCTTCCATGTACCTTCTTAACATTCACAGTGCGAGCAGTAACCCCAACCTGTTGCTCATGCCAACGTTGTCTTTTCCACTGACATCACTTCCTAGGCATGGGTCCAGGAAGTGACATCAAAGGACAGCAGGTTGGGGTTGATGCTCGCGCCGCAAACGTTAAAGAGGTACGAGAGAAAGGAAGGGGGCACGCATGGTAATGGGGAGGGCATGGAAAGAGGTGGAGGGTGGAGAGTACAGGTGCCAGCACCCCCACCAAGACGGTGCCCAGGGCGGACCGCTCCCTCCCCACCCCTTTCCTACACCACTGGGAGTGGGCATCCCTCCCACTGCTGGGGGTGTGTGTTTCAGGGGGGTTTGCTAAACGGCAGCAGCGGGAGGGAGTAGGTATCCCAAGTAGTAAGATGCCAAGTAGTAAGACAGATTTTATGTTGCTTATCTTAGGAATAAGCAGTAGATTTCCCCAAACCATCTCAATAATAGCCTGTGCACTTCTCTTTTAGGAAATTATCCAAACCTAGCCCTAGCCCCTTTAGCCTTTCCTCTTAGGGAAGTCAGCCCATTTATTTATTTATTTATTCATTCAATTTTCTTTACCATTCTCCCAGGGGAGCTCAGAACTGTTTACATGAATTTATTCATAAGAACATAAGAATTGCCGCTGCTGGATCAGACCAGTGGTCCATTGTGCCCAGCAGTCCACAAACACGGCAGCCTTTGGTTTAAAGACCAGTGCCCTAACCGAGCCTAGCTTTACCTGCGTACTTTCTGGTTCAGCAGGAACTTGTCTGACTTTATCTTGAATCCTTGGAGGTTTTTTTCTCCTATAACAGCCTCCGGAAGACCATTCCAGTTTTCCACCACTCTCTGGGTGAATAAGAACCTCCTTACGTTTGTACGGAATCTATTCCCTTTTAACTTTAGAGAGTGCCCTCTCGTTCTCACTACCTTGGAGAGGGTGAATAACCTGTCTTTATCTACTAAGTCTATTCCCTTCATTATCTTGAATGTTTCGATCATGTCCCCTCTCAATCTCCTCTTTTCAAGGGAGAAGAGACCCAGTTTCTCTAATCTCTTACTGTACGGCAACTCCTCCAGCCACTTAACCATTTTAGTTGCTCTTCTCTGGACCCTTTCGAGTAGTACCGTGTCCTTCTTCATGTACGGCGACCAGTGCTGGACACAGTATTCCAGGTACTCAAGCATTTTCCCCTGTCTGTCCTGGCGGGCTCACAATCTATCTAATGTACCAAGGACAATGGGGAGATTAAGTGACTTGTCCAGGGTCACAAAGAGTAGCATGGATTTGAACCCACAACCTCAGGGTACTGAGGCCATGGCTTTATCATTGCCCTTCTCTGTACCTTTTCTAATTCCACTATATCTTTTTTGAGATGCAGCAACTAAATTTGTACACAATATTCGAAGTGTGGCCTTACCATAGAGCGATACAAAGGCATTAAAACATTTCATCTTTTTTTTTTCCATTCCTTTCCTCATAATTCCTAACATTCTATTTGCTTTCTTAGCTTCCACTGCACACTTAGATCCTTTACCTGGGCCGTGACCCTTAACATGGAACCCTGCATTACATAGCTTTAGTTCGGGTTCTTCTTTCCCACATGCATCACTTTGCACTGATAATAATGGTAGTGCTATAGACATAATTAATAGTAGTAGTAGACGTTTGAAGATAGTTGGGATTGGGATTTTGGCACCCTTTATCACCGGCGCCCTGGCCAGGGCCTCACCTGGACCATAAGCTGAGCCTGGACCATAAGCTGATGTCCTGTGAGAAACCTTGGCCAAACCTAAGCCATCGGCGCACAGCTCTGACACAGGCTTTCTGCATTAACCCCCCAATCTACCAAGTAATTCCATGTGTTACTGCAGAGCCTTATCCATCCCCACTTCCCTCCCTTCCTTGTCCTCAGCACAGTCCTCTTTATCTGTGGCAAGCATGCTTGAATTCTGTCACTACTCTGGTTGTTTCCTCTGCCGGCAGATGATTCTAGATATCCACTATCCTCTTTGTAAAGAAGGCAGAAGTGATTCAGCCGAGAGAGTCTTGGATTAAAATGCAAAGTGGCTCATTACTACACATATTCCAAAACATGTCAGTGCAAGAAAGGTTTGGTCCTTCTGTAAAGCCCTACCATTCCCTTACATGTGACAGATGCCTTCATCCTTAGCTCTCAATGCTGCCGTTCTAATCACTTCCATTTATGGCTCTCTGGATGATTGCCCGGCTCTTGACCAAGTTTGAAAAGCCCTCCTGGGGTCTCAGAGCCTTCTGTAGCCAATCTTTCAGCTTAAATCTTAAGTCTCCATCATGCTAATCTTATCCTCAGGGGCATTTTTAGGCCCGACAGTTATACAATGTGGCAGGGAGAAGGAGGGAGCAACAAGCTCTTCTTTCTATTTTTCACAAAAGGATCTGAAAGGGATGCGTATGTCCTCTCAACTCTGAGCTAGAAATTAAATCAGAAATATGAGAGCCCCACTTGCCTTTTACAAGTTGATGGATATCATCACAGTCTAATTACATAGAAGCTACTGTTGGCCATTTCCAAATGCTTTCCTAATTACATTTTGCTTGGCTGTTTGTTTCAGCCAAGTCCTTGCTTTTCAGAATTCTTCCTGGGTGGCTGAAAGTCCTTTGTGTTTTTCCCAAAAGTTATAACAGCGGTCTTTACATCTGTCCTTTTCTTGACAGAAATGTTGTGTGTGCCAGTGAATTCTCAAACCAGCCATCTGCACAGGAGGACCAGCTCACATTTCATTTGACCATACTACAGAGGACCTATTTTGTCTTATTTGCATCTAGTGGCGTAGTAAGGAGGGGGAAGGGGGCGAGGGGGACCGGCCCACCCCGGACGCTGTCTTCCTAAGGGCAGGGCACCCTTCCTCCTCTCTGCCTCCCCACTCCTCTCCTTGCCAAGCATATCCATTGCACTTCACTACAGGGATGATGAGGGGATAGGATGAAAATGCGAAGATGGTGAGAGAATGGGGATGAAAATGCAGAGATGATGAGGGGATAGAGATGCAAAATGCACTTCACTGCAGGGATGGGGATGAAAAATGCACTTAACTGCAGGGTGAGGGGATGGGGATGAAAATGCGGAGTTTGTGAGGGGATAGGGTTAAAAATACAGAGATGATGAGGGGATAGGGATGAAAATGCGGAGTTGGTGAGGGGATGGGGTTAAAAATGCATTGTTGGAGAGGGGATAGGGTTAAAAATGCAGAGATGATGAGGGGATGGGGATGCAAAACGCACTTCACTGCAGGGTGAGGGGATGGGGATGAAAATGCGGACATGGTGAGGGGATGGGGATGCAAAATGCACTTCACTGCAGGATGCGGGGATAGGGATGAAAATGCGGAGTTGATGAGGGGATGGGGTTAAAAATGCAGAGATGGTGAGGGGATGGGGATGAAAATGCGAAGATAGTGAGGGGATGGGGATGAAAATGCAGAGATGATGAGGGGATGGGGATGCAAAATGCACTTGACTGCAGGGTGAGGGGATGGGGATGAAAATGCGAAGATGGTAAGGGGATGGGGATGGGGATGAAAATGCAGAGATGATGAGGGGAAGGGGATGTGGATGAAAATGCAGAAATGAAGAGGGGATGGGGATGCAAAATGCACTTCACTGCAGGGTTGGGGAGGGGATGTGAATGAAAATGCGGACATGGTGAGGGGATGGGGATGCAAAATGCACTTCACTGCAGGGTTGGGGAGGGGATGTGAATGAAAATGCGGACATGGTGAGGGGAAGGGGATGCAAAATGCACTTCACTGCAGGGTGAGGGGATGGGGATGAAAATGCGGAGTTGATGAGGGGATGGGGATGAAAAATGCACTTGACTGCAGGGTGAGGGGATGGGGATGAAAATGCGAAGATGGTAAGGGGATGGGGATGGGGATGAAAATGCAGAGATGATGAGGGGAAGGGGATGTAGATGAAAATGCAGAAATGAAGAGGGGATGGGGATGCAAAATGCACTTCACTGCAGGGTTGGGGAGGGGATGTGAATGAAAATGCGGACATGGTGAGGGGATGGGGATGCAAAATGCACTTCACTGCAAGGTTGGGGAGGGGATGTGAATGAAAATGCGGACATGGTGAGGGGATGGGGATGCAAAATGCACTTCACTGCAGGGTTGGGGAGGGGATGGGGATGAAAATGCGGACATGGTGAGGGGATGGGGATGCAAAATGCACTTCACTGCAGGGTGAGGGGATGGGGATGAAAATGCGGAGTTGATGAGGGGATGGGGATGAAAAATGCACTTGACTGCAGGGTGAGGGGATGGGGATGAAAATGCGAAGATGGTAAGGGGATGGGGATGTGGATGAAAATGCAGAAATGAAGAGGGGATGGGGATGCAAAATGCACTTCACTGCAGGGTTGGGGAGGGGATGTGAATGAAAATGCGGACATGGTGAGGGGATGGGGATGCAAAATGCACTTCACTGCAGGGTTGGGGAGGGGATGGGGATGAAAATGCGGACATGGTGAGGGGATGGGGATGCAAAATGCACTTCACTGCAGGGTGAGGGGATGGGGATGAAAATGCGGAGTTGATGAGGGGATGGGGATGAAAAATGCACTTGACTGCAGGGTGAGGGGATGGGGATGAAAATGCGAAGATGGTAAGGGGATGGGGATGGGGATGAAAATGCAGAGATGATGAGGGGAAGGGGATGTGGATGAAAATGCAGAAATGAAGAGGGGATGGGGATGCAAAATGCACTTCACTGCAGGGTTGGGGAGGGGATGTGAATGAAAATGCGGACATGGTGAGGGGATGGGGATGCAAAATGCACTTCACTGCAGGGTTGGGGAGGGGATGTGAATGAAAATGCGGACATGGTGAGGGGATGGGGATGCAAAATGCACTTCACTGCAGGGTTGGGGAGGGGATGGGGATGAAAATGCGGACATGGTGAGGGGATGGGGATGCAAAATGCACTTCACTGCAGGGTGAGGGGATGGGGATGAAAATGCGGAGTTGATGAGGGGATGGGGATGAAAAATGCACTTGACTGCAGGTGAGGGGATGGGGATGAAAATGCGAAGATGGTAAGGGGATGGGGATGGGGATGAAAATGCAGAGATGATGAGGGGAAGGGGATGTGGATGAAAATGCAGAAATGAAGAGGGGATGGGGATGCAAAATGCACTTCACTGCAGGGTTGGGGAGGGGATGTGAATGAAAATGCGGACATGGTGAGGGGATGGGGATGCAAAATGCACTTCACTGCAGGGTTGGGGAGGGGATGTGAATGAAAATGCGGACATGGTGAGGGGATGGGGATGCAAAATGCACTTCACTGCAGGGTTGGGGAGGGGATGGGAATGAAAATGCGGACATGGTGAGGGGATGGGGATGCAAAATGCACTTCACTGCAGGGTGAGGGGATGGGGATGAAAATGCGGAGTTGATGAGGGGATGGGGATGAAAAATGCACTTGACTGCAGGGTGAGGGGATGGGGATGAAAATGCGAAGATGGTAAGGGGATGGGGATGGGGATGAAAATGCAGAGATGATGAGGGGAAGGGGATGTGGATGAAAATGCAGAAATGAAGAGGGGATGGGGATGCAAAATGCACTTCACTGCAGGGTTGGGGAGGGGATGTGAATGAAAATGCGGACATGGTGAGGGGATGGGGATGCAAAATGCACTTCACTGCAGGGTTGGGGAGGGGATGTGAATGAAAATGCGGACATGGTGAGGGGATGGGGATGCAAAATGCACTTCACTGCAGGGTTGGGGAGGGGATGGGGATGAAAATGCGGACATGGTGAGGGGATGGGGATGCAAAATGCACTTCACTGCAGGGTGAGGGGATGGGGATGAAAATGCGGAGTTGATGAGGGGATGGGGATGAAAAATGCACTTGACTGCAGGGTGAGGGGATGGGGATGAAAATGCGAAGATGGTAAGGGGATGGGGATGGGGATGAAAATGCAGAGATGAAGAGGGGATGGGGATGCAAAATGCACTTCACTGCAGGTTTGGGGAGGGGATGTGAATGAAAATGCGGACATGGTGAGGGGATGGGGATGCAAAATGCACTTCACTGCAGGGTTGGGTAGGGGATGTGAATGAAAATGCGGACATGGTGAGGGGATGGGGATGCAAAATGCACTTCACTGCAGGGTTGGGGAGGGGATGGGGATGAAAATGCGGACATAGTGAGGGGATGGGGATGCAAAATGCACTTCACTGCAGGGTGAGGGGATGGGGATGAAAATGCGGAGTTGATGAGGGGATGGGGATGAAAAATGCACTTGACTGCAGGGTGAGGGGATGGGGATGAAAATGCGAAGATGGTAAGGGGATGGGGATGGGGATGAAAATGCAGAGATGATGAGGGGAAGGGGATGTGGATGAAAATGCAGAAATGAAGAGGGGATGGGGATGCAAAATGCACTTCACTGCAGGGTTGGGGAGGGGATGTGAATGAAAATGCGGACATGGTGAGGGGATGGGGATGCAAAATGCACTTCACTGCAGGGTTGGGGAGGGGATGGGGATGAAAATGCGGACATGGTGAGGGGATGGGGATGCAAAATGCACTTCACTGCAGGGTGAGGGGATGGGGATGAAAATGCGGAGTTGATGAGGGGATGGGGATGAAAAATGCACTTGACTGCAGGGTGAGGGGATGGGGATGAAAATGCGAAGATGGTAAGGGGATGGGGATGAAAATGCAGAGATGATGAGGGGAAGGGGATGTGGATGAAAATGCAGAAATGAAGAGGGGATGGGGATGCAAAATGCACTTCACTGCAGGGTTGGGGAGGGGATGTGAATGAAAATGCGGACATGGTGAGGGGATGGGGATGCAAAATGCACTTCACTGCAGGGTTGGGGAGGGGATGTGAATGAAAATGCGGACATGGTGAGGGGATGGGGATGCAAAATGCACTTCACTGCAGGGTTGGGGAGGGGATGGGGATGAAAATGCGGACATGGTGAGGGGATGGGGATGCAAAATGCACTTCACTGCAGGGTGAGGGGATGGGGATGAAAATGCGGAGTTGATGAGGGGATGGGGATGAAAAATGCACTTGACTGCAGGGTGAGGGGATGGGGATGAAAATGCGAAGATAGTAAGGGGATGGGGATGGGGATGAAAATGCAGAGATGATGAGGGGAAGGGGATGTGGATGAAAATGCAGAAATGAAGAGGGGATGGGGATGCAAAATGCACTTCACTGCAGGGTTGGGGAGGGGATGTGAATGAAAATGCGGACATGGTGAGGGGATGGGGATGCAAAATGCACTTCACTGCAAGGTTGGGGAGGGGATGTGAATGAAAATGCGGACATGGTGAGGGGATGGGGATGCAAAATGCACTTCACTGCAGGGTTGGGGAGGGGATGGGGATGAAAATGCGGACATGGTGAGGGGAAGGGGATGCAAAATGCACTTCACTGCAGGGTGAGGGGATGGGGATGAAAATGCGGAGTTGATGAGGGGATGGGGATGAAAAATGCACTTGACTGCAGGGTGAGGGGATGGGGATGAAAATGCGAAGATGGTAAGGGGATGGGGATGGGGATGAAAATGCAGAGATGATGAGGGGAAGGGGATGTGGATGAAAATGCAGAAATGAAGAGGGGATGGGGATGCAAAATGCACTTCACTGCAGGGTTGGGGAGGGGATGTGAATGAAAATGCGGACATGGTGAGGGGATGGGGATGCAAAATGCACTTCACTGCAAGGTTGGGGAGGGGATGTGAATGAAAATGCGGACATGGTGAGGGGATGGGGATGCAAAATGCACTTCACTGCAGGGTTGGGGAGGGGATGGGGATGAAAATGCGGAGATGGTGAGGGGATGGGGATGCAAAATGCACTTCACTGCAGGGTGAGGGGATGGGGATGAAAATGCGGAGTTGATGAGGGGATGGGGATGAAAAATGCACTTGACTGCAGGGTGAGGGGATGGGGATGAAAATGCGAAGATGGTAAGGGGATGGGGATGGGGATGAAAATGCAGAGATGATGAGGGGAAGGGGATGTGGATGAAAATGCAGAAATGAAGAGGGGATGGGGATGCAAAATGCACTTCACTGCAGGGTTGGGGAGGGGATGTGAATGAAAATGCGGACATGGTGAGGGGATGGGGATGCAAAATGCACTTCACTGCAGGGTTGGGGAGGGGATGTGAATGAAAATGCGGACATGGTGAGGGGATGGGGATGCAAAATGCACTTCACTGCAGGGTTGGGGAGGGGATGGGGATGAAAATGCGGACATGGTGAGGGGATGGGGATGCAAAATGCACTTCACTGCAGGGTGAGGGGATGGGGATGAAAATGCGGAGTTGATGAGGGGATGGGGATGAAAAATGCACTTGACTGCAGGTGAGGGGATGGGGATGAAAATGCGAAGATGGTAAGGGGATGGGGATGGGGATGAAAATGCAGAGATGATGAGGGGAAGGGGATGTGGATGAAAATGCAGAAATGAAGAGGGGATGGGGATGCAAAATGCACTTCACTGCAGGGTTGGGGAGGGGATGTGAATGAAAATGCGGACATGGTGAGGGGATGGGGATGCAAAATGCACTTCACTGCAGGGTTGGGGAGGGGATGTGGATGAAAATGCGGACATGGTGAGGGGATGGGGATGCAAAATGCACTTCACTGCAGGGTTGGGGAGGGGATGGGGATGAAAATGCGGACATGGTGAGGGGATGGGGATGCAAAATGCACTTCACTGCAGGGTGAGGGGATGGGGATGAAAATGCGGAGTTGATGAGGGGATGGGGATGAAAAATGCACTTGACTGCAGGGTGAGGGGATGGGGATGAAAATGCGAAGATGGTAAGGGGATGGGGATGGGGATGGGGATGAAAATGCAGAGATGATGAGGGGAAGGGGATGTGGATGAAAATGCAGAAATGAAGAGGGGATGGGGATGCAAAATGCACTTCACTGCAGGGTTGGGGAGGGGATGTGAATGAAAATGCGGACATGGTGAGGGGATGGGGATGCAAAATGCACTTCACTGCAGGGTTGGGGAGGGGATGTGAATGAAAATGCGGACATGGTGAGGGGATGGGGATGCAAAATGCACTTCACTGCAGGGTTGGGGAGGGGATGGGGATGAAAATGCGGACATGGTGAGGGGATGGGGATGCAAAATGCACTTCACTGCAGGGTGAGGGGATGGGGATGAAAATGCGGAGTTGATGAGGGGATGGGGATGAAAAATGCACTTGACTGCAGGGTGAGGGGATGGGGATGAAAATGCGAAGATGGTAAGGGGATGGGGATGGGGATGAAAATGCAGAGATGATGAGGGGAAGGGGATGTGGATGAAAATGCAGAAATGAAGAGGGGATGGGGATGCAAAATGCACTTCACTGCAGGGTTGGGGAGGGGATGTGAATGAAAATGCGGACATGGTGAGGGGATGGGGATGCAAAATGCACTTCACTGCAAGGTTGGGGAGGGGATGTGAATGAAAATGCGGACATGGTGAGGGGATGGGGATGCAAAATGCACTTCACTGCAGGGTTGGGGAGGGGATGGGGATGAAAATGCGGACATGGTGAGGGGAAGGGGATGCAAAATGCACTTCACTGCAGGGTGAGGGGATGGGGATGAAAATGCGGAGTTGATGAGGGGATGGGGATGAAAAATGCACTTGACTGCAGGGTGAGGGGATGGGGATGAAAATGCGAAGATGGTAAGGGGATGGGGATGGGGATGAAAATGCAGAGATGATGAGGGGAAGGGGATGTGGATGAAAATGCAGAAATGAAGAGGGGATGGGGATGCAAAATGCACTTCACTGCAAGGTTGGGGAGGGGATGTGAATGAAAATGCGGACATGGTGAGGGGATGGGGATGCAAAATGCACTTCACTGCAGGGTTGGGGAGGGGATGGGGATGAAAATGCGGACATGGTGAGGGGATGGGGATGCAAAATGCACTTCACTGCAGGGTGAGGGGATGGGGATGAAAATGCGGAGTTGATGAGGGGATGGGGATGAAAAATGCACTTGACTGCAGGGTGAGGGGATGGGGATGAAAATGCGAAGATGGTAAGGGGATGGGGATGGGGATGAAAATGCAGAGATGATGAGGGGAAGGGGATGTGGATGAAAATGCAGAAATGAAGAGGGGATGGGGATGCAAAATGCACTTCACTGCAGGGTTGGGGAGGGGATGTGAATGAAAATGCGGACATGGTGAGGGGATGGGGATGAAAATGCGGAGTTGCTGAGGGGATAGGGTTAAAAATACAGAGATGGTGAGGGGATGGGGATGAAAATGCAGAGATGATGAGGGGATGGGGATGCAAAATGCACTTCACTGCAGGGTTGGGGAGGGGATGATGATGAAAATGTAGAGTTGATGAAGGGATGGAGATGAAAACGTGGAGATGGTGAGGGGATAGGGATGCATCTTTCTTAATTATATGCATGTACTATAGAATAGTGTCATTTACATGCCAAAGTCCAGTATTTTGGCATACACATTTACACCTGAACCTAGACTTGGTGTGAGTTGGCGTGCATAAATACTTGTGTGTAATTGGCAACTTAGGCTATTATTCTCTAATGGAATTTGGACTCCCAGATCCCATTATAGAATTCCTACTCAGTGCCCAACATTTTGCCACCTAACATTTGGCACACTTCATAGAAGTGCCCTCATACTGTGCACTATTGACAACATTGTTGCCCCCCCCCCCCATCAAATAAAAATAGAGATAAATGTTGCACGCACATGACATGAGAAATGAAACAAAATAAACATTTCTGGGCTGCCCATTCCTAATATGGATGGGGCTCTTCCAAATTTTGATTTTATTTGGGCAATATTAATGCTGTTGCCGTGCCAATAGAGGATGTGGGCTTGTTAGCCTGGGAGGGCATGGGCCCATCCACTTGTGGATCAGGGCCATGCAGCGGTAGCACACACCATTAATGTGGCTTGAGGGAATCCCCCAAGCCCTGCCAGTTGAAGATGCTTTCGCCCTAAACCTGCCGACTGCCAAAACAAGATGGCAGTCAGCGGCCACATTCTCAGCTGCTAACACAGCATCCTGTGTTTGCTCAGTTCATGTGCAGAGTGCTTGTGGCAGTGGTTGGAAGCACAGCCATTGACTATCACTTTTTTTTTTGACAGTCAAGGAGTTTGGTGAGGGATTCCAGGGAAGGGATTTAGAGGTGTGTGTGTGTGTGTGTCAGAGAATAGGGAGTAAGTAGAAGGGGTTGTTAACAAAGAGAAAATGCCCATGCCACCTGCTGGCCCACCCCAAAATTGCCCGATTCAAACTGTACTTAGCAGGGCAAAAGAATGGGGGACACTGTCTTTACCAAATACCCCTAACAGCATTAGTTTATCTTAACACTTTATTTATCAAACAACCAAATAGAAGTGACAGTTTCTTCACAGTCTTAAAATCTACAGCTATGCCTTCTGTTGCTCAGGGAAGAGCAGGTGGCTACGCTGCAAATCTTACAACACAAAGTCAATGCAGCTTGGAAAATACAATTCAGAAATAACACCAAAGATAAAAAGGAATTGGGTTTTTTTCTGAGATGACTTGGTGCCGTGCCTTGCATTGACAGCTGGGAAACAGTGCTTTTTGTACAGGATTATTGTTAGAAAGATATCGCCCATATGCTGAAGAGAGTGAGGTTAATACCTCTTCCGGGCTCTCTGAAAATAGACTTTTTGTACTGAATGGGGCTGCATGATAGAATAATTTTTTTGCTCTTTTTTCCATTAACCATTGCTCTGAAGGAAAGGAGAAATGCTATACTCGAAGAGCAGCTCTTGAAGTCTGAGATGAACAAAAATCCCAAAGAGGGAGGCCTCAATGACGAGACAATCAAGGCACAACAAAGGATTCATGAGGATGAGATGTCAATAATTCAGCCACGAGTATAAAGTTCAGAGTTCACTTTATTGATAGTAGCACTGTGAGGACCCAAAGTGAACTTTGAACTTTACACCTGTGGCTGAATTATTGACAACTCTTCCTCACGACTCCTTTGATGAACAAAAATCCATCATAGTAGGAATCACGGGACACTGACAGAGAAGATGCAAACAGTTATGGGTCATTTGGATCACTCAGTCTGCCGGCTTGCTTCCTCCCTACAGTGGTTCTAGCTCTGGTCATCACCCTTGCTTTCCTTCACAACTATTTGCTACAATAAGATCTCTCAAGCTGTGCATGATCACTTGCAGAAGGCCACGTCTTATATTTCTGGCTATTAGCTGGAGAGTGTAGTCAAGTAGTTGTGCAGCCTCTGCTTGGTGACCTGTCACATGAAGCTGGAGCTGGCCAGATTCTAGGACCTGATGAGTCTGAAGCAGCAGCACCGCAATGAGGAGCGCGTGCTTCAGCGCAAAGGCCTGATGCAGCACAAGTCAAGGTCACATGAGTTTGCAACTGTACTTGCACCTGTTGGAAACGTCGCCAAAGGGTGAGTAGCCAGGGGACGAGGGACATGGAGTTTGGAGCGCTCCTGGTGCAGCTCTGCTGATACTGCTGTAGTGTGTGTGATTGAACTAACCAACCCTACTGGGAACTGCCATTGCGCTAGACCCAGTACACTGCATCTCTGAGCTGGGTACAGCACTCAATGCAGCTCCATATTCCCCTGAAAATATGCAGGGTTGCCAGATTTCCTCTTTTAAAAAAGAGGACACCTGGCCCCGCCCCAGCAATGCCCTGTTCTGCCTCCAGCTCTGCCCCAGCCCTGCCCCCAGCTGAGCCTCCTGTCTTCTTCCCCAAGGTCTGGAGAGCCTCTGCGCATGCATGGATGTCGATGCCATGGCATTATGTGCATCCGTGCGCAGATGACATCATCGCATTGACATCTACGCATGCGCAGAGAGCCTCTAGTCACGCCTCCCCCCCCCCCCCAAATTCGGGGACTTCCATAACCCAGACAAACTTCCGGGTTATGGAAATCCCTCTGGGCAATTGGACAGTCCTCTAAAAAGAGGACATGTCCGGGTTTTCTCTGATGTATGGTAACCCTAAACATATGTACTGTAATTAAATTGTAAATTGCAATGATTCCTAGCAGAAAATTGTGGGATATAAGAAATTGTATGGTATGTGCTATTTAGCCATTTTGGAGTTGTTCCCGGCTGGCTAAATAGCGCTGAATATTGGACCCAAAGTGTGTGTGGGGGGAGGGGGTTTCTCATTATTCTACTGTATATCATGGTTATTTAATAGGATTTGGGAACTGATATATGTAATGTAATGTAATGTAATTTATTTCTTATATACCGCTATATCCTTTAGGTTCTAAGCGGTTTGAAGAAAATATACATTAAGATTATAAATGAGAAGTAAGAAGGTACTTATAGTATATATAGTACACATAAGGGGCATAAACCTAGAGTCACACATCCAAAGTTTTCAAACCTCTCACTTTCCATCTGGCATACTGTCCTGAAATCCTAAATCCAGGTCCTGGTCTACAGGTTCCAAGGGGGAGCGAAGGGTCTGAAGGGTACTAAAGTCCAACTGCTACCAGTGAGGTACTGTTGGAATGCAGACCAGGGCCCTGGGGGATTACACTAAGAAATCTTTATGACAGAGGATGGGTGAACAACACAGATTGAATAAGATTTGTGATAGGCAGGGACAAATAAGTAGCTTGGGTGAACCAGGAGGCCCTTTACTGCCAGAATATCGCCAGGAGTTGTTTTCAAACTATTTTCACCCTCACTCTTACTTGAACAGGGGCGATATCTAGTTCCTGGGCTGTATTTCTGTCTACTTGTAACATCAGCAGAGAATGGCCCTATCCACTGTTGGCCAATGTCACCGGTCCAGGCTGGGGGTGGGAAGGCAGACATTTGTCAGGTTTAGTCAGTCGGGTGATCCAGCAGCAGTGCACAAAAAGCCTGTATTCCATTCCTACTTTTTTTTTTTTTGAGAAGCTACCAAGTACTCAAACCTTCTCCCTCCTTACACACATATAGAGATAATGGAACAAAAAAAAAAAAAATGTTCCAAATGACAAAAATGGAGCAGACCATCGGTAGAAGGTCACTCAGCAGTGAGACTCCTTGATTTTTAAGTAGTGTAGCAAGTGCTGCTTGCAGATTCTTGGAAGTGGGGATCCATTTAAGGCTGGGGACTTGCTGTGTGGCCTCCAGTGTGATAGTAAAAGGCATACACACAAAAAATTTAACTCACATCCACTGCAAGGCAATAGAAAGATAATCATAGTGTTTTAACAGAAAGCAATTGTGAAGATTATAGTAATTGGTAAGGAATAAAAGTCCTTTTCATTGCAGCACACCTCCTCTCAGTCACTAGAGGATGTATGCCATTTGCTTTCCAGGTGGAAAGATACAGGCAAGACAGACATCCTGCAGAAAAAAAACCCAAACAGACTGAATTCTCTGTGCATCCTGAGAACAAAAGCTGAAAAGATAATGAGGTAAACTATAAGGAGCACTAGGGCCTGGTTTTCAACAGGTGGAAGCAATTTAAATATCTACAGGAGCAGGGCTTCACAAATTCTGTGCATTCATGGCCTTAGAAGGATTCCAGGCTTCTAGAAAGGTACATATGAACATAAACACAAGAACCTAAGCCTCGCCATACTGGGACAAACTAAAGGCACATCAAGCCCAGTATCCTCTTTCCTAGGGCTACCAGATTTTACTATTGTAAAATCCGGACCCATGGCCCTCAACCAGGCCTGTCCAGTTCTACCCAGCCCCGCCTAGGTCCACCCAAGTCACGCCTGTTCCACCCCAGTCTCGCCCCCTCAATCTGTTTTCGTGCTCAGCGCTGCGTCGGGAGGGCATCTGCGCATGCGCAGGTGTGATGCGATGATGTCACCGCATTATATCCACACATGCACAGATGGCCTCAGGACGCAGTCCCAAGCTGGAAGCTTTTCAAAACCTGGGCAAAGTGCCGGATTTTGAAAAGCCATCCGGACGCCTGGACATGTCCTCTAAATAGAGGGCATGTCCGGGTAAATCCGGACGCCTGGTAACCCTACTATTTCCAATGGTGGCCAATCCAAGTCACAAGTACCCGGCAATCCCCAAAACGTAAAACAGATTTTATGCTGCTTATCCTAGAAAAAAGTAGCGGATTTTCCCAGGTCCATCTTTTACCCAAACTTTTGAAAACACTGCTAAGCTTACTGCTTTAACCACATACTCTGGCAATAAATTCCAGAGTTTAATTATACACTAACCCCCTCCTTTCCAAAGCCATGCTAATGTTTTTAGCAGCGATAACAGCTCGGATGCTCATAGGCTGCAGCTGACACTAAAAACGCTAGTGCGGCTTTGTAAAGTAGAGGGTAAGTGAAGAAATATTTTCTCCACTTCATTGTGTGCCTCCTAGTCCTTGTAGTTTACAGCATATGGGTAAAACTCCTGTATCATTGGCATGATTATATATCTAGAGATCTTTTATGTATGGCAATGTTTATTAGACAATTGCCAACCCACCTTCATGAAATCCGCCGCCTCCCCCTCATTCAAAGCCGAACTCTTCAATTGGGTCTCACTAGGTCTCACTGGTCACTTCCCGACTGAACTTGGCCACATTCTTGTATCCCCTTTCCTTAAAAATAACAAAGAACCCATCTCCTCCACCGCCAACTACAGACCCATCGCCAACATACCACTCTTCCAAAAACTCATGGAAGGCCTAATTAACCATGACCTCATGAATTACCTAGAAAAGTTCAACATCCTTCATGACTCCCAATCCGGCTTCTACACAAACCACAGCACATAAACTGTCTTAGCTGCCCTGACCAATTACCTCCTCCACCTGTTCTCACTGGGCAAAAGTGCCCTAGTACTCCAATTCGACCTGAGCAGTGCCTTCGACCTGGTCGACCACGATATTCTGCTCAGCTGCCTTGACGCCATCGGCATCACCGGCCAAGTACTAAACTGGTTCTCAAGCTTCCTAACCAACCGTACTTACCAGGTCCACAGCAACGGAACCTTCTCCCATTACTGGCGCAATCACTGTGGAGTCCCACAAAGCTCCCCCCCTATCCCCCTCCCTTTTCAACATTTACTTGGCCCCACTGGCATGGACACTAGCTGACTTAAACCTAAAATCATTCATATACACAGACGACATCACCATTATCATTCCCCTAACTTCATTCACACAACAGACGGAAAAACTCACCTCTTCTGTCCTCACCAAGTTAGAACTATGGACCTCACAATTCAAATTAAAATTGAACACCGAAAAAACCAAAATTTTTCTGGCAAGTCCTACCACTAAACTAACAAACACTTCCCTGAAATTGAACAGCCTAGACTACCCAATCTACCCCATCATAAAAATCCTTGGAGTCCTCCTAGACAGATGCTTGACCTTCGAAGATCATACCAGTGCCCAGGTCAAAAAATGCTTCTGCTCCCTCTGGAAACTTTGCACCATTAAATGCCACTTCGACCACTTTTCCTTTCGTCTTCTGGTCCAATCACTAATCTTAAGCATACTGGACTATTGTAACATCATATACCTGGGATCCTATAAAAACACCATCAAACGTTTAAGAATAGTCCAAAACACAGCCATCCGCCTCATCTTCGACCTTAAAAAAATATGACTACATAAGCCCCTATTACACTAAACTCCACTGGCTGCCGGTGGAGGCAAGGATCATCTTTAAATTCGCCTACCTCTTCTTCAAAACCCTAGCAGGCTCTTCACCAATCTACCTATCTGAGCATCTCAAAATTGCAGGCCCCTCTCGTACATGAAACACTTACCTCTTTTCCTTTCCTTCCCTGAAGGGCTGACTCTACAAGAAATTCCTCGATAGATCCCTAGCATTCCAAGCTGGCAAATGGAACAAATGCCTTACAGCCCTCATCTCTAATTCCCCCCCCCCTATCAAATGTTCAGGAAGTCAATCAAAACTTACCTTTTTGACAAATTCCTCTAACTTCTCCCCCCCTCTTCCCTACCTCCTCCTCTGACCTTGACTTACCTCCAGTCTCTCCGACTCCTCCAATCTTGTTAGCCACTAAATGGCTTAGCAAAATGGATCACTCAATCCAACTAACTATCCCGTCTTCGTTACTCCTCATACTAAATGCCTCAGCTCTACCATATCGAACATCGCCGTATGTAACATCGTCATAACACCGCTGTATGTAACTCACAGCAAATGTAACTTCATTGCAAATGTAACTTTGCTGTAAAAATAACTTCACTGTAAATGTAGCATCGCTGAAAATGGGATCCGGAAGGTTCGCCCCCCACATTTCGCCCCCAGCAATTCGCCCCTCACATTTCGCCCCCGCACATTTCGCCCCCCGGATGTTTCGCCCCCACACATTTCGCCCCCGCACATTTCGCCCCCCGGATGTTTCGCCCCCACACATTTCGCCCCCGCACATTTCGCCCCCGCACATTTCGCCCCTGAGCGTTGGATTATGTGTACTGCACATTTCGCCCCTGAGCCTGTCTCGGCTCCTTCCACCTCTCTCTCCTCCTCCCCCCCCCCCTCCACCATGGGGCTTTTTTTTAATGCATTTGTTCTTTCATGACAAATACCCACCTAAGTATTTTTTCAGGATGACTTTTATTCCACCCTCATTTCTTTCACGTTCCATAAATATATATCAACTCTTTTGAAGCACTGACCTTTAATTATTATTATTATTTTTTTACATTTTGGTTTATGAAGTTGTCTAAGAACAGTGCCCTGTATGTTACAGAGTCTCTGTCCTTTCTAGCAAGGCTTGTATCTTCAAACCCTGTAGAGCTCTTTATTATCCCCATTTATACGTAACTAATTGCACTCTAATTAAAGTGTACATTCTGACTTTACAACATAAATCAGACAAAGCCCCCTTTGAGCCCAGCGTGTCCTCCCCTCTGCGCCAGTCCGATGCCGCAAAGCCGGCCTCGGCAGCAACTCAGCAATGCTGTTCGTGGCTCTCACTCCTGCCCTCCGTCTATGCGGCAACGTTCCCAATCTTCCCCTTTGAGCCCAGCGTGTCCTCCCCTCTGCGCCAGTCCGATGCCGCAAAGCCGGCCTCGGCAGCAACTCAGCAATGCTGTTCGTGGCTCTCACTCCTGCCCTCCATCTATGCGGCAACGTTCCCAATCTTCCCCTTTGAGCCCAGCGTGTCCTCCCCTCTGCGCCAGTCCGATGCCGCAAAGCCGACCTCGGCAGCAACTCAGCAATGCTGTTCGTGGCTCTCACTCCTGCCCTCCGTCTGCCAAGGTCCACCTGGGTGGAAACAGGAAGTTGCGCGTCACTGGAGACAGACTACGGCAGGCAAAAAGCAGGAGAAGGAGCCACGCACAGCACTCCCGAATCGCTGAGGCCGGCAGATTCCCCAGCCTGGCAGTGACATTGGACCGGTGCTGGAGGGAAAGGCATGACGGGCTGTGAAGAGAGCGAGATGAAGGGAGAGAGGTTGGACCTGGAGTAGTGTGGATCGAGCAGGTCAAGGTAGCTCCGGGACCAGGCGGCTTGACGGCAGCGGCTGTGGCAGCAGTAGGAGCTGGCGGCGGTGGCAGCCAGGGTTGGGCCGGGGGCCCCGGGGCCAGCATCACATCCATCCCGGACTCGCTGGGAGGCCCCTTTGCCAGCGTGCTGTCCTCGCTGCAGAGACCCGGCATCCCCAAGACGGCACTCGTCAAGAGCAGCATGTTTTGAGGGCCGGCAGCAGGGCTTCGGTGTTGGACTTTGGTTTTTAAACAAAGTATAAATATTAGTTGAATGCAGGGGCGAAATGTGCGGGGGCGAAATGTGTGGGGGCAAAACATCCGGGGGGCGAAATGTGTGGGGGCGAAATGTGTGGGGGCGAAAAATACCTGGGGGCGAAATGTGGGGGGCGAAATGTGAGGGGCGAATTGCTGGGGGCGAAATGTGGGGGGCGAAACTTCCGTGAACCGCTGAAAATGTAACTTCGCTGTAAATGTACAGTCTCTTCATCTGTTAACTGCATAGAACTTCCATGGTAATGCGGTATACAAGAATAAAGTTATTATTATTATTATTATTTATTCAGGAGTTGTTTTACGAGGTGCCACTGAAAAGTTTTCAACCCACCCAACCAAGTTAAGGCAGTCTCCATCGAGGGCTATACACTTAGTCCAGCAATTACTCACTTTTTTTTTGTTCCATATTTTTCCGATGGAACGAAAAAAGGGGAAAATCACTGAACTGAGTGTATAGCCCTTGATGGAGACTGACCCAACTTTGTTGTGTAAGGAGGCTGCTGGACGGGAAACCCTCACAAGTTATTTATATTTGTGGGCCATGAGCCGGGACCAGACATTTCTGGCAGGATGCAACTCTCTTCTGAATAATGCCAGACCACACTAATACTATATGATCCCCCCAAAACCTTAAGATCCACTTCTCAACATACTCTCAATGTCCCTTCATTAAAAATAATTGGCACCCATTGTGTTTCTATCTTTTCAGTCACCGCTCCTTCAATATGGAATTCACTCCCATTATATATTAGGGCTGAACAAAACTTGGATAAATTCAAGAGTAGTTTAAAATGCTTTCTTTCTAAAGATGTCTATGATTGATTTATCCTATCTTTATATTTTTTACTCCCATAACTAATCCCTACCTTTTCATATCCCATTGTTTTTATCCTTTTACGTTCTCTTTCTTTACAAATTGTAGTTCTCCCTCTTCTCTTGTTTTCACTCCCTTCCCCAAATCAAGTTTGTCTGTTGTGTAAGGATTATGTTTATTATCTGTTTGTTCCCTTATCTATATTTAAACTATTTTTATTGTACAACGCTTTGAATGTTATGAAACTATGAGTTTTGAACAAACTGAACTCCAACTTTATTCCTTCCCTCCAAATGGGAGAGAGGCTCTTCTTGTATATTTGCAGGTTAAAACAAATTACAGTGGAACCTTGGTTTGCGAGCATAATTTGTTCCAGAAGCATGCTCGTAAACCAAAGTGCTCGTATATCAAAGCGAGTTTCCCCATACAAACTAAGGGAAACTCGTTTGATTCGTTCCACAGACCCTACCACCCGCGCCCCACGATGCCACAGGCGCTGCTTGCTTCCACCCCACCCCACCACATCACATACCAAAAGACACCTCGCACCCCAAGGCCACTGGCACGCTTCCACCCCCCTGAGAACCAGTATCGCCCCCTCCGCCTGCGAGCCCCCCCCCTGAGAAACATAATCGCCCGCCAGTCCAAACCCAAATCCTTATCGCGATCTGGCACCGGCATGCAGCATCAACCCACAGGACGTGCCGGTGCTGGTGCCGGAAGATCCTGCCTCTTGCCGCTGATCTCTGCTGGGCCTTGAGCATCTGCGCATGGCAGGGGGGGAGCAGAGAAGGAGGGAGGGGGTGGAGACGAGGGGGGGGGAGTGGCACCACTGCTCTGAGCGCCTCTCACCCTCGCGATGTCACTGATTGTAAGATCTCCCATGTTGGTAGGTTCCTGATCTCATGGTGGAGATAGCCCAAAAAAACAATTTCCCACCCAAGGCAGAAGCTTACGAAACCTCTAATGATGTCACTCACCTATTAATGTGAATCCACTTAGGGCAGTGGCATCAAACTCAAATCCTTTCCAGGGCCACATTTTGGATTTGTAGGTACTTGGAGGTCCTCAGAAAAAATAGTTAATGTCTTATTAAAGAAATTACAATTTTATGTGAGGTAAAACTCTTTATAGTTTATAAATCTTTCCTTTTGGCTAAGTCTTAATAATAATATTGTCAGTTATAGCTAGAGACATATGATCAAGAAACTGTATTGTTTTACTTTTGTGATTATGATAAACATACCGAGGGCCTCAAAATAGTACCTGGCGGGCTGCATGTGGTCCCCGGGCCGTGAGTTTGAGACCACTGACCTAAGAGTATCAGATTTACTTTAGTAAAATCTGGACCCCTATACCCACCCCCAGGCCTGCCCAGTTCCACCAATCCCCACCCCATTACGCCCCAGTCCCACCCCCAATCCCACCCTAGCCCCGCCCCAGTCCTGCCCCTCGCTGCCTCCTGCCCGACACGATTTAGAGGGACCCCTGGACCAATCCCCACTCCATTACGCCCCAGTCCCACCCCCAGGAGCCTAGAACGGGTTACAAGGATGCATACACAAAGTTTTCAGAAACAGAGATACATACATTACAGAGTCAATAACATGCTACAGGATCAAACACAAAGCTCTAGAATCAATAACTTACAACTTATAGAGAATGTGACTAAGAACACATGCTTTGCAAAATCAAAGAAAATGAAACATATGCAACAATAATGTATTCACATTGCACTTTCCTTGCACCTAATAACTCAGTCCAGGCCAGAAATTTAAGTTCTGAACCAAGGAATTTTCTTAAATTTGGATTCTTCAGGCAAAATGTGGGACAGCGCACCGCATCAACTATATACAGGCAGAGGCAGAAAAGTAGTTTCCAGCTCTTACAGGCCTTAGTAGGTTTCTCTAGAGCAGTGTCTCTCAAACTTTCTCGAGCCGGGGCACACTAAAGGTAGAGGCCATGGCTTGAGGCACCCAGAAGTACGCGGACGTCGTCATGATCATATCACGTATATGTGTGACATCATCACGTTGATGTCCGCGCATGTGCAGAGGCCCTCCAGATGGACCCTGAGTTGCAAGTAGGGGGTGCCAGCAGGAAAGAGGGCCGGAGAGAAGGAGAGGCACTGGCGCCAGCTGATTGCCTACAGCAGTGTTTCTCAACTACTTCAAGCTAAGTACGCCTTAGTCTAACTAATATCAACTGAGTACCAAAACCACAGACCTCCCTAGGCCCACCCAAGCTCTGCCCCAGATCCCATCCCCTTTACTAATTGTAATGAATTTTTTTCCATTCATTTTTCATAAACACAATAAATTCTCAAAACTGATACATTTCAATCGCTATATTGAAAATAAAATCATTTTACCTACTGGCGAGCCTCTGCAGGCTGCTGTAATTAGCTTTAAAGTTGAGACCGGGAGGCCAGGGGGGAAGTTGGAGGACGCTAGAGAGAACGGGGAAACATGCAGGCCTTTGGCGAATTGGGCAGCGCTGGCGCTGTACCACATAGGGAAGTCAGTGGCAGGCACCTCTCTTCCTCCTCAGTGTGCCGCAGCACATTTGGAATCTCAGCAGACACACAGTTTGAGATACACTGCTCTAGTAAAGTCCTTTTACAGATTTATTCTCTGTGGGCCCTTCCCCTAGAGACAAGATGCTCTGTAAATCTCCTATTAGTTTTATAGGCTCTCTGGGTCTCCAGTCACAAAGTCCTTAGGTGGTTCCTTCCCTGGTGGGAATTCAGCTACTGAGTTCTTTATCCCTGTGGATGTTCAGGCACTCTTCTCTGTTCCCTCTTGCTCCTTCAGATGTGTCCTTTCTGTTTTAAACTTTTTCCCTCTTTAGTACGTGTGGTGATGGCTGGTTCCCCATTTCAGTTGTTTCTTATAGCAAGTGCAGCGCCTTATTGACCTTGCTGCTATTCCAACTCTTTCTCTCTGAAGGCTGAGGCTATGTTAGCCAGAGATAGGATTAACTATATCTGCAGAGACAAAAAAGGACACAAAAATGCTTCCTGAATCTTACAGACCTATTTCTCTTATTAATGTGGATTTGACATTTTTAGCCTGTTTTTTTGGCAGAAAATTTAGTAAAGATCATGCCCCGACTGATTGGAGAAGAGCAGGTAGATTTTGCTAAGATGCAACAAGCAGTGGCAAATGTGAAAAAGCTTATACTAGCTTTAGAATGCTGTAAGCAATACTGATTACCAGTAATGGCTATAAGTTTTGACTCAGAAAAAGCCTTTGATAGAGTGGTCTTTTTTATTCCCTTTTTTGCAGAGAATGGGTTTTGCCCCTACAGCAGCAGTCTTAGTCAAGGGATTGTAGCACAGTCATTCTGTTTGTGTCGTGGAACCCAACAGGGTTGCCCATTGTCACTTCTTTTATATCTTTTGTTTTTAGAACTCTTGCTGGCAAGATTAAAAAGTGATTTGGAGGTTCCAGGAATTTCTGTTCAGGAGAACCATTATTAAATGCTTGGCATATAGTGATGATATCTTGTTAATGCTCACTCGACTTGATACCACCCTTGCTTACACTTTGCAGATGTTTGAAGATTTGGGGGCCATTTCTGGGTTATGACTTAATGTCTCTAAATCTGAGGCACTAGCATTAAATCTTATGATATCCCAGTTATGGACAACTTTCCCTCTCAAGGAAGCCACAGGGGCTATTCGTTACCTAGGAGTTTACGTCAGAGTGGATAAGAAATTTCTATATTCCGATAATATTGTTCTCTTATTAAAGAATACTTTGTGTGTGTTGGTGTCATTGACTCGTACTCGAGTCCTAGAGACCTGATGAATTACAGATCTAAAAAGAGATCGGTTTTGTACTAGTCTGGTAATGTCCTCCAGCATCATCCCCATGGTTGTTTTCAACATGTCTAGCAGATTGCCTTCTTTGCTTAGTTCCTTCGATCTCCCCAAACATAATATCCTTCTCCAATAATTTTTCTCTTCTGATGGTGTGACCAAAATAATACAATCGTAACTTCATCATTTGGACTTCGAGCGACATAGCTGGATGATTTCTTCTAGAATCGATTTGTTAGTTTTTCTGGTGGTCAACGGCATGCACAAAATGCTTCTCTAGCATGAAAGCTCAAATGAGTCAATCTTCTTTATGTCTTGTTTCTGTAGAGGGGCATAATAAAAAATGTGCCTAAAACTGAGAATGGACGTTTTGTACAAGACATCCACAAACAAGCAGGAAAAATGCCCATTTTCAAATCACCATTTTGAGCCAATCAGAGCCTTCAGCCCTTCCCACTGCATCCTTTAGGCAGGAGGAAGTGAGCATCCCTCCTGCCATTTGCTCTTCCAAAGGTAGGGGGGTTCTGGGGATATGGGAGGGAGGCCCAGGAATGTTGGGGGATGTGGGGAGGGGGGCACAGATGTCAGGGGATATTGGGGAAGGTACAGGATATCAGGGGGATGTGAGGGATATCAGGATGATGTCGGGGATGTGGGGGATTTCAGGGCGATGTCAGGATGTCAGAGAGATGTCATGGGGAGGGGTGTAGGGCTCCGCGGCTCAGCTGATTCTTGCAGGGGGAATCCCCATCAGCTGAGCCACCAGGAATCCCTAAAACTGGCTCAGCTGATGGGGATTCCTTCTGTTGCGATTAGCTGATGGGAAGCCTACAGGTTTTGAGATTGTTTTTTTCATTCTTTGTACGGTGGGAGGGGGTCATAACCACTAGGGGAGTACGGGGGGGGGAGGCATGCCTTAAATCCTCCAGTGGTCTTTTTGTCTGTTTGGGCACCTTTATGGAACTTAGATGCAACTCAAACAGGTCTAACTGCCAGTGTCTAAGTTCCCTCTAGGAAAGCTTTGATTATTATGGCTGGGGTATGTCCAGGTAGGAGCCCGCCCAATTCCCGCCCAAAACACACTTCTCAACATGCCCCTTTTTTTGGGGGTGGGCAAAGACTTGTGCTTCCACTGAATTGACTCCATTTTGGACTCAGGATCTCAGTGATAGACCCAAGTCTCATCTCCAGTCACCAAACAATGAAAAAAATTCACTTGGTCTTCACGGAGCATCTCCAAGTTTATCTGACAGCATAGGAGCCTCGTGGCCTTCTGATATAATGTCAACATTCTTGAAACCCATCTTGCACTAACTTTAGATACAATGTTATAGTAAGGAGGGGAGTGGGGGGTGGATAGCCCAGGGCACTGTCTTTATGGGGGTGCTGGCATCTCTCCTCCACCCTCATGTCACACTCGTGCCCTACCTCTCACCATATCTCTTTAAATCTTCACCAGTAAGGGAAATTCTATTGTCCACTGCTTGCACCGGCCTGGCTCCCCTCTGAAATCACTTCCTGGTCATGGGACCAGGAAGTGACATTAGAGGGAAAGCCAATGCCAGTGCAAGCAGCAGGCTGGAGAAACTGTTCACACTGCTGAAGATTTGGAAGTACAGGGGAAAGGAGGGCACAAGTGTGGTGTGGGAAGCGGGGAAGGAGCAGGGTGTGTGGAAGGAGGGGGGCAGAGAAGAGGGTGTGTAAGGGTGCTACTGCCCAGTGTGCCTCTTACTCTTGCTACGCTACTGCTTGGACATGCCTAACTTTTCATGATTTTCCAAGCTGTATCTGCTGAGATGCCCATTTCTTCAGCTATTTGGGAAACCTTCATTCGTCTGCCTGACAAAATTAAATCCTTGACTTTCTTGCACATTGCTGTGGAAGTTGCTTCCACTGGCCATTCAGTGTGTAGGTCATCTTTAATGGACTCTACCCCACTTAAGCTGCTTGCTCCAAAATTGTACTTTATAGAATAATAGGGTCATGCATTCATGGACCTCCTTTGGCTTTTTCCTTCCTTTTGTGAGAAATTTTATCACTGAACGGTGTTCCAAATCTAGCAGTTTCTTACTTGATTTGCACGAAGACTCTCCTGGCATCCTGTCTCTTGGAATATTAAACTTGCACTGAGCTACAACTGTGCATGAGTAACCTTGAGACATGTCACAACATACACAGACTTGTTTCAACAAGCTTGCTACTTTCTTTCATACGCAGATAAATTATTGAACGCCCCGTACCATATTAAGCAGCATATAAAAACAGTCATATAACCCAGATATGATATGCGTGATATCAGCACAACACAAATGAAACATTTTAGAAGAGATGCATAAGAAAAATCATATAATAACCACACATACAGGCAAGACAATATGACTAAGTGAAAGTCATTGGGGTAAATAAATATGTAGCTAAATTGAAGGCAAATTGTATGCACAAATGAATCAATTTTTTACTCTTTCAAAAATTACAAAGAATGAAGTTACACGGAAATACTTTTAGAACAAATAGGAGGGAATATTTTTTCACGCAATGAATAGTTAAGCTCTGGAACCTGTTGCCAGAGGATGTGGTTTCAGCGGTTAGAGCATCTAAGTTTAGAAAAGAGTTTGGACAAGTTCCTGAAGGAAAAATACGTAGTGTACTATTGAAATAGACTTGGGGGAAGCCACTGCTTGCCCTGGGATCAGTAGCATGAAATGTTGTTACTATTTGGGTTTCTGCCGGGTACTTGTGACTTGGATTGGCTACTTCAGGATACTGGGCTAGATGGACCATTGGTCTGACCCAGTATGAAAAAAAATGCAGAACTGGTCTTAATTACCGTATTTTTTGCTCCATAAGATGCACTTCCCCCCCCCCCAAAAAAAAAAATGGGTGGAAAAAAGGGTGTATCCTTTGGAGCGAATACCCCCCCGGGTTACCTTACTTAGGTCCTCCGGCAGTCCTGCCCTTCCCTCCGGCTGACTCCCGAACTAGCTAAGGCAGGCAGAGAGGCAGGCAGGGCCCCTCCGAACTCCCCCCGTATCTTATGTTAGGTGGTTTGGCAGTCCACGCTGCCTTGTCCTGCAACAGTCCATGAATGGCCGCAGTCAGTTCTCTAACTGCATCCATTCACGGAGCAGTGCAGGACAAAGCAGCACACGAAAAGCTCGCACCTGCCTTTTGGGTCGATCTGACATTGCTTAGCTAAGCCGGAGGGAAGGGCAGACCATCTATAATAAGGTACGGGGTGAGTTTGGGGGTGAGTTTGGGGGGTCCCTGCCAGCCTGCCTGTCATTAAGCCTGCCTGCATATCACTAGGCCACCAGGCCTGCCTGCCTGCTACTAGGCCTGCCTGCCCTGTGCCCTGTCTTGGCCTACCACTAGACCACCAGAGGGAGGATAGGGTACAGAGCTGGCATGGAGGGGGAACTAGGTGCATAGCCTGGCAAGGAATGTGGGGTTGGATGCAGAGCCTGGCAAGGAGAATTTTGTTCAGAATGTTTTTTTTCTTGTTTTCCTCCTCTAAATCTAGGGTGCATCTTATGGTAAGGTGCGTCTTATGGAGTGAAAAATACGGACCATTCTCACCAGCCAAATGCAGAGAGTCCAAAAGTTCAAAATATCAAAGCCTACTCCAGCAAAATGCAGAGTGCAGGGGCTGAAAATACCAGCAGAGACTGTGGTACAAGAATTCAGAAATCTAAACATGTCAGAAAAGATTTTGGGAAAATGCAGAGAGCAAAGGAGCAGAAAGTACCAGTAAAGCTCATTAACAGTGGCTTTTCTTGCATGCACAGAATAGGGGAAACCTTCTATAAATCCTTCTACACTCTACTCAGAACAAGTCAAGGGAAGAAGAAGACAGACTAAGAGCAATTTATTTGCCTCCTCGGATAATTGACGTCTGCCTCTGTTGCGAGATAGAAATACAAGCCCCGTTTGGTAACTCTTGTAATAATTTTGCTGAGGCAGTCCAGAAAAGTAGTGAGTTAGTGCTTGGGATCAATAAAAACCCTGGGTTGTGTTTGTCACTTCTAATCATGCTGAACTGAAGGGAAAGAGCTGTGAAAACTTTATTCTTTAACTTCCTTGTGTTTCATTTAACCAAACCCATAAGGGGCAATTCAGTATGATGTGCCAGAAGATAGGGCCAAAGCAAATGTGAAATCCTGGGCACCCAGGATTAAAGAATACAGGATAAGTCAGAATTTATGCACCATTGTTTAGATGCAAATACTTACCCCTGCTCAATGGCAGGTGTAAATGTGTGTCCTCAAATGTTGCATTTTAGCATGTAATTTATATTATTTTTAATCTTAAAAAGAGATCATATTACACCTTATTTAAATTGCGCTGGCTTCCAGTTGAAGCAAGAGTTTTATTCAAATTTGGTTACATATGTTATAAAGTGTTGCATGGTCTCGTACCTACCTATTTGGCGGACCACTTTATACTTGACAATCCAAGATGTTTACATCGCAAACCTGTTTTGTTTGATTTTTCATCTGTCAAAGGTTACTCACATAAAATATATTTCTAATCGAATCTAAAACTTAAATTTGTATACCACATCATCTCCTAAAAGGAGCTCAATTCAGTTAACAAGTAAGTAGCTAACAAAATTAGTGTTATTTGAATTGTACGAGAGACATTTCATAAATAATGCACACTATTTTTTTTAAAATTTACTGTATTTTTCGCTGCATAAGACGCACCTGACCATAAGACGCACCCTAGATTTAGAGGAGGAAAATAAGAAAAAAAACATTCTGAACCAATATATACCAGGCTCTGCACCTAGCCCCCTCACTCCCTGCCAGGCTCTGCACCATGTCCTCCTTCCTTGCCAGACTCTATACCCTGTTCCCTCATCCCCTCCCTATCTAATACCAGAAGACTTATGTCTGCCTAAACAACCTTCTCTGCTGCCTCTAAACAGCCCTGCCACCACCATAGCATGTTCCCTTTGCCGCGGTCCCGCCCTTCCTCTAACATACGGGACCACGGCAGAGGGAACATGCTAAGGTGGTGGCAGGGCTGTTTAGAGGCAGCAGAGAAGGCTGTTTAGGCAGACATAAGTCTTCTAAGAGTCTGGTACAGGGCAGAGGTGGGGGAGGATCACGAGGCTGTTTCTTTCCTTGAACGGAAGCTTCATTATTCCATCCAAGACACCGATTTTGTTCAGTTGCCAAATGGCTCAGATACCGGTGATAAAAAGCTCTTCCAGAGATGCAAAATGATGTCCACGCATAGGTTGTTTCAACTTTGGAAAAAGGGCGAAGTCTGACATAAACACGCTCGAGAAATAGGCTGCGACATGGCAAATGAGGTTCAACGTGGATAAGTGTAAGGTGATGCATATCAGTAATAAAAATCTTATACATGAATACAGGATGTCTGGGGCGTTACTTGGGAAGACCCCCCAGGAAAAAGACTTGGGAGTGTTGGTCGACAAGTCGATAAAGCTGCCTGCTTAATGTGCTGCCGCGGCAGCAAAAATGGCAAACAGGATGCTAGGAATGATTAAGAAGGGGATCACGAACAGATCGGAAAAGGTCATCATGCTGCTGTACCGGGCCATGGAATGCCTTCACCTGGAATACTGCATCTAGCACTGGTCGCCGTACATGAAGGACATGATACTACTCGAAAAGGGTCCAGAGAAGAGCGACTAAAATGGTTACGGGGCTGGAGGAGTTGCCGTAATGTAGGGTCATGAAATGGTTAACTGTTGTTTAAAATATTACTCTGGCCTACATAGCTGAAAACAGTGTACAATCTACTGACCTCATCTGCCTAAAATGTATGTCCCTACCTTACCACATTATAAGCTAAATAGATAAGAGTTTGAGCCATAGAAACATAGAAACATAGAAATAGACGGCAGATAAGGGCCACGGCCCATCAAGTCTGCCAACTCCAATGACCCTCCCTATCTATCTTTGCGGATAGATCCCACATGTCTGTCCCATCTGGCCTTAAAATCTGGCACGCTGCTGGCCTCAATAACCTGAAGTGGAACACTATTCCAGCCATGATGTACCCTACCCTCCTGTACATGTAACATTTAGAACTGTAAGATTTAGATAAGCAGAGAAATGAGCTAGTTCCTATAGGACTATAAGTTGTAGCCCTGAACCTATCATAAGTGCTGGCTTAGGACCAATAATAATTTCTGTACAGCAAAAGATTAGAGAAACTGGGCCTCTTCTCCCTTGAACAGAGGAGATTGAGAGGGAACATGATCGAAACATTGAAGATACTGAAGGGAATAGACTTAGTAGATAAAGATAGGTTGTTCACCTTCTCCAAGGTATGGAGAACGAGAGGGCACTCTCTAAAGTTAAAAGGGGATAGATTCCGTACAAACGTAAGGAAGTTCTTCTCCACCCAGAGAGTGGTGGAAAACTGGAATGCTCTTCCGGAGGCTGTTATAGGGAAAAACACCCTCCAGGAATTCAAGACAAAGTTAGACATGTTCCTGCTGAACCGGAACGTACACAGGTAGGGCTGGTCTCAGTTAGGGCACTGGTCTTTGACCTAGGGGCCGCCGCAGGAGCAGACCACTGGGCACGATGGATCACTGGTCTGACCCAGCAGTGGCAATTCTTATGTTCTTATGACTTCCACGTTCAGTGCTAAGCTCATATATTCAAAGGACCCCTGAGGAAGACGTGTTTGTTGAAACATGGAATGGTCAGCTCATCATACAGATGGCATCACATCTATACAATGGTTATCATAAGAACAGCCTTACTGGGTCAGACCAATGGTCCATCAAGCCTAGTAGCCCGTTCTCAAGGTGGTCAATCCAAGTCCCTAGTACCTGACCAAAACCCAAGGAGTTGCAATATTCCACGCTACCGATCCAGGGCAAGCAGTGGCTTGCCCCATGTCTTTCTCAATAACAGATATGGACTTTTCCTTCAGGAAATTGTCCAAACTTTTCTTAAAACCAGCTACGCTATCCGCTCTTACCGCGACCTCTTGCAATGCGTTCTAGAGCTTAACTATTTAATGAGTTTTTCCACAGTTATACCTTTCCTAAAAAAAATAATCACCCAGCTTTCTTATGTATAGCAGGATTCTCAATAATATCCCTCACCCACCATCTACAAAGTTTACAGTATTCCACAGTGGTCAGATGAGTTTCATTTAGTAGGACTATACTTGCCTTATGCCTATGTAAAATCTGTAGAATCTTACTATGTTTTATGGGTGAGTGGTACATTCCAAGAGATTATCTTATGACATTGCAATTGCCAAAGAAACCAAACCATGCGAAGATTCCAATCAGAAAGAGGTAGGGCACCCCAGCCTATGCCCCTCCCCTTGTAGAAACTCCACACTTCTGTAGCCCCTGAACTAGCTGTACCACAACAACCAAGCTTTCCGCATCGTCATTCATATTCCAATCACACGCAAACCACCCAACAGAATAAGCAACCAACTCCCACCCCTCCCCAACCTCTCCCCCCAGAAGCCATAAGGTCTTTCCTCTCTTCCCCTACCACCCTCAATACTAGTCAAGCTAAAACAAGCTTGAATCAGTCACTCATGGTGTCCGCTTCCCCCCCTGGGATCAGATGTTACCACTAAGGTGCTTAAAATAAACTTCCAAACATAGCGAAAGTACATAGGACATTGTCCAGTTTGTGATGCAGTCTCCTCTGTTCAATCTAAGTTGCTCTCACACTAAGAAAAACCTCTGCAGGGGTTCATACCAGACATTTGCTATCATACTAAGGGCTCCTTTTACAAAGGTGCGTTAGCGGTTTTAGCGCGCACTAGCTGCTACCGCCTCCTTTTAAGCAGGTGGTAATTTTTGGGCTAGCGTGCACTAGTGCGCTATAAACGCTAGTGCATCTTAGTAAAAGGAGCCCTAAGATTTCAATAAAGATTTGTCATCAAGTATATCGCTCCTGCAGTATTTATTTTTTTTTTCTGGCTATCGACATCTACTGCAGTTATGCTGGAACTCTTTTTGTGCAAAGCTCATATATTCAACACCGATAGTCGGTCGTGCTCAGAATTCAGGAAGCCAGGACTGTATTTTATTTCAAGATTTTAAACATTTGTAAACTATCTGCATCAAATCCAGAAGGATGGCTAAGTATGTGGATATTTTTCAGAGTTTAACCCACTACAGCTGTTTCCAGTGACTGGCATTAAATATCTAGTCTATGTTTGACCTCTAGAAAGCCAGCTAAACTAGGGTTACCAGATGTTCGGATTTCTCCTGATATGTCCTCTTGGTCCGGGTTTTGAAAAGCCTCCCTTAAAATTGCTGTTGGGCAGGAGGGCAATGTGATGATATCACGCTTGTTTACGTGATGTCATCGTGTCGCATGCATGCATGCCCTCCTGCCCGACCAGAACAGGAGCAGGGGGGTGGGGGTGGGGCTGGGGCGGGGCTAGGGTGGGATTGGGAGTGGGAGTGGGACTGGAGAATGATGGGGTGGGGATGGGTAGAACTGGGCGAGCCTGGGAGCGGGTCTAAGGTGTCTAGATTTTCCGAACAGAAAATCTGGTAACCCTAAACTAAGCTGATATTCATCACTGACCAGCTAAGTTTATAGAAGCCAAAGATAGACCACGTATTTCAAATTTGGCCTCTAAATATAGCTGGTTAGTGTTTTAAAATTTGTGGATAGCCCCCTCCCTGATTATATAAGCCAGTTGCATGCACCCTAAACTGTCTTAGACCTCATCTCCTGGCTATGACCCATACACTATAAGGAGAACCCCTTTGCAATGCCAGGAGCAAGAACCTGAATGACAAATCAGTTGCTGTTCCTGATGAGTTAGCATTACAGAGGCACTTACTGCAGAGCAAGAATTCATGGAGCAGGGACAACAACCAGAATCTAAGAAGTTGCTTGTCTGTGTAGATTTATGGGGAACCTCTATACCCCTAAAAAGTCCAAACAGAGCAGTTCAATTAAGGTTCCATGAAGGGCAGAAGGATATCAAAATCAAATTTCAAGTTTTAATAAATTTGATATACCGCCCAAGGGCCAAGGCTGCCTAAGCAGCTTATAAATAATAATAATAATAATAATAATTAAAAGAAAGAACTCCATTAATGATATGACAGAAGGAAAATAAAATCATTATACTTATTTTGCTAGTGAAAGAGTACGGTACTGGACAGAGTACGGTACTGGACAGAGTACGGTACTGGATTTCAAGAAAGGATTGGACGATTTCCTGCTGGAAAAAGGGATAGAGGGGTATAGATAGGGAGCTACTGCGCAGGTCCTGGACCTGTTGGGCCGCCGCGTGAGCGGACTGCTGGGCACGATGGACCTCGGGTCTGACCCAGTGGAGGCATTGCTTATGTTCTTATGTTCTTATGAAAGTATGATGAACCACAGGACCTCCATGCTGAAGAAAGAGCATATCTTATAGGAGAAATGATTACGATGTAATAACTACAAAATGCATCTTTAAATTAGAGAATGATACGGGGATAAATTTTCCCCCATCCCCTTGGTAACTCATTTTCCCATCCCGTGAGTTCTTTTCCTGCCCTATTTCTGCAAGCTCTGTCCTCATCTGCACAAGACTCAAACACTTTAAAATCATAAGTGTTCAAGGCTTGTGCGGTTAAGGAAGAGCTTGCAGGAATGGGGCAGGAAAAGAACTCACGGGATGGGAAAATGAGTTCCTGCGGGGACGGGGAAAAATTTGTCCCCATGTCATTCTCTACTTTAAATAAATACATTTTAAGAGCTACACAAAATTCTGAAGAGGTTTGTTTTAATCTGATGTTGAGAGAGAGTGAATTCCAGAGTGTAGGTCCTGTCATGCTAAATATACTTGAACGTGATGAGTCATAGAATATCTGACAAAGGGAAGGAATATGTTATTGGTTAGGCTACAGCCTCAACACCCTTATGACCCTGGACAAGTCACTTAATTCCCCCATTGCCCCAGGTCCATTAGATAGACAGGGAAAAATGCTTGAGTACCTGAATAAATTCATGTAAACCGTTCTGAGATCCCATGGGAGAACAATATAGAAAATTAAATAAATAAAAAATAGATTGTAAAGAACATACGGATCTAGATGGTGTATATGGGATCAAATGGTGAGATAGATTAAGAGGTAAACCAAAATGATGAGCCTTGTAGACTAAAGAAAAAATTTTAAAGGTCATTCTATGTACGTAAAACCGGAAGCCAATGTTCTGCTTTAAATTTATTTGAACCTGGCAGGAGTATTATTGCTGTGTTTTGTACATGTTGAAGTCAACATCATTTTTTTTTAACAAGTAATGTCATATAGAAGACTACTACAATGTAACCGCTGAATGCATGGATGAAAATAGATCACACTTGTTTTGTGAATAAATGACGAATGGAAGCAATCATTTTAAGTTAATAAAATCTGATAAGGACTGATAACATCATCACTACAGAGACGCCATGTCTGTCACCTTGATGCAAACAAGCCTGTAAGTGTTTATTATCTGTACTCTGCACTGATAACACTGAACATCTGATTTCTGAGAACATCATGTGCAAGGAACTGTATTTTGTAGGACCCTCATCCACCTAAGAGGAATGAAGAGTAATAGTATATATTTTTGTTTTGATAGAGGAGAGGAGATAAGACTGTACATAGTTGAACACATGCTAGTACATTTCTCTGCTACCTTATCAAGTAAAGGAACAGTAAAAGTTTGGTTCAAATAGGAGACTTTGTATGGTCTGGATTATTAAGTGGAGTGTGGATGTAAAGTCTTAGCCACTTGTTCAATTTCCTAGGGTATAGTCAGTGAAGTTACTTACCTGTAACAAGGGTTCTCCGTGGACAGCAGGATAAGTCAGCCACACCTGGTAATGTCATCCGACGCTCCCAAATTATTATCCGATTTGGGAGCGTCGGATGACATCACCAGGTGCAGCTGACTCATCCTGCTTGTCCATGGGGAATAGTCCTGACTCTGATCCCTCTGCAAGGTACTGAAGGGGATAGACTTAGTAGATAAGGACAGGTTGTTCACCCTCTCTAAGGTAGGGAGAACAAGAGGGCACTCTCTAAAGTTGAAAGGGGATAGATTCCGTACAAACGTAAGGAAGTTCTTCTTCACCCAGAGAGTGGTAGAAAGCTGGAACGCCCTTCCAGAGGCTGTTATAGGGGAAAACACCATCCAGGGATTCAAGACAAAGTTAGACAAGTTTCTGTTGAATAAGAACGTGCACTGGTAGGGCTAGTCTCAGTTAGGGTGCTAGTCTTAGACCAGAGGGCCGCCGCGTGAGCGGACTGCTGGGCATGATGGACCACTGTCTGACTCAGTAGTGGCAATTCTTATGTTCTTAGGAGTGTGCACCCTGTTCCAAGTTTCAAGATTATTTAGTTTTTGATTAACTGCCTATCTAGGAAAATCTAAGTGGTATAAAGAAAGGTTGAATGTTAAGAGTAGACATAATTACAAAAAAGGTAAAACCAAATACAGGAGACAAAAGGAATGAGGGGAAGAAATATAATTTTTTTTTTTAATAAAAAGGATAAAAGGGAAAACACTAAGGGCTCCTTTTACGAAGCCTCGTTAGCGGCTTTATCGCATGTGACTTTTTATCATGCGCTAACCCCCGCGCTGGCCAAAAAACTACCGCCTGTTCAAGAGGAGGCAGTAGCGGCTAGTACGGCCGGCATTTTAGCGCGCGCTATTACGCATGTTAAACCACTAATGCGGCTTCATAAAAGGAGCCCTAAAGGAGGTGGAAATAAAATATACCGTATTTTCTCGCATATAACGCGCGCATTATATGTGGTTTTTACAAACCGTGCATACCCTTGTGCGTTATACGCGTGAGCGCGTTGTACAAAAATTTTTTTACATAGTTTCCCCCCCCCCGACGCCCGATTCATCACCTGGAAGGAGCGCTCGCACTCCCACCCCGAAGGACCGCTCGCACCCCCACAGCCTCCCCCCCTCCCCCATGGAGAAGCTGTCTACCTTGTTTCCGGATGCCAGCCCAGCTGCTTCCTCTGCCGGCGGTCCTGCCCCTTCTCAGAGCGCTGTGCTGCGCTGCTTCCTCTTCAGGCGGTCCCGCCCTTTCTCTGATGTCAGAGAAAGGGCGGGACCGCTGGAAGAAAAAGCAGCACAGCAGGGCTCAGAGAAGGGGTGGGACCGCCGGCAGAGGAAACAGCTGGGCTCGCTGGCATCCGGAAACAAGGTAGACAGCTTCTCCATGGGGGAGGGGGGTGAGGCTGTGGGGGTGCGAGCGGTTCTTCGGGTGAGGGTGCGAGTGGTCCTTCGGGATGAGAGTGCGAGCGCTCCTTCGGGGTGGGGGTGCGGGTGCGTGCGAGCGGTCCTTCGGGGTGGGGGTGCGAGCGGTCCTGCGGGGGGGTGAATCGGATGTCGGGGGGGGCATCAGGCTTTCAGGGTAGGGACAAGACTTCAAGGAGGAAAGGAGAGTCGGGGCGGGTGAAAACAGAGTCAGGGTCTCCAGAGGAGAGTCGGGGCGGGCGAAAGGAGAGTCGGGCAGCATGCGCGGTATATGGGTGTGCGCGGTATATAAAAATTTATGTACATAAATATGTGTTTTTTGCGCGCTATACCCGTGTGCGCGTTTTACAAGGGTGCGCGTTATCTATGTGAAAATACGGTATTCTCTGTCCTGGGCTGCACAGGACCAGATGATGTACAGGGCAGGACTTTATTTAGGTTATTAACCTGGTGCTGGTCACCTATGAATTTCCTGCCTGGGGCTGTAAAAGTTTTATGTATTTATTATTTAACTTTTTGGCCCGTACTGATTTGTCCTTTTATTAAACATTAAATAATGATTTTTTGATTCAGTGCCATGTCGGTCTTGAAAGGGGATTTGAAGTTTTTCCGCCAAATTCTTACACTAAGCAGCCATCCATCTGTTCTAGAACAATGGGGTTGCATTCTATGTTCCCGCTATGAGCTGAGCACATATACAATCTATGAGTGTCGCTCACAGATTTTACATGGTCGCTCACAAAAATACTTGCAAATCTGTAAAATTGTTGATTTTTAGAATTTGCTGCTCACATGAAATTTTATTTTTTTAGAACTTGTCGCTCGCACCTGGCCATCCCAGAGGGAGCATTGGTTACATTATTACTGACACAGACAGGAAGGAAAATTAAAGAGGGTAAAGAAGGTGAATGTAAGGAGTATCTGAAGACGAGTCGGGATAGACAGAGAAGAACCTGAGGTAAAAGCAGAGAACTGAAAGGAGACAGAAAGAAAGAGAGGCAAGGATTGGGTGGGGATAATTAGGGTTACCAGGTGTCCGGGAAAACCCGGACATGTCCTCTTTTTCAAGGACTGTTCAGGTGCCCAGACAGTTTTTCAAAATTGGGAGTCTCTCCGGGTTTAGCTGGCTCTTCCAACTCCTCCACCTGTCTCTTCACCGGGCCCAGCCACTGTAATTAATCTTTGGGCAGCAACAAGGTAAACCTGCTGCCACCAGCCTGCCCTGGAAGCTACCTCTCGGCAAATCCCACCTATGAAGGAACAGGAAGTTGCTGCAGAGAGGCGGTTTCCAGGGTAGGCAGCGGCAGAAGGCTTACCTCATTGCTGCTGCAGGCTGCCCAAAGATTCAATTACAGCAACCAGGCCCTAGGAAGAGGTAGGCAGGGGAGTTGGGAGGTAGAGAACAGCATTGGAGTAGGGAGGGAGGAGAGGGGAGAAACAGCATGAAGGGAAGGAGGGAGGCGCTAGTTCACTAAGGTGGCAGGGGGGCTACCTTCCAGCAGTGGAGGGGTTTATATACCCCAGAGGGGTCAGAGAGGTCCCTGAGAGAAACTTCCAGCTTCCTTAGCCTTGGACTGAAGCAAAGCCTTGGAAAGAAGTGGAATGGTGAGTGTGATTGTTCAGGTGAGATAACTGATCTCTGCTTGGCAAAGGTAAACCGGCGTGGAATACTGAAGAAACTGTTGGAATTAGTGTTGAGAGCAGGGCAGGAACTGACTGCATACTTATCTTGAACTTTTGAAACTCATGTGGGGTTGTATGAGACTGAAGCTATTGAACTGAATAAGAGTTTATTTTGTTTTCCTGAGCCTGTACTGTAACAAGGCTGAGGGTTGTGAATAAATAAAGAATTTTCATTTCAGCCTTCAAAGTGTATGTGCTGTACCTATGGGAGTTTTAACAAGGATTCCTGGAAAACCAGATCAGGATCCCTCATATACTTATAAAGAAAAGCTAATTTAATGCAGTGTTTTTACTCTTTCAGCAGATATCGGAACTCGTCGTCTTGATATTTTTTCTGTAATGGCCCCACAATTATGGAACTCTTTACCTCAGTATATAAGAGAGGAAAATGACCTAAAACTTTTTAAAGGCATTCTGAAGAGTTTCCTTTTTAAAGACGCTTTTAACTTATAATTATATTTTTTAACTCATAATCATATATTTTTTTTCTTTTTCTTTTTATCTTAATCACCCTACCTGCTGTTTTTACCATTTATGTATTCTTTCATATATACAATTGTAATTCTGCCCTTCCTTTCCTTATGTATCTGTTAGTCTGTATGTTAGTATGTCAAACTTATTTAATCTATTATTATTAAACTAATATGTACACCTCTTTCTTTTTATTTGTAATTCGCTTAGCAAATTAAATTAAGTGATTCAATATTAAGTTAAAAATTAACTTTAAGTTAAAATTAAGTTAAAAATAAACTTGAAACTTGATATAAAATAGTCCTTGGCAAACACCCTTCCACCTAACCTGCACTGGTATGTAAATATGCTGATCCTCAAACAACCATTGCTTGTTGCACCCCAGAAATGGCTGCTCCAGCAGGAGAGGATGGAGTTAATGCATGTGATCCACATAGGGTTCAGAAACCCTTTGTGAGCAGAGATTCGGGGCCAATGTGAGCTGTATCTTGTACTGAATCTGAAACAGGAAACTGAAGATGGTAGACACTGCAGAGAGATGAATGTCAAGAACAAAAATACTGCAGTCAAGGCTCTGTGTACAGTGAGAAAACAAAACACCCACCTGCTTTTGAATAGAGCTGATGGAAAGTTAGTTTAGGTGAATCCTCAGGCACTGCACTGCTCTTTGACTGAGTGGCCTTCAACAGATACACAGCTTTATAATCTAGAAACAGTTTGCTGAACAGCAATTTCAATGTGTTTTTCTCTTTTTCACTGTATTTTCTATTACAAAATTTGAGTCTTTTGTAAAGTCCCAACACTGTATTTAATAAAAAGTCTCTTTGCTGCAAGCAAAGAAAAAAAAAAGATTTAAAAGGGGCATTTTCTGTTTTAGTTTTATTACCCAGAATCAAAAGGAGAGAAGCAGAGATTCAGATTTTTTTTCTCTCTCTCTCTCTGTCCTACTGACTGAATGTGAAACCTGGGGGCAAGCCACTCTCTTTTCTGGTACCTCAGTTCTAATCTCCAATTCTACTTCTGACTTGGGTGAGCCACTGTATCTTCCTGCTTCTTAGTGCTAATTCCTAGCTTTGCCACTGGGTTATACGAGTACATAGGATTACCAGACATCGGGAAAACCTAGACATGTCCTCTTTTTAGAGGACTGTCTGGTTCCTGGATGGACTTTCCAAAACTCGGCACTTTTCTGGGTTCTAGAAAGCCCCTACAAGCTCTGGCCTTTGAGCATGCATGGATGATGTCGCACACATCTGCGCATGCTCCAGGCCCTCCAGACGTGGCCGGAGCTCATAGCAAAGAGAGGAGGCTTTCTGGGGACGGGGCTGGAGGGTGGAATGAGGTGGGCCTAGAAGTGGAATTGGGCAGGGCTGGAGTTAGAACCAGGCAGGGCTGGGGCAGAACAGGGAGGGACTGGGGGCACAACTGGGCGGGGTCATATGTCCAGAGTTTTCATCTTTTTAAATATGGTAAACCTAGTTATATAGTATGTGACCTCGGGGGTCAGTGTCTCACCCTCTTTCTCATTTCAAATCCTAGGATCTCTAGGCCAGATCCTATAAATGGTGCCTCACCAATCTACTACATTTCTTTGAAGGGGTGAAAGAACATGTGGATAAAGGTGAGCTGGTTGATATTGTGTATTTGACTTTTCATAAGGTATTAGACAAGTACCTCATGAAAGAATTCTGAGGAAATTAGAAAGTCATGGGATAAGAGATAATGTCCTATTATGGTCTAAAAACTGGTTGAAAGACAGAAAACAGAGAGTAGGTTTCAATGGTCAATATTCTCATTGGAGAAGGGTAAATAGTGGAGTTCCCTTGGGTCTGTGCCGGGACCGCTGCTTTTTAACATATTTATCATTGATCTAGAAATGGGAATAACTAGTGAGATAATTAAATTTGATGATGAGACAAAGTTGTTAAATTGCAAGAGGATTGTGAATAATTTCAAGAGGACCATTGGAGACTGGGCATCAAAATGGTAGATAACATTTTATATGAGCAAGTGCAAAGTGATGCATGTGGAGAAGAACTTGAACTATAGCAATGTGATGCAGGGTTCCACGTCAGGAGTCACCACCCAGACAAATGATCTAGGTGTCATTGTTGAGGATACATGGAAACCCTCAGTTCAATGTTTGGCAGCAGCTAAGAAAGCAAATAGAATGTTAGGAATTATCAGAAAAGGAATGGAAAACAAAGATGAAAATGGTATAATGCCTGTGTGCAATTCTGAGCGCTGTATCTCAAAAAAGATATAACAGGAAGGGCAGGATTAATTCTTTGAGGGCCCCTAGGCACACAAGTACACTGGGCCCCCTAACCCTCTTTCCTTAGGTCACTAAAGTATACTGCTATTACAGTATTCTGTCCTGACCTGAGGAAGGAGAATTTTGTCTCTGAAAGTTAGCCAAAAATATATTAAATTAGTCCAATAAAAGGATCACCATTTCTATTTCTAAACATTTATCAACACAGCTACAATACTACTTTATCCTAAAGCAATTTAAAAAAAAAAAATAGAATTTTTTTCTACCTTTGTCATGTGGTTTCTGCTTTCCTCATTTTCTTGTCATTCGCTTCCTTCTATCCAGTGTCTGCCCCTTCCAGAAAATCTCTACCTCCTTCTGCCATCTCTCCTTCTGCTCCCCCACCCCCCTTTGGTTTAGAATCAATCATCTTCTCTCTGTTCCCCCCATGATCTGGCATCTTTTTCATTCCATCTCTCCTTCTCTCCCCCCTGTGGTTTTTAGCGTCTCTCTCTTCTCATTTCCTCCACTCAGATCTGATATCTGTCTCCCCGTTTCTGGGAACTCTCCTCTCTCTTCCCTTTTCTTCTCTGTTCTTCCTTCTCTATTTCTTGCCTCCATCTAAATTAAATTCTTTCTTACTATTCAGTCCTCAGTTTCCCTCTTTTCACTGTGTCTACTCACAGCTTGTCACCTCTTTTCTTCTTCCCTCCACTGTCTCAATCTTCTTCCCCCCCTCCCCCCCATCCAGCATGTGGGAAAGCAGCAGCAGTGGTGAGGAGGTGCTGCTGCTTTCCCATATGCGCCTGAAGCTGATGGCACAAGTTCTCCCCACTTCCATCATCTGCCCCCTTCTCTCTCTCTAACATAGAAATAGGTGGCAGATAAGGGCCACGGCCCATCTAGTCTGCCCATCCTAATGACCTTCCCCTTCTTTTTCTCTGTTAAAAGATCCCACGTGACAATCCCATTTGGCCTTAAAATCAGGCACGCTGCTGGCCTCAATCACCTGAAGTGGAAGACTATTCCAGCGATCAACCACCCTTTCAGTGAAAAAGAATTTCCTGGTGTCACCATGCAGTTTCCCGCCCCTGATTTTCCACGGATGCCCTCTTGTTGCCATGGGACCCTTGAAAAAGAAGATATCTTCTTCCACTTCGATGCGGTCCGTGAGATACTTGAACGACTCGATCATGTCTCCCCTCTCTCTGCGTTCCTCGAGTGAGTATAGCTGTAATTTATCTAGCCGTTCTAGATCCTTGAGTCCCGAGACCATCCGGGTGGCCATTCTCTGGACCGACTCGAGTCTCAGCACATCTTTGCGGTAATGTGGCCTCCAGAATTGTACGCAGTATTCCAGATGGGGTCTCACCATGGATCTATACAATGGCATAATGACTTCAGGCTTACGGCTGATGAAACTCCTGCGTATGCAACCTATGATTTGTCTAGCCTTGGATGAAGCTTGCTCCACTTGATTGGCAGTCTTCATGTCCTCACTGACGATCACTCCTAAGTCTCGTTCTGCTAGAGTTCTTGTTAGGATCTCGCCATTAAGGGTGTAAGTCTTGCATGGATTTTGGCTGCCCAGGTGCATGACTTTGCATTTTTTTGGCATTGAAGCTGAGTTGCCAGGTCCTAGACCAGTGCTCTAGTAGGAGTAGGTCATGCATCATGTTGTCAGGCACTGAGTTTTTGTCTGTTGTGCTTTTGTCCACTACATTGTATAGTTTGGTGTCATCGGTGAATAATGTTATTTTACCTCTGAGCCCCTCTGCCAAGTCTCTTATAAATATGTTGAATAGGATCGGGCCCAAGACCGAGCCCTGCGGCACTCCACTGATCACCTCCGTCGTTTCAGAGGGGGTGCCGTTCACCACTACCCTCTGATGCCTACCTCCAAGCCAGTTCCCAACCCATTTCGTCAATGTGTCGCCCAATCCTATAGAGTTCATCTAGCTCAGCAACCTGCGGTGTGGTACGCTATTGAATGCTTTGCTGAAGTCCAGGTATACGATGTCCAGGGACTCCCCCACACTCTCTCTACCCCAGGCAATTCCATCAGTTATCTTGCCCCCCTCAGTGAATTGCCTGGGGTGGAGGGAGAGAGAGAAGAGGGCAGATGATGGAAGTGGGAAGAACTTGTGCCGTTAGTGTCAGGCGCATGCGGGAAAGCAGCAGCGGTGAGGGGCTAGAGGTTATCTTCCTCTCATTCATGTCCTTGCCACCCCCGTACCTTGGTCAGTCCCACGATTTCACATTTTCCAGCATATCCCCTCCCTCCATTCTTGTAGCCCAACATCTCCTCTCCGTCTCTCTTGGCCTGACATCTCCCTGTCCTTTTTCCTTCACTATCTTCCTATCCCATCTCTCTTCCTTCCTGTCCCTCTCCCCATAATCAATCATCTCACCACCTCTCTCTTCCCTCCCCCTCAGGGTCGAAGATTGTTTCCGCTCTCTTTCCTGCTGTTCTCTCCCCTGTCACCCTATGATCCAGCGACCCTCCTGCCCTTGTCCAACATTTCCCCTCTCATCCCCTGCTCCAACATACCGTATTTCGACTGCCTTTCCATCTTCCCCTCCCCAGGCCTGCCGACTTCCACTCATTTACTGCTCTCCCCTGCCCCTGCTGAAGCCTGTAAACAACTTTAACACACACTGCGGGGCTCTAACAGTGCACATGCCGCTGACGGCTTCCCTCCTCCTTCCTCCCCCCTCATGACGTAACTTCCCATTTGGTTGATGATAGAGGAGGAGGGAATCTGGCAGCGTCACGCGCACTGTTAGAGCCCTGCGGCGTGTGTTAAAGTTGTTTACAGGCTTCGGCAGCAGCGGGAGAAAGAAAGAGAGCAGTCGCCGGCCCTGTTTAGGCATTGCCAATCGAGGGGGGGGGGTCCGGTGTTGCTGATTGAGGGGGGGGCAGTGTTGCCAATCGCTGGGGGGGGGCCCAACGCCGTCTGAAAACTTTTTTTTTTTTGAGTGGTCTCCTTCAGTGGGCCCCCCTGACCATTTTGGGCCTTAGGCACGTGCCTACTGGGCCTATCCTTTAATACAGGGGTGCCCACACTTTTTGGGCTTGCGAGCTACTTTTTAAATGACCAAGTCAAAATGATCTACCAACAATAAAATAAAAAAAAAAACACAAAGCACACTGTATGCATAGAAAATGTTAATCATCATTCCTATTCCAGGGTTTTTTAAAGAGGTCAAAGCAGATGACTCTAAGCACTATCACCTCAGTAACAACCATACAAAAATAGACAAATATACCCCCCTCCCTTTTTACTAAACCATGATAGCAGTTTTTAGCGCAGGGAGCTGCGCTGAATGCCCAGGGCTGCTCTCGACACTCATAGGCTCCCTGCGCTAAAAACCTCTATTGCGGTTTAGTAAAAGGGGACCTTAGTGTAAAATATAGACAGCAGATATAAATTCAGACACATTTTGATCACTAAATTTAAAATAAAATAATTTTCCCTACCTTGTCTGGTGATTTCATGAGTCTCTGGTTGCACTTTCTTCTTCTGACTGTGCATACAATCTTTCTTCCCTTCTTTTAGCCTGTATGCTTCTTCTCCTCCAGACCTCATTCCTTCCCCCCAACTTTTCCTTCCTCTTCCCTGCCCTTTCTTTCTCTCTGCCTCCCTTTCATTTTTTTCTGTTTCTCTTCTTTCCTTCTGTCTCCCTGCCTGCCCTTTTTCTTTCTTTCTCCCTGCCCTCCCCCAAGCCACTGCCACTGCCATTACCATCGGGGACCAGGACCCAAACGCCACCAATAACAGGCCCCAAGCTCTCCCTGCTTCGGCCAACCAGCATTCCTCTCCCCGACGTCAATTCTGCCGTCGGGAAGAGGAAGGCTGATCAGCCCAAGATCGTGATCAACCTATTGGGGGAAATGCTGCCGGGTCCTGCCTTCGCGGAAACAGAAAGTAGGCAGGACCCGGCAGGAACAAGAACAAATGCTTCACTAACCTGTCTCCCGCATTAGCCCGTAGCGAACGCTTGCTTCAGGGCTCTCAACATGTGCGTGCAGGCTTCCCTTCTTCCCCCCTCCCCCTCCCCGGACATAACTTCCTGTTTTGGAGGGAAGAGAAGAGAAGCCTGCACGCACACGTTAGAGCCCGGAGCATAAGTTCGCTAGGGGCTGAAATTTCCAAGCCGGTTTTTTTTTGGGGGGGGGTTTAATGTTCAACAGCGGCAGATGACAGCTGGGCGGACCGCCCAGCTAAAAGGCCCTAGGGAGAACACTGGGGAGGAAGGCTGATCGGCCCGTAGATCAGGATGGCAACACGAGTGCGATCGACTCGAGTTGCCTTCCTGAGCTACTGGTCGATCGCGATCGACGCGTTGGGCACGCCTGCTTTAATACATCCCTGATAGCAGGTTTAGAAAAGGTAAGGAAGAGGGTGACAAAAATGATAAAAGGAATGGGTGGATTTCCCTATGAGGAAAGGCTAAAGTGACTTATGGCTCTTCAGCTTGAAGGAGAGATGGCACAGGGGAAATATGATAGAAGTGTATAAAATAATGAGTGGAGTGGAAAGGGTAGATGTAAATCGCTTGTTTACTGTTTCCAAAAATACTAGGACTAGGGGGGCAGGTAATGAAGCTACTAAGTGGTAGATTTAAAACAAACCAGAGAAAATAATTCTTCACACAACATGTAATTAAACTCTAGAATTTGTTGCTGGAGAATGTGGTGAAATCAATTAGCGTAGCAGGATTTAAAAAATGTTTAAATAATTTCCTAAAAGAGAAGCCCGTAGGCCATTATTGAGATAGCTTGGGAAATCCACTGCTTATTCCTAGGATAAGCAGCATAAAATCTGTTTTACTCCTTGGGAAATTCACGTGGAACTTAATTTTTTTAATTGAACTTAATTGGCATTTTAATTGAAAGCACAATTAAAACCATTAATTGAAGTATCACACAAATTTCAGTGAGGTATCACTAAGAGCTTGGTGACGCTTAAAACCAGGTGCCTAGTCATGCCAAACTGAAAAGTAGGCATGGTTAGGGGCAGAGTATAGATGTGGTTTAATTTTGGCACTGTACTTTAAGCATGCAAGAGACAGTCTCTTCTCGAAAGAGCTTACAATCTAATATGACAGACAAACAGGACAAAAAGGGTGAATCTGTACATGCTGCTCAGGGAATGAGAAGGCAGATAGGGTAGGGGACTACAGAGGAAATGGCACCGATATGGGTGCTTTACAAATGGGTTGGAGTTAGGACTTAAGAGCAGCTTCAAAAAAGTGAACTTTTAGCATGGATTTGAATTCTGCCAGGAAAGGAAGCCTGGCATACCGAGTCAGACAGTGTGTTCCAGGCATACGGTGCAGCAAAGTAGAAGGGGTGGAGTTAGAAGCTCGCAGTAGAGGAGAAGGGTACAGACAAGAGAAACTTACTTGATGAATGGAGTTCCTGGGGTGGAGTATGGGGAGAGGGACTTGTATACTGCCTTTTTGTAGTTATACAACCACACTCAAAGTGGTTTATATACAGGTACTTCATACATTTTTCCCTATCTGTCCTGATGAGCTCACAATCTATCTATCGCTTAGAATTTGGATTAAGCGATTAATCAAGAAAAATAATAAACTTGAAACTAATGTACCTGGGGCAATAGAAGATTAAGTGACTTGCCCAGGGTCACAGGGAGCCAGTGGGATTTGAACTAGTGCTGCCCAATTCACCGATTCACTTCGATGAATCAATTTGCTTCCTCCCCCCCACAAATTGGACTTACTGATTCAGTGACCAACCCTCCCCCTGGTGAGGGCTGACATATCTCCTAGGCCTCCTAAAGCAGCAGCAGCAACAGCAATGACTGGTGAGCAGATGCCTGGGATCTCATGTCAGTCACAGAGTGTGTGGTGCAGTGGTTGGAGCTACAGCCTCAGCACCCTGGGGCTGTGGGTTCAAACCCCACACTGCTCCTTGTGACCCTGGGCAAGTCACTCAGTCCTCCATAGCTTCAGGTACATTAGAGAGATTGTGAGCCCACCAAGACAGATAGGGAAAATACTTGAGTACCTGATTGTAAAACCGCTTAGATAATCTTGATAGGCGGTATATAAAAACCTAATAACTAACCACTATGGAGACTGCCGGTCAGGGATCACTCCTGCCCTGCCTCATTGCTGGACCACTCCATTTTTCCTCCTGTTTTATCCTCTCCCTCTTCCCTTCCTTTTATTTTTAATTTCTTAATGGAATTAAAATTTCTCTCCCCCCCTTGCTCCTCGTGTATCCAACCTGTCACAATTTTGTCCTTGTCTTGGTCCTAACCTGCCCTATTTTTATTTCTATTTTATTTTCTAAAGATATTTTAATATTGTAAACTGGCCAGATACCTGTGATGGGCGGTATACCAAACTATAAATAAACTTGAAACTTGACCAGGAGGGGAAGAGTGGCCTAGTTGCACAAAGTTGCCGGGAAGAAGGGATTGACAGCAGCTCTGGCTCCCCGCATCGCTGGACCACCAGAGCAGTACTGGAGGCCCATGGTAGGTGCAGGATTGGATTAGCTTGAATATAATAATAATAATAATAATAGCTTTATTTTTGTATACCGCAATACCAGAAGCAGTTCAGAGCGGTTTACAGAGGAAGAGACTGTACACAGTCAGCGATGTTACAGATAATATTGTCAATTACATTGGTAGAGTAGTCGGACATGCAATAAGTATATCAGAGAACAACAAGGCAGGGAGGAGTCAGATAAATTTGTCAAAAGGATAGGTTTTGATTGATTTCTTGAAGGCTTGGTAGGAGGGTGTGTTAGAAATGAAAGTGGTTAGATATTTATTCCATTTGCCGGCTTGGAATGACAGTGTTCTATCAAGGAATCTCTTGTAGATACAGCCTTTCAGGGAGGGAAAAGCAAATAGGTAAGTATTACGTGTACGGGAGGTGCCTGGAAATACAAAATGGTGCGATAGGTAGATCGGGGATGAACCTGTTATGGTTTTGAAGCACAGGCAGGCAAACTTGAAAATGACCCTTGCCTCCATTGGCAACCAGTGAAGTTTTCTGTAGAATGGGCTTACATGGTCCTACTTTTTGAGACCATAAATGAGGCGGACAGCAGTATTCTGTATGATTCTCAGACGTTTGATGGTTTTCTTAAAGGATCCCAAGTATATGATATTACAGTAGTCTAAGGTGCTTAAGATTAGTGACTGAACCAGCAATCGATAGGAGAGGAAGTCAAAATAGTGTTTGATGGTAAAGAGTTTCCAGAGAGTGCAGAAGCATTTTTTATATCTGGGCATTGGTATGTTCTTCAAACGTCAGGCATCGGTCCAGGATGACTCCTAGGATTTTGATGGTAGAATTGATTGGGTAGGTTAGCCCGTTTAATTTCAGAGAGGTATTCGTTAGCTTGTGATTGGGACTTGCCAGGAAAAGCTTAGTTTTTTCTGGATTTTTTTTTTAGTTTGAATTGAGTGGTCCATTGTTCTACCTTGGTGAGAATTGAAGAAGTGAGTTGTTCAGTCTCTTGTGTTAGTGAGGTTATGGGGATGATGATTATAATGTCATCTGAATAAATGTATGATTTCAGTTTAAAATCAGATAGCATATGGCCCAATGATGCCATGTAGATGTTGAACAGAGAAGGAGAGAGAGGGGAGCCCTGTGGGACTCCACGGTGGTTGCTCCAGGATTGGGAAAAGGTTTCATCGCTGTGGACTTGGTAAGTGTGGTTTTTTAAGAAGCCTGTGAACCTGTCCTGAGATGCCAATAGAATCGAGGCATCTGATCAGAATGTCATGGTCGACAAGGTCTAAGGCACTGCTTAGGTCGAATTGAAGTACCAGTGCGCTTTTTCCCAGAGAGAACAGATCAGTCAATGATGCTAAGACAGTTTCCGTGCTGTAATTTGTGCAAAATCCTGAATGAGAGTTGTGTAGGATGTTGAACTTCTCTAGGTGTTTCATAAGGTCAAGATTAATTAGACCTTCCATTAGTTTAAGGAAGAGAGGAATATTGGCAATGGGTCTGTAGTTGGCAGCCGAAGAGACTGGTTCTTTGGGGTTTTTGATGAAAGGAGTCACAAGAATATGGCTGAGTTCCAACGGGAAGTAGCCAGTGGACAGGCAAAGAGAGACCCAGTTGAAAAGTTCAGCTTTGAATGGGAAGGGGGCAGTTTTCATGATAGTCAGTGGACAATTATCTAATAGGCAGTTATTGTAGAGCTTGAGGAATTGGTTCCAATCTGGGTTTTTGAAATGATTCCAGATCATGTTAGTAGTTGAGCCTTCATTTTCTGGGGCAGATAGATTGATTGAAGGGTCAGTGCTTGTAGTTACAAGAGACGTTTTCAGAGTGCAAACTTTTTTGGCGAAGTAGTTGGCTAGGTTTGCAGCAGAGGGTGGGAGATCTGTGAGGAAACGTTGATGTAGATCAATATCAAATAAGGAATTGACTGTTTTGAAGAGTTCTTTGCTGTTCAGCGAAGGAGAATTGATTGTTTGGGAGTAATGTTTGCAACGCTTTTCTTTAAGCATTCTTTTGTACTCTTTGACTTTAGTCACCAGCTGTACCGAGACCCCCATTTTTAGGCCATTTGTTTGGCCCAAAAATCTTGGTTTATATTCTAGTATATACGGTAGGTACTATTTAAAGAACCATGGCTAACAAAACCTAAGTTCTTTAGCAAATCGCGTCTAACAGTGCCTAAGGTCATCTCCACTCCTAACCACCTCTATTTTGACCTTAGGCGCTGTAAGGCGGCTTCCTATAGATGCCATTATGGCGCCTACTTTTTATAATGAGTTTTTAATTATTTTTTAACATTGCAGCCAATTACCGCACTAATTAAAAGCAATTAAAACAATTAAGTTAAGCAGTAGTAGGGCACCTACCCCACCTACCGCACTAATTAAAAGCAATTAAAACAATTTAGTTAAGCTATTTACAGAATCAGGGCCTGAGGCTACAACTAGAATTGGTCCAGCTCATCTGAGGATCTGGAGCTACTGAACACTTTTCTTCACTAGGAGGTACAGAGAGGATCATGTAATACTGTCAGAACAGCTTTAATTCTGCATATTTCACCCACTGTATAATAAAAGAACAAAATCAAACTCACTAACAGAAAACACAGCACAAACTGTGGTGGCAAAGGCTAACGAGATGTGGTAATTCAAAGCTTGAACATCATTTGCAAAACTGAATTGCAAGATTGTTAAGGGGAGGGACGAATGTATAAAAAGGTGAGGATGGGGGGAAAAGAAAGATTGTTTCTGTGTTAATCTGTTATTTTGTGGTGACAAAATAAAATCTGGATGAGTTGTGGAACTGGTAAATGATTAAAAAGAAAGACAAAACATGTTTAAGGAAATTGCTTTTAGAAGGGCAAGGGCTGACAACGAGGATTTCTAAGGTTACGTGCTTTTAAATTATACTACTGCTGCTTATTGTGCTGTGTGCCCAAGAGAATCTAGAGGACAGGCTATAAATTATCTCCTATTTTCTGTCCTTGATGTAGTGAGACTTTATGCATCCCTTGTTATGCTAGCATCTTGTTACAGAGTTCAAAGCTTGCTATTCAGGTGTGATATACAGGGACAGGCAGGCATTAGGATGCAGTAGAATGCAGTGGTGCAGGGGACCCAGATAAGTGGCATCTGAATGTATGGCACAGCGATGCAGCCACTGGACCTTCTCATGCGTTGCAAATAAGAAATTCCACTCACCCCCCTCCTCTTCATCTTTAGGAACCTGCCATCAAGGCAATTGGCATAGCAGCCTGTAAGCAGCTTGCGTGAGCTACAAATGATTCCATAGCTAAGGATGTGTTTGTGCCATGGCTGATTGCTCATTGAACAGTAGGAGAGGCACTAAGATATCTGAAAGCTTTAACCAAATCAAGAAACATTAACCCAATATTCTGTGTTGCAATGTCTCATGCTAAAGGAATCATTTTATACATGTTCTTACTGCAGTCACTCAAGGACAGAACACACTCTGAGATTTCCATTCCATTTCCCCTGTGCAGTACCCCATCATGTTCAAATGTAAGCTGGGGGGAGGGGTGTTGAGCATTAGCTTCCTTCTTCTCCTTTGGGCTTCTAGTTCAATTAGAATTTGCTTCTGTTGGGCTATGGTACCTTGAGCCATTAGGAACAAGTACCCAGTGATTATTTCTATAGATTTGTATTCTCTCCTTACTCACAGCTCAATCATTGCATAATCATTTCTTAGATAGGGACTGTGCCCCAGAACATGTACACCCATGAACACAGTCAGTGGATGTTGGTGTTATGTTGAGGCTGAGACTTCTTCCCCCTAGAGCCTGTGGGGCCTCATCCTTAGCCCAGGTATATGGAAAAATTGTCTTGAGAATCAAACTCAGATTCTCTGTATGCTAATACATAGAGTTTTTCCACTGAATCACAGAATGTGCTTTTTAACAGATGAGATATGAGCAGGCAAGCAGTTCTGGAGGGACTGGAGCATGTGTGTGATGTCATCCGTGCATGCTCAGATGCCCTTCAGATGCAGCTGGAGCTGTCGGGGCTTTCCAAAACCCAAACTGACGGGTTTTGGAAAGTCCATCCATGACCCCTGACAATCCTCCAAAAAGAATGTCCGGGTTTTCCCTGATAACCCTAAGCAACATCAATGTGTGTTTTTTTAGATCTGGATTATGCATAATGTCCAGAGTGTACTGTGGATGTGACTGGGCTCCTTCTCCCTATATTATTAGTAAGAATAGTTTATCTCACTCTTGTCCTTAATCAGTTTTATAACTAAATACAAAATGGGAAACTTCCCAATGCTACTTTCTCTTGTTATTTGTGCACAGTTTGTATAAGCATAAAAAGCTGGTAATGGTAACATTTTTTACATGTTCTCAGTAAGTTCTTTTATGAAAGAATATTTAACTACATCGGCATTGACTTGGAAACCTAAATGTGCCAGACTTGTTAAGAAGTCCTTGTCAAAATGGTTCTCCCAGTTGTCAGACTGTGCTTGCAATTCCTGTTCTTTCTCTATTGGGTTTTTTTTTCTTTGCTTTCTTATTTTTTTATGGCGTTCTTTTCGTTTCTTGTTTTTATATATTTTGTACACCGTGCTGTTGACAAACCAAAGTGTGGTTAAAACTTTTAATATTGATTCAAATTGATTACCAGCTTCTTCAGTTTATACCTACAATATTGTGAATTTAATTTGCTTATATATTCTCATCTTATATATATATATATATATATAAACTAGTCTTATAGCCCGTTACATTACTACATATATGTGTGTGTGTCTGTCTTCCAGTTGGGTTTTCAGGATTTCCCCAATGAATATGCATTGAAAGCATAGCATACACATAGATCTCATGCATATTCATTGGGGAAATCCTGAAAACCCAACTGGATTGTGGCCCTCAAGGAGGGACTTTGAGACCTCTGTTCTAGCTCATGCATATATTTATGTACATGTAACTGAGTGCTGATGCATTTCTTTGCACAAAATATAGTTTTGCCATGCTCTTCCATCTTAAGGCATATTTTTGTATGTAAGGCATCTTTTTTTCACATACTATTTAGTTACTGCACCAGACACAAAATTGTTTTATGAGTGTTAAGGAACCATGTACTGAGCTTTAGCATAGAACTTTCTACATAGACCCACAGATCTTAAAAATTTAAAATCCACTCAAGTTCCTGTGAGCATCTGTGTTTTGTAATGGAAAACTAAATTAGTGAGGAATCATTACCCAACTTTAGAGGAAAATGAGAAAACAACTTAAAGATCCCAAATAGTAAGATGAGACTCCAATTTGGGTCAAGGCACATTTTAAGTTGAAATTTCCTAAACAACTTTAGATTGTGGAATAAGATAAAAATTTCTACAATGTAAGGGGGTAAGGCTGTGTAAGGGCAATAGTGGTGCAGAGCTAGCCCTACCATCAGGTTGACCACGTGTCCACCAAGTTTGGCACTGGTGGGGCAGCCATCAGCTCTAAAGTCTAAACAACTTAGCATGGTCAGCATGATGCGTTTGATGAACTGCATGGCTCAAGTTGGTGCCCTCCCTCCAACAGGAAGTTTGGAAAGGATGGGATGTAACCAGCATCGAACATATGCAAGGTCCCATGCCAGCTATGTTGAGTTTTGTTTAGAGATGGTGTTCTGCCATGCCAGTGCTGCATCCCAAATCATGCCATGATGAAAAGGGTGAAGAAGGAGATATGCTTGATACCTGGGGAGGGGTGGGATAAGGTAGTGGTTGAGCTTGAAGGAGAGAATAAGGAAAGGAAGAGGTTGGCGCTATCCCTGAGTGTGGGCCCATGGCTGAAAGTTCACTTAAGAGATCAGATACCTTTAGGCTGGTCCTAGAAGGGTGGCTGCAAACGGGGTGAAAGTTGGGATAAAGAGGGCAGTAAAGAAAAAAGCTTAAAAAAAAAAAGTTCAATCAAAGTGGTTTGCATTTAGTATATGTGTTGTTTTAGGTTTCATTTAATACAGCTATTGCCCGGGTTCCGAAATACAGTATACCCTGCGCCGTTTCTCTTGTCTTCAGCGGCCACGTAAATCACCTCTCTACCTCACTACGTGCAGGATCTGTCGCAACAGGTGCAGGTCTCCGTCCTTACTGTCCCGGCATTTCTCCATTTGGCAGATGCCGATCTATCTCCTCGCTAACCCTGGCACTTGAAGAGATTATCATCCGATCTAACCTCAGGATGTTCTACCGCGGCGGTGCCAATTCAGTACACACTGCCTTTGAATGTAAAAAAAAACCATGCTTGTTGCCGTCCTCGCCGTCCCAATTGCAAGCACTAAACAGCGCTAGCCTACGCCATCTGCTTCTTCACCGTCAGCCATTTATTTTCCTCCTCTTTGCTATAGATGGGGGGAGGGATCACTTCTGGTCTAGTGCACGAAATCTACGACGGGTGCAGCGTCTATACATTAAGAGAGCACTGGTGCGCGAGTGTGAAAACATTACCTTTTGGTGCACGCAAGTGTTCTTACAGGGAACGACGATGGCGGCGGCGGCGATGACAAACTTACAGGAAGGGAGGGAGAGAGTACTGTAGGGCCATCAAATAAGTATGAAGCTGTGTGATTTTCTTTGTATGGCAAGACTTTCGCGCATGCGCAGTCCTACCTGCAGGTCCCTACAGCGCACGGAAAACAGGAGCACGCAGGTGGGAGTGCGCATGCGCAGCTTAGGGCTTTATTATATTAGATAAATATTTAAACATATAAAAAGTGTTCAGTGTCTTATCTCTTGCATACAAGCCACAATGAGATCATTTAGGGACCATCATCGCACTTTTAGGTCCCTTTTTAAACATTATTACTGATCTTATAGTGCAAGATCATCCAACAAGTGCCAGTACTGTCTCTTATACACTATTATTGCACTTATCATGTTTATCTTGGATGGTCAAATCTTGTGGCTCTGCAGGCTTGCTATTCCGATGAGATTTGGTGAATAAAGATGTCCAAATTGTGCAAAAAGTTTTTTAACGGCTAAATGAAGTGAATAGCTGGCGTTTCTGGTCAGGGAATGCACAACACATTTGAGTAAACAGGGAGTTGAGAACACTCAATAGTTTGCACATTATCACTTTTTGCACAATTTGGACATCTTTATTCACCAAATCTCATCGGAATAGCAATTTTATAGCACTACTGGCAATTTAGAAATCTATACTCCTTTATATTTATAGTTTTAAAACTTTTAATAAACATCTCCTGTAGGTTTATTAGAGGGCTACCAATTGCAAGCTTTGACGTTCCCCAATGGACCTCATTGGTTCATATTCACACAACCAACCAATAGTGTAGTAAGAGGGAAGCAGGGGGTATGGACAGCCCCGGATGCCGTGTTGGTGGGGCACCGTCATCTCTTTGCCCTGCCACACCATCCCTCCCCCCAACCTTGTTCCTCTGTAAATCTTTGCTAGTGCGAGCAACTTCTCCTGCCTGTTGCTCACGTCAGCCTGGTTCCCCTCTGAATCACTTCCGAGACATGGGTGAGGTAGGGTGGGACATGGGTGAGGCAGGGGCAGGTTAGGGGTGGGGCAGGGCCAGGGAGGTCCAGTGTACTTGTGTGCCTAGGGGCCCTCGAAGAATTAATCCTGCCCTGTTTGATATTAAACAATCACAGATACCCTGTTCAAACAACTATAAAGATCCTGAGTGTAATATTGGATCAGGGTTTAACTATGAAGACTCAGTTGGATTCCCTGGTTAGAAAAAGTTTTTTCACCCTTTGGAAATTGCGATCTATTAGGGCCTATTTTGACGTAGAATCATTTAGAATTTTGGTGCAGTCTCTTGTGCTTAGTCAGCTTGATTACTGCAGTATTGTTTATCTAGGAATGTCTCAAAGAAATATGCAGCGACTGCAGATGGTTCAGAATGTGGCTGTTAGATTGATTTTTGGGTTGAAGAAGCATGATCATATCACGCCATTTTACCGGAAATTACACTGGTTGCTAGTGGAGGCGTGTGTGAAGTTTAGATTTGGTTGTTTTTGTTTCAAAGTTCTGTTTGGACTTTCTCCCAAATACCTGATTGACCTCTTTACTTTTGCAAATAAGAAACATAGGAGAAATTCGCACCTGAACTTTGTCTTCCCGCCTGTTAAAGATTGCAACTTTAAAAAACATCAGCATTATCTTTTGTCATATTAGGCAGCATTATGAGGCAAGGATTTGGAAAATCTAATCATGTCTTCGAGTTCTTATGTGAAATTTAGAAGAAATTTAAAGACATACTTATTTCTTAAATAATTGGGTAATTAATTTTCATCTATATAGACATTATACTTTAGTAATCTATTCTGTGAGTCTTTAACTTACGTAATTTTCAATTTATTCAATTATATACACTATTATAAACTTTTGTTAACCGCATAGAACTTCATGGTCCTGCGGTATATAAGTTGATTGTTATGTTATGTTCTGCTTTATGTAGTTTAATTTTATGGTTACCATTATGTATTATTAATAAGATTATATTGTGTGTGTATATGAAAACTGAATGGAAGAAATGGCATTTACAATTAGTACTATTATTATGGAGGCGGGGTCTGAGGCTGAGCTTGGGTGGGTCTGGGGTGGAGCTTGACCAGGTCTGGGGTGGGGTCTAGGGCGAAGCTTTTGGCCCCCCAAACAAAAAAGTGTGCTGCCTATCCACCACCTACCTCTGATGCCAAGGACACACAGCCAATGAACAAATGCATGTGTCCAGCGTAGACTTTGTAGGTACTTTGGAACTGAGAAACACACACTGGTTTTAAAAGAGTCACCTAGTCAAATACTTACTTGTGGTTTTGAATATCCTAGAACAAAATTTAAGGTTTGAATATTATCACTAACTATAATGGTTTTATCAATGTAAACTTGATCACACGTGAATGGTAAATTAGTTTTGCTATTTATTTATATTTAAATTTAATCTACCATGTTTAAATAGCATCTGATAACAATGTGTGTTGGAAATCGTAGTTTTCTTTCATCCTCAATTGTTAATTGTTTTTTTTTAATTGCTCAAATTTTTATGATTTGGATTGAGGGAGCAGAAACTCTCAAATGGTTTTACAATTCTTTCAATACATACCATCCTACAATCAAATTAAAAAATGGACTACTCCTCAGAGAAAGTCAATTTTCTAGACATCACTGTTTCCATCAACAATGGATATATATACAAACATCTTTAAACAGAAAACCTACAGACTGATGCAGCTTATATCTTCTTTTTTTTCTCTCTCTCTCTCTCTCTGTCAGCAGGGGATTTTGTCTTAAACTGCCTCTCTCTGACTGTTTGCATTTCAGCTATTCACTCAGCCTCTCCCTAAGGCTGTCTCAGTTTTGAGCTGCAGAACCCAGTGCATTTTGGGACATGTAGTTCACCCAAACAAGCTTCTATTTCACCTTTATAAAGTGCTAAGATAGGTTAATATTTCATTGTGCTGAATTATCTTTAATGTAGTGACAAGCAACATTGGCTTGCTTGCCAAGTTTATTCAAGTTTATTAGGTGTTTATATACCGCCTATCAAGGTTTTAGCTAAGCGGTTTTACAATCAAGTACTCAAGCATTTTTCCCTATCTGTCCCGGTGGGCTCACAATCTATCTAGCGTGCCACAGTAATATTATATTGTGTATATATGAAATGGAAGAAATGGCATTACAAAGTACTATTATTATTGGGGCGGAGTCAGAAGTGGAGTTTGGGTGGATCTGGGGCAGAGCTTGGGCAGGGTCTAGGGTGGAGCTTTTGAACAAACCCATACAAAAAAATGTTCCGTTGCCTATGCCCCTACCCCAATCTCCCCACAATCTAGGTATGTCCCTTTTGGCCTACCTGATGCCACTGGTGGTCCGGTAGTCCATGGGGGTTATTAGCCCCCTTGCTTCACGTGGATTAAAAACTGGTTGGCAGATAGGAAACAGAGAGTGGGGGTAAATGGACAATACTCGGAATGGAAAAGCATCACAAGTGGAGGGCCGCAGGGTTCAGTGCTTGGATCCGTTCTCTTCAACATTTTATAAACAACCTGGAAAAAGGGAGCGGCTGCTTTCCTTAAGTGGACTGTCCTCATTGCCCTGAAATGTATTTTGCTGAAATGGCTGGAGGGTGATGCACTGGATTACTCCATTTGGTGTTGCCGGATGATTACTCTCTTGATGTGGGAGCGGCGAGATGTGCAGGACTTTTCCTCTCTCCTGGGCCATACATTTCAACGTGTTTGGGAACCATTTTGGACTACTATGACTCCTGTGGCTCGCAGCCGTTTGCTCAAATGTTGACTCACTGTTTTTGTTACATTTGTTGTAACTGATATGCCTGTTTCTCTGATAATTTTCTTTATGTTATTGTTGTATTTCGGAGGAGGACCCAAGGGGGGGGTTCTGGGGGTGTTGGTTGGGGGGTGGGGTGGGGCGGTTTGGAGGGGGGGTAGGATTTCAGTTTTGTAATATCAAAACGTTGAGCATGTTTGAAGTTTGCTTTGCATCTTTGTTTGCTGTTTTTTCATGAGCTCAATAAAATATATTTGAACATAAACGACCTGGAAATTGGTACGATGAGCGAGGTGATTAAATTTTCAGATGATACGAAGTTATTCAAAGTAGTGAAGACACAGGGGGATTGCGAAGATCTGCAACGGGACATAATCAAGCTCGAAAAATGGGCATCGACATGGCAAATGAGGTTCAATGTGGATAAGTGCAAAGTGATGCATGTCGGAACAAAAATCTCATGCACGAACACAGGATGTCCAGAGCGGTATTTGGAGAGACCTCCCAGGAAAGGGACTTGGGAGTTCTGATTGTCAAGTTCATGAATCCATCTGCACAATGTGCTGCGGTGGCAAAAAGGGTGAACAGAATGCTAGGAATGATCAAGAAGGGGATCACGAACAGATCGGAGAAGGTTATCATGCCGCTGTACCGGGCCATGGTGCGCCCTCACCTGGAGTACTGTGTCCAGCACTAGTCGCCGTACATGAAGAAGGATATGGTACTACTCGAAAGGGTCCAGAAAAGGGCAACTAAAATGGTTAAGGGGCTGGAGGAGTTGCCGTACAGCAAGAGATTAGAGAAACTGGGCCTCTTCTCCCTTGAAAAGAGGCGACTGCGAGGGGACATGATCGAAACATTCAAGATAATGAAGGGAATAGACTTAGTAGATAAAGACAGGTTGTTCACCCTCTCCAAGGTAGAGAGAACGAGAGGGCACTCTCTAAAGTTAAAAGGGGATAGATTCCATACAAATGTAAGGAAGTTCTTCTTCACCCAGAGAGTGGTGGAAAACTGGAACGCTCTTCCGGAGGCTGTTATAGGGGAAAACACCCTCCAGGGTTTCAAGACAAAGTTAGACAAGTTCCTGCTGAACCAGAACATACACAGGTAAAGCTAGACACAGTTAGGGCACTTGTCTTTGACCTAAGGGCTGCTGCGTGAGTGGACTGCTGGGCACAATGGACCACCGGTCTTACCCAGCAGCGGCAATTCTTATGTTCAGTAACAAAATGGCTCCCCACAGACAAGGAATATTAGGTAGGGCCAGAGGGGCCTACCTTGATGGAGGGAGAGCGGAAATGTAATGAACTTTGTCAGGAGTGGTTCAGGCGGGGGGCGGGGGGGTGTGTGCTTTAAAAGTTAAAAATATTATGCGGATGCTGGCCAATATTCGGTGCCATCCAGTTCCAAAGGGATAGACTTAGGAGTAATCTAAGGGAATACTTGTTTATGGAAAAGATGATGGAAGTATGGTATGGCATGGCATGGCCTGCCAGTAGAGATGAAGACTGTATCTGAATTCAAGAAAGATTGGGATAAGCAGATAGGATCCTTAAGTGAGAGGAAGGGATAGTTATTGGTATGGGTGAGCAGACTGGAGGGGATAGACCATACTGTCTTCATCTGCCATCATTTTCTTTCTGGTCAGTATGCTTTTTAACTGCTGTCTGTTGTTGGCTAAGTTAGAACTGAATATTCAATGCTGGACCATGTCCAGACAGCAGCACTGAATATCTGCCTTTGGACTGCTGCTGGCCACACTTAAGCAGATCCCAACTGATATTCAACCCATTGATACTCTGCTTTTGATGCAGCCCTACTTCACAACCTAACCTCCCCTAATCAAGATGCTCCGGAGATAAGACCCCCTCCCCGAGACAAGACACCCCAGCATCAAGATCACCCCCTTCCAAAGACAAGACCCCCCACCCCCATTACCATTACCACAGGGCCTACCTATATCCCTGCTGGTCCACTGGAGAGTATCCAGGCAGGAACGATGTGAATATCAGCTGAATATTGCCATTTTTCATGGAGCCAGCAGTGATCACTGCTCTCTATTTGGATAGCAGTGTTGAATATACAAAGAGATCTCAGTGCCATGGCAACATTTGAATATTGGCCTGTGAGTTTTCTACCGCTGTGCTGTTCTGTGTACCAGGCTATCACCTTTATGCAGAGAGAGACAAAAGCAAGCTTGACAAAGCATTGAGGCCTGAGCTTTCAAGGAGCACAGTCCACTTTGTCATGCCTCAATAAACTGGTTAGTCTATAAGATGCCACCTGCCTTTGTCAGTTTTGATACAGAAGACTAACATGGCTACCCCTTTTAAAGAACAAGCTGTCACCGTGTACAGTAAAACAGAGTCGCTGCTAGTGTATCTTTCATAAAAGACGTGCTGGAAAACTCTGACTGAGACTGTTCACTGCTCTGCTGATATGTAAAGTTACAAAGCCATAAGAAGCAGACGGATGTAAACTTACAACTTCTAGCACAGTGCATGCCAATTGGCAGCGCAACATCAAGCCTGCAACCTTAAGCAGTTTGTAAGCCACTCACAGCCGTAGGCTGAAAAAGCACCCACAGTTTCTGGCGTTGAATGACTGGGTAAATGCAGCGGCCTGGAAGTTCACCGTGCACTGGTCGGCATTCAGACTCGTGTCCTGTTAAGTCAGCAAAAAAAGGGCTCCTTTTACAACGCAGCGTTACTGATTGGTGCACTAAAGGACTTCTCCGCATTCAGTGCACCTTAATCAGTAGCACCAGGGCTAGTATTAAGGGAGGGGGGGAGGGCAAACAGGGCAGCTGTCCTGGGTCTCACAGCTCCAGGGGGCCTCTGTGGGCTGGGATGTCTTTCCCTTCTCCCCACCCTGTTCCAAAGCCCCCTCACCTTTTATAATGAATTTGGGGGTTCGAAAAGGGGTCACCGGCATAGCAGCGATTCTATGGCCCTACCTACAGTCTCCTCAGCATGAGTGCTACTACCTGCAGTAATTTTCTGCATTGTAGCCCTTCAGGGACAGGAAAATGCTTATTGGATCTGAATGTAACTTGTCCTGAACTACTGAGAAAAGACTCGCGCTAAATCCAAATAAATAAATTTGGCTGCAGATTGGCACAAATGGATATGGTGATAAACTCAATTCAGAAAAGTCTACATTTTTCATTTTTGGTCATTCAGCTACACCCATACTTGCAGGGCCAATCATGATACTAAGTGCGCCAATTAACAAGACAGATAAACTCACGCTTGTAGGGGTGACCTTAGATGGCAATATATCAGAATCAATTTGGGAGATATTTTATATCATGACACTCTACAATACCCTACTTACATAAATAGTGTCATTCATGGATTAATAATGGTTTAAAATAATACAACTGTCCATCACTGAAACACAATTGAGTTTTTAAAAATATTATATGAAGAGTGAAGTGCGCTCAGTGCTCCTTCTCACTGGTCAACTTAACATTAGGCCAATGTCTGGGGAACCATCATCGCGTCACTTAGGCCCTCTTTTACTAAGGTTTGCTAACTGATTAGCGCGCGCTAATTGATTTAGCGCACACTAATCGGTTAGCGCACCTTAGTAAAAGAGGGGGTTAGTTCCCTTAACCAAAATAGCTATAATAATGTGTAGCTTAAGATGGTAATACCACCGAGTTGCTCATTAATTATCTTAGGCAGCAGTTTGTTAATGGTTTCTTCTTCTGTGGCGCAGTTTGTTGGTCATCCATATCTGGTCCACCCTTAGTGCAGCAATGTGTTACATTCCAAACAACACAAAAGTTACTAAAATAACATAAAATAAATGTTCATAACGTTCTCTACTGCCATTTCTTGACTCAGGCTGAGTTTCACCGTCCTCCTTTTACTTCACACATCTCAAATGTTTATAAGATCCTGCTACTATAAATTCCCTATAATGTATCCTGTCATCTTTTCATTATTTCTGCACTTATTTTATTTATTTAAAACATTATTAGGATCATCATTCACTCACTAGTTATCTCTAGTGTAATGCTATTCTTCAAGGGATAACAGTCCAGAATTCTCGTCTTCAGCTCATATAAACTCTGCTGTGCTTCCACTGTCAAAATCCTGATACACCTCATTTTAGGTATGAGCGCTGGCTGCCAGTTACCCATCAGATTACATATAAGCTCATTCTTTTGCCTTTTAAGATAGTGATACCTTGGAATCCGAATGCCCCAGTACTCGAACAATTTTGAATTCGAACAAAAATTGAGGTCAGCAACATTGTATAAGCCAACTAGAAGCCTTTGCTCCTCTGCCCAGAACTTATTCTTATGCCATCATTTGTTCAAAATTATTCAGTGTTAATGAACTCAAACTTTGGAATTCATTACCACGTTATCTTCTATGTTCAAACATTTTATTGAAGGAACAAAAAGAAAATACATACATATAATTTATAAAGATATTTCTTACAAATAAATTCATATATCTAAAAATTCCACTCCATATAATATATACATTTGTATATTATCAAATAATATTATCGTTCCTCCAAACATTTTATATTATAAACCATAATCCCCCATTATCACCCCCCTCTCCATTTTCCCTCTCCCTCCCTCCCCTACCCCCCTCCCAACCCAATCCCTATTTTCCCCCCTCTATCCTATTACCCAAACCCTCCAACTCATTCTCCTAAACCATCCCAGGATGAAAGGTGACAAAAACAGACAAGTTTTGGATTGCAATTAAGAAAACCATAGCTTCAATGTAAATCATTAAGAATTAAACTTCTTGCTTTAGGTGAAAGTTTTTGAATATATGGATCCTAAGTTTTCATAAAAAGACGAGTACATCTAGGAGATTTGCAAACCTCCTAAACCTCAAAGAGTAGTAAATGATGTAATTGATTCTTCCAATGCCAAAAACTTGGAGGCTCTGTCTGTAACCAATACTGCATAATACATCTTCTGTCTTCTATTGGAATGTAAACTTAACAAGTTTAAATTGTGTCTAAAAGCATTTGTTTTACAAGATGCTTATGGCTCCATGGACTAGTAATCTACAAGGAATGGGATGATTCAGCATGGACAGTTCAGTATAACCAGTTCAGCGCGGATCTTTCAACACGGGACAGTTCAATGCAGCTGTTTCATAATTTCCCTTTCAGTGCTGGCTGTGTCATCTCTTAATATTAAAACACCTTCTCAAAGTCAACCCTGGAAGTCATCCTTCTGGACACCTTTATGTTCCAGTATAAAAAGAAAACATACGATGCACGTGATTGACCTGGGATGATGTCCCTCCTCTCCCATACACACACTTTTCAAACCTTGAAGAAACCAGATGATGCAGAGGCAGGAAAAGAAGACCACAGGTGGGTGAAGGAAAAGGAAAGAAGCATCTGTTGAGGGAGGGGAAGGGGGGCTATGCCCACCTCTTTCAAACATTGAAGCCACGTGATGATGGGAGGCAGGAGAAGAAGACTGTAGGTGGGTGAAGGGAAAGGAAAGAAGCACCAGAAGGGGGAATGAGTGAGGGGGGGGGCTATGCCCCCTCTTTCAAACCTTGAAGTCACCAGATGATGTGGATGCAGGAGAAGAAGACCACAGGTGGGTGAAGAGAAAGGAAAGAAGCACCAATGGAGCGAGGTGCCTTTCAAACCTCACAGCTTCAGCAAGATAAGCGCACACCATTATAATGGTCGCCATGAAACAGTCATGGTTAAATAGCCATGCTGATTCAGGCTGGCTGAAACAGCCGTGCTGAACTGGCCACACTGACCCTAGACCAGGGGTGGGCAACTCCGGTCCTCGAGGGCCTGAATCCAGTTGAGTTTTCAGGATTTCCCCAATGAATATGCATGAGATCTATTTGCATGCACTGCTTTCAATGCATATTCATTGGGGAAATCCTGAAAACCTAACTGGATTCCAGCCCTCGAGGAACGGAGTTGCCCACCCCTGCCCTAGACCCTAATCTACCCTTGTATCTGGTTCTGACTGCAGTGATGTGTGTTTTAGTGTTCAGTTTTTGTAGCTTTCTGTCCCTTTCCCCTTCCATCTAATTAACCCCTTTTTCTATTTTCTAATCCTCTTTAAGAACATAAAAATTGCCATACTGGGATAGACCGAAGATCCATCAAGCCCAATATCCTGTTTGCAATAGTGGCCAACCCAGGTCCCAAGTACCTAGCAAGATCCCAAGTAGTAAAGCAGATTTTATGCTGCTTATCCTAGGAATAAGCATTGGATTTCCCAGGCCATCTCAATGGCCTATGGACTTCTCTTTTAGGAAATTATCTAAGCCTTATGTAAACCCCTCTAAGCTAACTGATTTCACCACTTTCTCCGGCAACGAATTCCAATGCTTTAATTACATGTTGTGTGAAGAAATATTTTCTCTGGCTTCTTTTAAATCTACTACTTAGTAGCTTCATCGCATGCCCCCTAGTCTTGGAATTTTTGGAAAGAGTGAACAAGCGATTCACATCTACTCTTTCCACTCAGTATTTTATAGACCTCTATCATATCACCACTGAGCCATATCTTCTTCAGGCTGAAGATCCCTAGCCGCTTTAGCCTTTTCTCAAAGGAAAGTCGTCCCAAACCTTTAATCAATTTTGTCACCCTTCTCTATACCTTTTCTAATTCTGCTATATCTTTTTTGAGATACAGCGATCAGAGCTGCACACAGTATTCAATTTGCGGTTGTACCATAGAGAGATACAAGGGTATTATAACATTTTCATCTTTGTTTTCCATTCTTTTCCTGATAATTCATAACATTTTCATCTTTGTTTTCCATTCTTTTCCTGATAATTCCTAACATTTTATTTGCTTTCTTAGCTGCTGTCGTACATTGAGCTGAGGGTTTCAACGTATCCTCAACAATAACACCTAGATCCTTTTCCTGGGCAGTGACTCCTAACATGGAACCCTGCATCACATAGCTATAGTTTGGGTTCCTCTTTCCCACATGTATCACTTTACACATGCTCACATTAAACATAATATGCCATTTTGATGCCCAGTCTTCCAATCTCACAAGGTCCTCTTGCAATTTTTCACAATCCTCTTGCAATTTAACAACTTTGAACAACTTTGTGTCATCAGCAAATTTAATTATCTCACTAGTTATTCCCATCTCTAGATCATTGATAAAAATGTTTAAAAAACAGTGGTCCAAGCACAGACTCCTGGAGAACCCCACTATTTACCTTTCTCCATTGAGAATATTGACCATTTAAACCCACTCTGTTTTCTTTCAATCAGTTCTTAATCCATAATGGGACATTACCTCCTATCCCATGACTTTCTGACTTCCTCAGAAGTCTCTCAAGAGGTGCTTTGTCAAATGTCTTTTGAAAATCCAGATACATAATATCAACTGGTTCACCTTTATCCATTTGTTTATTCACCCCTTCTAAGAAATGCAGTAGATTGGTGAGGCAAGATTTCCCTTGACTAAATTCATGTTGGCTTTCTCTCATCAATCCATGCTTATGTATATGTTCTATCATTTTGTTCTTTATAATAGTCTCTACCATTTTGCCCGGCACTGACATCAGACTGATCGGTCTATAATTTCCTGGATCTTCTCTGGAACCCTTTTTAAAAATTGGTTTCATATTGCCCACCCTCCGGTCTTCTGGTACTATGCTGGATTTTAAAGAAAAAATACAGATTACTAACATTAGCTCTGCAAGTTCATTTTCAATTCTATCAGCACTCTGGAATGTATACCATCTGGTCCAGGCAATTTGCTACTACTCTATTTGTCATTACATCATCCAGTGTTACAGAGATTTGTGTGAGTTTCTCTGATTCATCAGAATTGAATACATTTCTGGCACTGATAACTCCCTAACAAACAACAAAAAAAATCCAACAAAGTCTGCAGTGAGGAAAATGGCACAAGGGAAAACAAAGAAAAAACGCAGGCAAGTATACAAGGATGTTGGCTATATTTATTATACCAAATAATTGAGTGCGGTTAAAATCACAACCTTCAGTGTCCACACACACACATATATATATATATATTTTTTTTTTAATGCATATCCTTAGTTATCTTTATTTTGATTTGTTAGGACCCTTGATGAAGGTGTGTTAACTGAAACATGGACCGTGTCGGGTCCTTTGGTTTGTTTAAAGGTTGTGATTTTAACCGCACTCAATTATTTGGTATAATAAATATAGCCTGCATCCTTGTACACTGTCTGCGTTTTTTCTTTGTTTTCTACTGATAACACCCTCACATCTTCCTCGGTGAAGACCAAAGCAAAAAATTCATTTAATCTCTCTGCTATGGCCTTGTCTTCCCTAGGAGCCCCTTTTATCCCTCAGTCGTCTAGCAGTCCAACTGATTCTCTTCAAGGCTTCTTGTTTTTAATATACCTAAAAAGTTTTCACTGTGCGTTTTTATCTACAGTGCGATCTTCTTTTCAAGGTCTCTCTTCGCCTTCCTTATTAGCACCTTGCATTTGACTTGACATTCCTTGTGCTATTTACAATTATTTTCAGTCAGATCCTTTTTCCTACTTTCTAAAGGATTCTCTTTTAGCTGTAATAGCTTCCTTCACCTCACTCGTTAACCATGCTGGCTGCCATTTGTTCTTCCTTCCTCCTTTTTTAATACATGGAATATATCTAGTCTGGGCTTCCAGAATGGTATTTTTAAATAATCTTAGGGGAACTTGGAGTACATATCCCAACTCTCGTAGAAAGGTAAGAAAGAAATCACCAATATTATGATGCAGGCATAAGTCCAGCAGCAAGATGGGAGCTATCCAGCCTTTTGTACTGAGTGTCACATGTTTGATTATTTCCCATTTGGTGAGAGGTCTTATGTGTGTGCTTGGTGCAAAGAGCTCCTAGCACTCAGGGAATGAGTCTGATCTCATGAGACTAGAGTAGCAGACTTGGAGAAGTTAAGGGAGACAGAGAGGTACATAGAGGAGACCTATAGGGACGTTGTAGAGAAGTCCTACCTCTAGTCTGGCAGCCTCTGTGCTGCCTCTGAGGAGGGAAGTCTTCTTAAAGGAGAGCATCATCCTGGTGAAGTAGGAGGCAATTCTGTAGCCAGGACCTGCCCACCAAGGGATGCAATGTCCTCTTGCACCAAAGGTGTGTCTCCAGGGGCTTCTTGTTCCATTCCTTTTCTTAGGCTATAATATTGTGAATCACCCGAATGATATACTCATGGTGTGACTCGTATTAAATAAAATAAAACTTGAATGTTGAAATGATTTAGCCCCAGGAGGACCAGAATGGAGGCACAGAGAGTTTAAATGTCATGTATAATACAAAGAGTAGTTATTAATATATATATTTGTTCTGGTAACTGGTTTATCTAAAAATTAATTTTCTAGCACTGCCGAGATGTTCTTCAACTTCTTAGGAAGGAATCTGGCATCGTAGAGTTAAGGCACTGATGAAAGTAACATTTGAGCCCATCCCCTATGCAGTTTAAATAAAGATATATGGTTTATGTACTCCTTCAGCTACAGAGCCCAGCATAAGATGTGAGCACTGATAATGTCCTGAATGCAGTGTAAAAAGATGGATGATAAAAGGGTTTCCACAAAAGAAGACATTTTTTCAGAAGGCCAAGACGTTCCAATGCATTTACTCTCTTCAGGCAAATTGTGAGTGAAATGTTAGAAAGCATTTAAAACTAAAAAGGTTTATCGGCTAGGTTTAAAATCTGGAGGAGTCAGAATACACATTTGCCTTGTTCCTGGAGGAATACTTTGCAGTCAGTTCTGGTTTGAACTTACATTTGTAGTCCCTGATTCTAACTATTAAAATCAGGGCTGCAAGTCCCAACAGGATAGCACTATCAGAAACTTAGAACTGCCCTTTAATCCCCCTCTTGGAAAGGTAGTTTGGCAGCTGTGCGCAGAGGTGGCGTACCAGGTCTGAAGTGAAGGACATATGGTGACACAGCATATCCATTAATTAAATAGACAATTACCTAATGTGATTATGAGGGGCTGCTGAACAGTTCTCAGCCCAACCACGAAGAGAATGATGTGTAGCCATAAAACTTACAAGTTATTTCACATTTTTCTTGACCCTTTTTGTTTCAATGATATGAAATGAAAAGTGTCAAGAAAGTGTGGAATAACTTGTAAGTTTCATGGCTCCACACCATTTCTCTTCGTGAAAACTTCTCAGCAGCCCCTCATATAAGTCACTCACAGAAAGTCAATGGCACGGCCAGATCTTGGGTAGGTAAAGGAACTCAACCAGATTTGCCCCAGCTCAGCCCATCTCTCTCATTTCTTTAAACTCACCCCCAGCCTGCTTTCCCCTCCCTCCAATCTGGCCTGATTGCTTCCCTTATATTCTCACCCATCTCAGCCCATCTTCCCCGAATTGCACTTTCTCCACAGTTCAAGTTTTCACCTTTCCTTGATCTCAGCCAAGCATCTCTCTTCCCTTCTCCTTTGTCTCTTTTCTTCTCTCAACCTTGCCCCCCTCTACCTTCCTTTTTTTTTTTTTTTCTTTTAATTCAATAAATTTTTATTCAGTATTTTAAAAAATACAAGGAGCAATTCAAATACATAAAAGTAGTATAACATTTTGCATTAATATATAGTTATTTATAAAGGCCCATATTATTAAGAAAAGCTCAGAGTATTGGATTTGTTTTCTTGGCTGAATTTTACCAAGCTGGAACAAGGTGCCATTTTCTCTTTTTTTTGGGAGGGGGGTAAGGAAGGGTGCCATGTTGCCCTGGATTTAGGGTAAAGTGAGGGACAGAAGCACTGGAGGTGGTGTAAGTCAGAAGGAGCAGGGCACATCACCAGAAGTGCAGACATCCTGCACCACTCATTTCTGAGACCCTTGCACTCATGCCTCAATCTGTCTCGTTCCATGCCCACATAACGGTGAAAGGAGTAAAGAGGGGCTGAGAATTGAAGGGGATAGGATGGATTAAATCTAGTGGGTTCATAGAAAGGCCATAAATGGAGAAAAAAGAAGATGAAACAGAAGGACTGAGGTCAGAGAAGTGTGGGGGGGGGGGGAGGGGAGAAGAAGAAGACAGGGAGAGTGAAGAAAAAAAATGGAAATCAGATTATGGAAAGGGACCTAGGGGGCAAAAAATAACAACTAGAAGAATTGATTAAGAGAGTTCAGGTTTCAAAAATCACTTCTTCCTCAGGGGCCCATGATGTTCAGTACATTTCTATATAAGAACTTTATGGATAACAACAATTGAACAAAAGATTTTTGAACACAGGTGATAAAAAATCTCCTCTTGAAAATGCTGCTTAGAAAAACCCTGAGGAAGAAGTGTTTTTCGAAACACGGACCGTGTTGGGTCCACATCATTTTACAACAAGGACTAATTTTGGATATTATACTTTTTATTGACTTGAATAAAATTCCTGTACCTTGTACATTTCCTGCAGTTCTTTTTTGGTTTTGTCGTTGTATCTTCACTGCAGTTTTGTTGGGTTCTTTTTTTGTTTTGCCTAAGAGAGTTCAGGACCAACTCAACTGGAAAAATGAAATAATCAGACAAAGATACAAAACATGTTTTTTTTAGTTTTTAGAGAATGAAATATTTGTGCTTTGAGAATGTGCACTTGTGTTTTGCTCCACACAAGAGGAAATTCATTTCTGTTTCTTCAATGTAACAGTATTCAGAATCTGTTTTCTTGGATTTTCCATTTAATGTTTTTTTTCTGAATTGTAATCTCTTTGTTCTTTACCAAGTGTTGTTCTGTGTTTTGCCTGTGTAATGAAGGTGAGGATTCTGCTAACATGTAGGTTCTGTTACAGTAAGGAACAACAACAAAGGTGACCAACTGGTGTTCAGATTCTTTTTATTGTAATTGACACGACATGATCGTGTTTGTCCAAGAGGGGCCTGCCTCAGGAGTCTTGTGGTTTAATTGTGATAGATAATATCACAATATTCTTTTCCTCATCTTGAGAAGTACCACTTCATGTGAAATCTGCATATGTGGCTGAACTGCTAGCTTGGAGAACCAGTATGTGCTGCTGTCCATGCCCAAACACGATCGTGTCGAGTCAATCTCTTATAATAAAACCCTAAGCGGCGCATGCACACTCTTATCGGCGTGCTTCCATGATCAGTAGGTCCGTGGCTGGCAAGAGTGCGCATGTGCGCTTACTATGGCCCCACGCGCGGCAGAGAAATTTTAAAATGCGGCACTCCCTGCTCTCCAGCAATGGCATTTTCTGCACGGCGGTTTCCCGAGATTAAAAAAGAGACTACGACGGTTGAGAAAATAGGGGAAGCCGAAGAAGTCAGCTATTTGCAACGGCCCCGCACTCGCGGTCTTGCTGGCTCCCTTGCTGGGGTTTATCGCGGTGGCGGCTCCTCTTGCGTCTGGCCCTGTGTCCGGGGCTTCTCCAGGGGCTGGATCCCATGGAGATGTTGTTTTTCTGTTTGGGGCTGCGGCGGCAGCTTCTTCAGGAGCCGCACCAGCGTCGGAGACCTCTCTGACGTCACAACGGCAGAGACAAGGCTTCCGACAGAGGGGTAGAATTTTTGTGGGAGCCGGCCTTCGGAGAGGCTTGGGACGCGGGGACGGATGCGGGAGGGGCTGCCGCCATGAAGGGCTTTGGTGGGGGAGCCAGCCAGACCGCGAGTGTGGGGCCGTTGTAAGCGCGGATTGGTCGAGGAGCCGCCGCTGCCGGAGGCTTTGAAATTGCTCTACCACCTTATTCACTCGGGATGATGATGTCACTCCCTCCCTCCCCCGGCTCTGCCTCTGCCTAGGTTCAAAAGCAGGAGAGGCGGTCAGCTTGCACTCCCTCTCTCTCTCTCGCTCCTAAATCGTGGACGGGCTCAAGAGTTACATTAGACAGCCTTCATCGCCCTGAGCCCCCCCCCCCCTTTTTTTTTTTCCTTTCTGCTCCCTAGATCGAGACTGTGTAATGAGTTTCTTTAAAGAGTCCAGATTGTCTCTCCGATTAAATGTTAACAATTCACATCTAGCACCCATTAATCTAACGGGCTTAAACATTAGTTACAATATAAAGAGACTGAACACAAATAGGTCACCTTTGTTGCTGTTCCTTACGATTCACTGGTGTGAAGACAGATTCTCCTTTTCGCATTCCAAGGTTCTGTTACAGTGCCATATAGAGAATTTACCCCTTAGTATGGATCTTAACACCACCTAACTTTCTCCCCCTTTTACAAAACTGCGCTAGTGTTTTTAGCGCCGTCCATAGAATTCTATGAGCATTGGTGCTGTTACCGCCACAGTCGGTACTAAAAACACCACTACAGTTTTGTAAAGGGGGGGGAGGTCTGAGCGCCTTTTACCGAATCTGGCCTAAGTACCTAAATATAGGCAAACTATTAAAAATTTATCCCCCCTACGATTTACATTAAAAATGTGCATGTAAGAGTGACTAAGAATACATGTGGGAACTAGAGGATGGAACATGTCCCCACCCCAAGAAAAATATGCTTTGCTGCCCCTGTGTTCATCAGAGTGTCACTCAGGAAATTTCTCACAGCATCTGTGCAGATTTTTCTGTCCCAGGCATCAGTCAGAGTGGTTCTCAACATATCTGCGTTGTAGAACAGAATAGTGGATTATTCTATCTCAGGCGCCAAACAGCCGGTTTCTCAGCATCTGTACGGCAAAGAATTTCATTGTTGATTTCCCAATTGTCTGTTATACAATACTGGATCATTTTAACATTTCCTAATTCCCGTTACATCTGCTCTTCACGATACCATTTTTTCAAATAAATAAATATATCTGTACAGAATCTCCACTTTTCATTTAGACCCTTTCTATAATATTTCATTGGAAAACAAGTCATAGCAAGAAGAGTTGATTATTTTTTTTGTTCAAAAGGATGGGGGACACATTTCACAGAATATAAAATTTCTCCAAATAATGCTCGTTTCTCACACAGAGCAAATTGCTTCCGAGTATCTTTGCCACTGCAAACAGATCTACTAGACAAAAAGTGAATACAAACGGTGTTCTGCATTGCAACAGCAGCTCCGGTGCTCCATTCAGGCTACTATGGACAGGAAAATTAATTGAACAGAAGAGCGGCTGAAAAGCTAGAATCAGACCTGTCAAGATAAGTCTCTGAACAATTCACACCTCTACATGCTACATTACCTCTGCACGTTGGGAAAAAAATGGCAAGACTGTGAGCATTAGTCAATCAGACATGATCATACGTAAAACTTCTTATTCCTGTTCGAGATACTGGCTGGGCTATATGTCCAGGGCCAGCCCAACCATTAAGCAGGATTAGGCAGTCACCTAGGGCAGTAAGAGGTGGGAGAAGGATGCCAGTGGGCATCTGCAGTCAAAACAAAACAATAGGTTCTGACAACTGAACAAAGTGAAAGAAACAAATGCCTGTATTTTTACTGGAAGGGAGGGTTAATAGTTTTCAAACTGCCCAGTTACAAAGGTTTAAGGGGTGATACTGGAGTGGCCATGATAAATTTATGCTTATTAAGACTTTTCATACCTAGGGTTACCAGATTTTACTCCTATATAATCTGGACCCATAGCCCCGGTCCTAGGCCCGCCCAGCCCCGCCCCATTCTGCCCAAGTCATGCCCCATTCTGCCCTAGCCTCTCCCCCAGCCCTGTCCCCTCAACCTGTTCTCAGAACTGAATTGGGAGGGCATCTGCACATGCACGTATACAATGCACGGATGCATGCACTGTGGCCTTTTCCTCAAGCCATGCATCATACCCTCTCTCTGGCTTTCTCAAGATGTTAATATACAATCGAGAGCTAAAGACACTCTTACTATTCAGTAATCAAGCAAAAGAATTGAGTGTCACACTTAATGTCATGAGTGCCAGAGCCTAAAAAGTTAATCAGTATTTATTAAATAGACCTCAAAATCCACAAGATATTGCTCCCTGAAGTATGAGAAGGGGAGGGGAAAGTCCTGTAAGCTCAGGTGAAGACCCCCAAGAATTTTCCTGTCACAGCAATAGCAGGCCAAAGTAAGGCCAGTACAGCTAAGACCTAAAATGGCTGCTGAAAAAGCAAATGGACTCTCTGACTCTCTGACTAGAAATTGTCAGCTCTGAGAGCAGCCGTGAACTGTGAAAGACTTCTGCTTTTTCCTAGAAACAGCAAGCGTAGTTATAGAGAAAAACAGTTCTGATGAAAAACATAAGCAACATGATAACTTTCACCAGAAGAAAGACAAGCAACATGATAACTTTCACCAGAGGAAAGATGAACCACGGACATAAGTATACAAGAAGGCTAACCACAGAGCTGGAAAACCGTTAGGCCCAGGTGCTCGAGGGAGGTTCTTGATATATTAAGAGAACATTTATGGGGTAGTGAGGGAGAAGTGTATGGAAAAAGGCGTGACACAGAATCACTCAATTTATATTAACCAATCCATAGCTTAATATATGAAATAATGAATATGATTAACCAATGAAAATGTGAAATGTAACATGCACCAATGTGGGCCAGAGCTGTCAGAATCATATAAAAGAAAGCTCCCTGAACCATGGTTTCAGAACTCATCGGAAGTTCTCCATCAGCCTGGCCAGCCTGGTGTATGCTCTATCACTCTGTATGTTGTGTGATTTGTTCCTGTAAGCTATTACTATTTGATTATTAAAACTCATATTATTTGTATCAGCATAAAGAGAGTTGAGTGGTTTATCTGTGAAGGCCTAGGGTCTTCAAGTAGCAAGACTTGGAAAAGGGAGACTTACGGATTATCACTGGTCCACATGGGAGAAACAATTAGCTAGAGAGAAAACCACAAAAGGGGGGAGGGGGGGAACCTCCCTAGACTTCAAATCACCGGGCTAAATTCAAACCAAGAAAAGGCTCAGGAACTCCTGCCATTAAGGGGAGTAGTATCAGAAGGTAAGCTTAAAAAAGCCCAGGGAAACAGCTTATCAACAGCATTTTACAAATACAAATGTGAAGCAACTGATAAACGCAAAAGCATACCACTTAGCTTGACTGCAGTTTTCACATTGCTGTCTGATGTATCTCAGTACGCGGCTCTCCAACCACAGTCCAGGGCAGTGCCGTGAAAGTCTGGCCATGGTCCTTGGTAGGAAAAAAAAAAACCCGGTGTAGGCTGTTAACAACCCAAGAGACCTTGTTTCGCTATAGATTTTGCTGCGTCAGGAACAAACTGACCTCTCTGTTAACATCCCCATATATTTGAGGTTGCTAACTCCCATATTTCCTGATCATAAACTTAAGTTTATATTTATGAATATCTGGTATTCTGTTTTATATTTATGAATATCTGATATTCGGCACATGCAGGTCACAGTGGTGTACCATATATAGAAATGCATATCAGCCAATATTTAACCAGCCAGAAAGGGCACTGATTTGTTAAATTGTGTTTAACTTGTTAAATGTGATAATCTAGCAAGAGATAACCGGTTATCTCTGTTGAATATTTGTGGTCAATGGTTAAAAGTTAACCAGCTATACCATGCAATAACCGGCAATTTTCAGCATTAACGGGCCAAGTTTAGCAGCCAAATTGGGCCACATAAATAGTAGTCCTATCTTTGACCACTGTAAACTTAACTGGCCAGCATTGAGAACTGACTTAGACAATTATCTTGTTAGTGGCCAAAAATAATCCCCTGGATATTCAAACCGGCCACTGGAAATAGCCCAACATTGAATATGCGCAGTCAGTACTGACCGCAGAGTTATCTGGGCTACCTCCCAGCTGAACATTGAGCCCATAGAAAAAGATAAAAAAGAATTCCATAAAATTGATAGGAAAGCCTCACATCCTTACAATTATAGGCATTCATCCATAACAAATAAATAACAGAACTTTGAGGCAGCTGTGAGAGATTGTCCCATCCATCATAAATTTACCCATTATAACCATACGTATTCTGAATAAATGAAATTCACCATTCTTTTCCTTTTTGCTCTGTATGAAGTAAGAGTCGGCAGCTGCGCTGAGGTGCAGGAAGGTCTCCACCCCCTACGACATAACTTACTTTTTCCGGAGCAAAGCCGGCAGACGAGTCATCAGGAGACCTTCCTGCACCTCAGCGCAGCTGCCGACTCTGCTCTAGAGCAGTATTTTTCAACCTTTTTATACTCGTGGACCAGCAGAAATAAAAGAATTATTTTGTGGACCAGCAAACTACTAAGACTGAAATTTAAAAAACACATTTCCGCCCCATCTCCGCAAGCTCAGTCCCCGCAAACCATCTGATCCCATCCGCTCAAGTCTGTTATGATTTTATATTGAACATATTTTATTAAAGTATAAAAAGAAACAATATTCTGTACAATTGTCATTTTATAAATATAAATATACAGAACAAAGACCAATAAAACCCCTGTCTCCCCTCCCCTTCACATATATCCCCTCTACTATCAAGAAAACTGAACAAGCCAAATTATTATAGAATGCTACACAGAAATATCATGCTAACAGAATACTGCAGTCACACATGACAGGAATAGTGTTAGGGGAGTGCAACTAGGGCAACTGCCCCCTGGTCCGAGAGAGCCCTAAGCCAGATAGAAGCTAAAGAAGCACTGGCTGGGTTTTGAAGTCCCCAGTTATGTCTCTAGCAGGATATATATTTCAAATCTGATATATTCTAATGACAAAATAGAAAAAAAATAATTTTTTTGTACCTTTTTCTACCTCTCTGGTTTCTGCTTTTATCTTCTTTTCACTCTTTTCCTTCCAGCGTCTGCCCTGTCTCTACAATCCAGAAAAAGAAATAGGGGAGTTGCTTCTTTTCCTGCTGGGACGTCGGAGGAGACTTCTTTGTGCTGCCCTGTGTCTCCCGCAGCAGCGGCAGGGCTCGGTGGTGGAATCAGGCAGGCATTATAAAAGACGGACTCCTGACGTCATTGGGTCCGTCTCTGCTGATTGATCCTCTTTAAATTCCAGACCGCTGCCGCAGTTTGTTGGGAGTTGCTTCTTTTCCTGCTGGGACGTCGGAGGAGATTTCTTTTCGCTGCCCTGTGTCTCCCACAGCAGCGGCAGGGCTCGGTGGTGGAATCGGGCAGGCACTGTAAGAGACAGACCCCTGACGTCATTGGGTCCGTCTCTGCTGATTGATCCTCTTTAAATTCAAGACCGCTGCCACGGTTGCGGCCGCAGCTGCACGGCCGCCCCTTGGAAGCCCCTTGGAGCAACGAGGAGCCGGGGTGCGGGAACTCAGGTCATATAACTTTAATCTGTCATATCATGGGGAAAAGGAAAATTAAGCCTAAGAGCTCAACACCTGCTGTTTCTGGTCCCATGGACTTGACTTTTTCTACAGATAATCCACCACAACCTTTACTTGATATGAACTCTCCCATGTCGGGTGCATCGATGAGCCCCCTCGAAAGGACCTCCCCTTCACCCAGTATCTAGTGATAGCGGGAAGATTACCCCCGCTATTTCTACTGAATATGTGGTACCCTCTACTCAAATAAGTAAATTAGCTTTTACTGATATACTTAAACCACTTGAATTTTCAGGTGTAGTAGAGGATCAACCACTAGCAGTGGAAAACCAAGATATTACCCTTAAAGATTTGTGGTTAGGTATTTCTAGAGTTGAAGGGTTTCTCAGAGAATCAGTGAAACAAACATTGGACTATTCACAGTCTGTGTCTCAAAAGTTTGAGAATGTGGATTCTAATTTAAGTTGTTTGGATAAAACTCAAAGTAAAGTTGTTTGGTAGAAACTCAAAGTAATACACTGCAAGCTTTCTCAGTATCTGCTGTTAAGGATTCTACGGTGTTACACTCTAAAATGGAAATGATGGAAAATATGAATAGAGCGAGGAATCTCTGCTTGGTTAATTTCCCAGTGACACTTATTATCTCCTGAAATTTTGTTAAGGAAATTTTTTAAAGAAATACTGGGATTACCCAATGCGGAAAATTTCCCAATTAATGATTATTATTATATTCCGCAAAAGAAAATACAATCCGACCAGGAGGTGGACCACCTGGTCACAAATGAAATAAATTTGACAGAGTTATTGGAAGATAGCCAAGATGTGATCCAGAGTAGGTCCACTATGGTAAAAACATGCATGAGTGAGATAGATAAAATGTTAATAATGAAACTTTCAGCATCCTTCTCCCCCTCTGTCTTCCCCATGTCCTTTCAGCGTCCTTCTCCCCCCGCTGTCTTCCCCATGTGCTTTCAGCGTCCTTCTCCCCCCTCTGTCTTCCCCATGTCCTTTCAGCATCCTTCTCCCCCCGCTGTCTTCCCCATGTGCTTTCAGCGTCCTTCTCCCCCCTCTGTCTTCCCCATGTCCTTTCAGCATCCTTCTCCCCCTCTGTCTTCCCCATGTCCTTTCAGCGTCTTTCTCCCCCTCTGTTTTACCCATTTCCCTTCAGCCCTTTTCCTCTCCACCCCACCTTTCCTCCCTTTCTCCCTCCCTGCCCCTTACCTTCATGGCGCTTTCACCCCTCCCTACCTTCGTGGCGCTTTCACCCCCCCCACAACAGGCCCGGTCCGACAAACCTCCCTGCCCTGTGGCCGGCGATGTCTAAACTGCCTTGTTACAGCAGCCGGAGCATTGTAGTTCCATATGGCTGCCGTAAAGGTCGTCTCTGATGCAACTTTCAGTTGTGTCAGAAGCAACCTTTACGGCAGCCATATGCAACTACAACGCTCCGGCTGCTGTAAGAAAGCAGTTTAGACATCACCAGCCACAGGACAGGGAGGTTTGTCGGACCGGGCCTGTTGGGGGGGGGGGGGTGAAAGTGCCACGAAGGTAAGGGAGTGTGTGAAAGCGCCACTAAGGTAAGGGGCAGGGAGAGAGAAAGGGAGCTGATTCAACTCGGCGGCGACAGTAAGGAGGGCGGCAGTAAGGAGGGAGAGAGCGCGATAGGGACCAGGCTGGCTGTGCACCCCTCCCTAAGGCTGCACCCGGGGCAGACCTCCCCCCCCTTGGTATGCCACTGGGCCTATTAGTACTAGGGAAATAAATGGTAGACATTTTCCCCCCTCGATATTCAAAACTATTTAACTGGCCATAAACTACTGCTGACCGGTTCAATAGCATTTAACCAGATAACTGCAAATATTCAATACATGATAGCTGGTTATCTCCGCTGAATATTTGCAGTTAGTGGCTAAATGTTTTTTTCTTTAATTCTTTATTTATTCAATTTTAATTGAATTATAACATATTACATGCCTCAGGAAACAGAAAATAGCTATTACATACAAATTATATTACAAACAGAAAATCATGAAAGATATGTATTAAAAATAGTCATATAGCTAAATCCCCTATAAGTCCTCAAGTGGAGGGGGGGAAAATTATTAGGAAAAATAGGCACAACGAAATTAAGAAATAATACAAGTAATTGATGGCATTGTAGATAGGACTAAAGTTAAATTAAACATCCTTCCTCTTTAGGCTAATCTCCCATTTCTTTCTGTGGATCCCTAGTCTGGACCTGTATCTTGCGCTTATTTTCAAGAAAAGCCTTTAATTGGTTGGGATCAAAGAAAAGATACCTATTTTATTCATACAAAATTAAACATTTGCAAGGGAAAACGTAAGAAGAAATGAGCTCCCAGGGATAATACCTGAGGGCGTAACAACAAAAACTGCTTTCTTCTTTCCTGTATATCTACACAGACATCGGGAAATACCCACACTTTTCCTCCCAAAAAACATTTTTTCATTATTTCGAAAATAGAGCCTCATCACCCAGTCTTTATCAGACTCAAAAACAAATGTCACCAGGAGTGTAGATCTCATGCTCTCTTCCTCTAAGGATGTTTCCAATAACTAAGTGACATTCAAACTATCCAGGGACAAATCTCCCTGGGTCTGAGGTTTTCGTTTTTTCGTCAGAACAAAGTAAACTTTGGAGAATGGAGGCACTGCTTCCTTAAGAACCCCCAGAACTTCCATTAGATATCTCTTAAGCAGTTCAGTGGGAGCTATATTCTTGGACTGAGGAAAGTTAACAAAACAGATTTAACCGATGGGTATAATTCTCCATTTTTTCAACTTTGTTTCTCAGTCCCACTAACCCTTAACTAAAAATCAGTGTGTTAGTCTTACATTCTTTAAAATCTTGCTGGGTGTCCTCCATTTTTTTCTCTAACTCAAAGTGTTTCACTTTCTGGGTGGTAATTCTGGTTTTGATATCTTGCAAATAATTATCTACCAAAACTTTGTTACCAGTGAAAATCTTCTCCAAGCGCGCAACAGCATCCCAGATGGAATCAAGAGTGACATGAACAGGTTTTACCATAAGAGACATACTGTACTCACCAGTATTCTGCTGCTGACCATGTTCCACAGACCTGGTATCCTCTCGGGGACGTGCACCACCCACAGCATCTTCGGTCTCCAAGGGGAGCTCAAACTCGGCTCCCATACTGGTACTCCGTGCAACAGCATCTCTTCTCTAGCCTCAAGCACTCCCCTCTGGTGATGAAAAATCCTCAGGGTTTCCCTCTCCCTGCAGGCTCATCGAGAGCTCGGAGCGCAGCTCACTGCCTGGATCCATGGGCGGAAGTCTCTTCTCCGGGCTCAGTGTAGTATCGAGCACAGGTAGGGTGGCCTCTTCGCCAGCATCCGATCCGGAGGGATGTACTGTGCGGGTCACGAATCGGTCGATAGTGGAAAGGGGAATTGGAGATGATTCAGATGGGTAAGTCCTGACTTTCCCCTTCCTCTTACCTATCTAATCGCTGTTGCAAAACAAAAATTTAAATGTGGAAAAGTTGCCCGAACTTGGAGCCTCACAGAATCTGTCCTACTAAGACACCATCTTGAATTTTCTCCCTACTCTAGTGGCTAAATATTAACTGGCTAATCACATGATTGCTGGCAATATTGAGTGCTGGCTGGCCACATTTAGCAGCCAAATTGGGCCATATAAATAACAGTTCTATCTTTGGCCATGATTAACTTAACTGGCCAGTGCTCAATATTGATTTATCCAGTTAATGCCAGCCAAAAAAACTTGAATAGTCATTGCCGGTCACCAGAAATGGCCCAGCATTGAATATCTGGACTCACTGCTGTCTGCCAATGGTCTGAATATCAGCCCCTTTACCACCACTGAGCATGGCCTTGGGTTGAATCACTTTGGGGCACATTTTCAAAAAAAGAAAAACCTCCAAAATGGATCATAAAAGGGCAGATGGACATCTATCGCACCAAACCCTTCCAATTTGCTATTTTTGAAACCCATGTTCTATAAGAATTTATATGGTGGTTGTCTGCAGTGCATCTAAATCTCAAGGGGCATGTTAGAGGCATGGTTTTGTGAAACTAGGGCAGGCTTATGATTATGGACATTTTTCTGCAATAATCGAACATTTTAGAAAATGTCCAGGGCACAATTTGGACGTTAGGGGGGTTAGACCTATTTTAACAATGAATAAGTGCCAAAATGTTGCCCAGATGAGCACTGGAGGGATGAAGGCATGACCCCTCCAACCAGGGCTGACTCAAGAGGTTGTTGTGCCCTGGACCAACCTTTGTTTTGCACCCCTACCTCCCCAACAATACCCTGCCTCCCATGTCCTGCCCCACCCCCCTTGCCCCTCTCCCCCCTGTACAGCATCTGTTTCTTGACTCACTCCCCCACCCTGCAACATCTCTATTATTCTTGCTCCTCTCCCCACCATGCAGCATCTCTCTCTCTGTCTTTCCTCTCTCCCCCTTGAGCAGCAACTCGCCTCTCCCCCTCCCCTCTATGCAGCATATCTTTTTCTCCCCCTCTCTTGTCTCTCTCCCTGTGGTACAGCATCTCTTTCTGTCTCCCAATTGCTCCTCTCCCCCTCAAGCAGCATCTCTCTTTCTTTCCCTTCTTTCCCCATGCAACATCTCTCATCTCTCTGTGTCTCTCTCTCTCTTGCCCCTCTCCATACTCCCCCCTCCCAGGGCAGCATCTCTCTCTCTCTCTCTTGCTCCTCTCTCACACAAGCAGAATCTCACTTTCTCATTTTCTTTCCCTTCTCCCCTTCGAGCAGCATCTCTTTCTTGCCTCTCTTCCCCCTACAGAATCTCTCCTCTCTCTCACCCCCTCCCTGTGCAGCATCTCTCTCTCTCTTGCCTTTCTTGCTTCCCTCATGCAGCATCTCTCTCTCTTGTGCCTCCTGTAGCCTTTACCTAGCAGCCAGCATGGGAGGAAAGGTCTATCTTGCAAATGCCTCCCATACTCTCATCACCTCTCACTTATATTACTGTAACTTGCTTCTCTCAGATCTTCCGCTCAACCATCTCTCTCCCCTCCAATCCATGCAAAATTCTGCTGCATGACTTATATTCTGTGAGAGACACCAAACTCACATTACCCCTTTTCTCAAGTCATGTCATTGGCTCTCCATCTATTTCCAAATACAATTCATACTCCTCATACTGACCTACAAGTGCATTCACTCTTCAGCCCTCAATATCTTTCCTCACTTATCTCCCCTATGATCCCCACAGTAAACTCTGTTCATTGGGCAGTCCCTCCTATTGTACCCTTCTCCTCCATTGCCAACTCCAGACTCCATCCCTTCTATCTTGCTGTGCCGTATGCATGGAACAGATTGCTCGAGTCATTATATCAGGCTCCGTCTCTAGTAGTATTCAAATCCAAGCTAAAAGCCCACTTTTTTGAGGCAGCTTTCGACTCCCACTCACCGTAAAATTACCTATGTCCATCCTATCATTCTTTCTTCAAGAAACTCCCCAACCCCTATATGTCCTGTCTGTATATTCAAATTAGATTGTAAGCTCTTCAGAGCAGGGACTGCCTATTACACATCAAATGTACAGCACTGCATATGCCTTTCAGCGCTATAGAAACGATAAATAGTAGTAGTAGTAGAAGTAGCAGTTTTTGTGATTAAAACAACTCAAGTCATGCATACATCTGGCCCAGAGTTTACTGTATTTTTTGAAGCATATTATCGGCAATATTTTTTCCTTCAAATATTTATTTATAACTGGAAGCCCCTAGATCTTCTCTTTATGGCATCATTCAGGTCTGTCAATGGATGCAGCCTTCACTCTTGAGCATGGAAGTCACACAGAAATGATTTTATCTCTGAGCATGTCACTTTTGCTAACAACATTTCTTTCAGGCACTGGCAGAGGAATGTATTAGCATGTAAGAGTCAGGGGCTCCTTCCTTTATTTCAGAATAAAAATCTTACCTTAGACAGGCTGTGTCTTTCACAAAGCAGGAAGGTCAAAGAAAACTCTCTTTTCCCTCCTCTGAATTCGGGAGGTTTGCAGTCCCTTTTCATTTTTATTCAGAAAGACAGTTTGCCTGTATTATTTCATTTAAGATGCTGGATTTTTTCAAAAACATATCAGATGGAAGAGGTGCTAACAGCCTAACATCTGCCACTTGCCACTTCTTTCTACCCACAGGTACTGAGGGAATGAAATTTCCACTCCATTAGCAGAACTGTGGCAAAGCATCCTTTAATGTGAATCAGACTGAGAAGAATGCAAGCTGTCAGGTTATCTGGGGTTATTCTTTACTATGGAACAAACAAAGCTTACTGGACCAGAGAACTTCCCAAGATTAGAGAAATGTCTGTCATACTAGTCAGGTTCATCACACTCGTTTATGGGCACTGGCTAAAGGCTACCTAGTTCAATCATAGTTGGGAAAGGTTGACCACATTCTGGTCATTCTTTGTAGTATCTAAAGATGGGTCACAACTCTGACTTTGGCTTGGATGTTGTTGCTTCACAAGAGATGAAAGTTGACCAGACTTGGAATGGTTTGAGCATGGTTTTGACTATTTTTTGGTTGCTGTTCAAAGTGTTCAAGGGAGTCGTACAGGACAGCCTCACCACAGTAGAAGTGGACTTGGACCAGATTTATCACCAGATCGACAAACTTAAAAGTGATAAATCTCCTGGACCGGACAGAATTCATCTGAGAGTCCTAAAAGAACTGAAATTTGAAATCGGAGAACTATTGCAAAAACTTGACAACCTGTCAATCAAAACAGGACAGATACCGGACAACTGGAAGATAGCGAACGTCATGCCGATATTTAAAAAAGGATCGAGAGGAGTGCCAGGCAACTATAGACCTGTGAGTCTCACGTCTGTCCCTGGAAAGATGGTTGAGGTGCTGATCAAAGATAGCATAGTCCAGCACCTAGACCGGGGGTCGGCAACCTGCGGCTCCAGAGCCGCATGCGGCTCTTTTCCACCTTTGCTGCGGCTCCGGTAGTGTGTCACGCAGGCATGCAGTTACAAGTCCGGCGTCGCGGCGGGAAATAGCCACGCTGAGCAGTGAGCTCAGCACATACACAGATGAAAGCCTTGCTTGCTGATTGGTCCGGCGGCCCCGTCCCGCCGTGCCGCCGGACCAATCAGCAAGCAAGGCTTTCATCTGTGTACGTGCTGAGCTCACTCAGCATGGCTATTTCCCGCCGCGACGCCGGACTTGTAAGATGCACGCCTGAAAAAGAAATCATCCTGGCCGGGGTCGGTGTCATGCTCCGGAGATCTACAGCCTTCCTATCTCCCTCTCCCTTCTACCTGCTTCCGGCCACATCCCCTGCTCCGCGGCTCTCTTCGGCAACTCAGCAGCAGCTTCTGACGTCGGGGCCTACCCTCTGCGAGTCCCGCTTGTTTCAACTTCCTTTTTCCACAAAGGCGGGACTCGTAGAGGGAAGGCCTCGATGTCGGCAGCTTGTCTTGATCACTGCTGCTGACGAGTTGCTGAAGAGAGCCGCGGAGCAGGGGGGTGTTGCCAGGTGCAGGTAGAAGGGAGAGGGCCAGATGCAGGACTCGTGGGTGAGGGAGGAGAAGAGAGAGAGAAAGAGAGAGGGGAGGGAAACAAAAGGAAATCTTTCATACTGGGCTGGGCCGGAGTGGAGGGAGGGTAGAAAGATTCTGGCTACAGGGTGCATTAACAAAGGAAAAGGGGGGAAAGCTGAAAATGGAGATAGTGACACAAAGAAGAGAAAGGGTAAGCAGGACCTACTGAATAAGGATAGAGATACAGAGGGGACATGAAGAGGAGGTGAAATAGAGACATAGAAGTAATGCTGAAAAAGTGTGTGGGGGGAAATAAAGACATTGAAAGGGCAAATGGTGAACATGGTGTAAAGATAAGGACAGAGACAAATGAAGATTCTGAAAAAGTGGTGAGATAGGGATATAGGTGAGATGGACACAAAGAAGGGTGATGCTGGAAAATAGGTGGAATGGTAATTCTGACAGACACAGAAGGGATCAAGGAGAGATGGGGCTCAGACTGGATGGAATGAGGAGAAATGCCTTGTTGGCCCGGAACTTCCTCTCCTACGTCAGAATTGACGTCAGGGAGCGGAATGCTGGTCAGCGCAACACTTCTGCAGGGAAAGCTTGGGACGGCGGTGGCTTGGGGGCTGTTCCCCGATTGCGGTGGCAGCAAACCGAGTGGCTTGGGGGAGGGCACGGAGACAGAAAGAAGGGGGAACAGGGAGACAGAAAGAAAAAGTTGGGGGAGAGAATGAGGTCTGGAGGAGAGGAAACATACAGGAGGCTGAAAGAAAGGAAGAAAGATTGGATGCACAGTCAGAAGAAGAAAGTGCAACCAGAGACTCATGAAATCACCAAATAGCAAAGGTAGGAAAAATGATTTTATTTTCAATTTAGTGATCCTGTATATAGCATTAAGATAAGAAACAATATATGCAGTGTTAGATTTGTTTTATAATGGTTTTGCGGCTCCAAGTTTTTTTTTCTTTTCGAAAACGGGTCCAAGTGGCTCTTTATGTCTTAAAGGTTGCAGACCCCTGACCTAGACACACATGACCTGATGAGAGCCAGTCAACATGGGTTCAGGAAAGGGAAATCATGTTTGACGAACCTACTTCAATTTTTTGAGACAGTGAACAGACAAATTGATAATGGAGAACTGGTGGATATTGTATACTTGGACTTTCAGAAAGCATTTGACAAGGTTCCACATGTAAGACTTCTCAGGAAATTACAAGGCCATGGAATAGAGGGAGATATACTAAGATGGATAGGCAAATGGCTAGAGAACAGAAAACAGAGAGTGGGCATAAATGGGAAGTTCTCAGAATGGGAAAAAGTGATTAGCGGTGTACCCCAGGGCTCGGTACTTGGACCCATCTTATTTAATATTTTCATAAATGACCTGTTAGAAGGAACATCCAGTGAAATCATCAAGTTTGTAGACGACACAAAGCTATGCCGGGCAATCAGATCGCAGAAGGACAGCAAGGAACTCCAGAGCGACTTGAATCAATTGGAGAAGTGGGCAGATAAATGGAAGATGAATTTTAATGTGGAAAAATGCAAAGTGATGCATTTAGGCAGAAAAAATAAAGATCACAAGTATAGTATGTCAGGTGTAACTCTGGGAAAGACCGAACAGGAAAAGGACCTTGGGTGTACTGATAGATAGGACCCTGAAACCTTCGGCGCAATGTGCGGCGGCGGCGGCGGCGAAGAAAGCAAATAGAATGCTAGGCATGATAAAGAAGGGAATTACGAGTAGATCAGAGAAAGTTATAATACCGCTCTACAGAGCCATGGTCAGACCGCACCTGGAATACTGCGTCCAGCATTGGTCTCCATACCTAAAGAAGGATATAAAACTGCTAGAGAGTATGTAGAGATGAGAAATGAAGCTAGTGAAAGGTGTGGAGAACCTGGACTACGAGGAACGACTTAGGAGAGTGGGGTTGTTCTCCCTTGAGAAGAGGAGACTACGAGGGGATCTGATCGAGACATTCAAAATACTGAAAGGATTCGACAAAATGGAGCAGGGAAAGCAGTTATTTACAATGTCCAATGTGACACGGACAAGAGGACATAGATTGAAGCTGAGGGGACGAATATCAGGAAGTTCTGTTTCATGCAGCGAGTGGTGGACACCTGGAATGCTCTCCCAGAGGAAGTAATTGCAGAATCCACCATTCTAGGATTTAAGTGTAAATTAGATGCACATCTCCCTTCAGAAGCATACAGTGATATGGGGACTAAAACTATGCCAGGGTACACCTGGCGGGGCCTCCGCGTGTACGGATCACCGGACTTGATGGACCCAGGGTTAGATCCGGAGATGGCAATTCTTATGTTCTTATGACCATAATTAGCTGCTCACAAAGATTGACTGCTGTGTGACAACACTGTGTCCATGGTTCTGACAATGGTTTGGAATGACTAGTCAAGTTTCAAGTTTTATTGGGACTTGTTATCTACGCAATATCATATATTTCAATGTGTATAACAATTGTTTTTAAAATAACAATTAACAAATTGGGGAGGACAAAACAAGATAATATAGACAAATTTTGGCATTCTATTACAAACTGGTACAAAAGGCAAAAGGGGTGAACTACAAATTTGTTTTAAGAAAAGAAAAAGAAACATTTAAGGAAAAAAAACATATATGGAGGGGTCATGGAAAACATATATGGTAGGATCTCAAATCCAAGATATAAAGTGAAATAAAGAGTATTATGGCGACTTACACATAACACTCATTAAAAACTGGGATTTAATATTTGTAGGTAATATTTTCTATATATTGAATGCGTCCTTGAACAGAAAGCTTTTAAGGGAACGCTTAAATTTTTCTAAAGAAGGTTCATTACGTATAAATAGGACTGCAAGAGGGATGCCCACTCCCTTCTGCCAGCATGCTGCCAGAATCTCCAGTCACAAACCCAAGGCCAAATAAACAAATCCTTTTTCAAAATTAAAAAAGAATGAAATATAAAAATATTTCCAAGGAGGAATATTGACTATTTTTATAATAATATTTGTTTAATTGGGGTATCCTCAGTGTGACAGTATAACTGAAAAGGAAATACTCTGAAGGAGCAAAAAGCTCTACCGCTTAGATTTTGTCCGTAGTTCAGATAGCAGAATGACTTGTTGTCCACCATCATCGGATATCCCTCGTGTGCCATAATTTTAATTAGTATGTACTATTTGGGCACTTAATAAAATAATTGTGCTCTGTGGGAAAATAATCTCCCCATAAATATCATGCAAAAATGTAAATGTATGTCTGAGTAGCCAGATAAGTCAAGTTAAATTAAGAAAAGTGTCGGCTAAACATAGCTTTGATAGTCCGGGCAGTGCGTCAATGTGGAACACAGCTTGTATGCATACATTTCAGCTCCACCTGCGCTTGCTCTACAGAGTTCTGTTTCAAGGAACAAGACCACTTCTTCAGGAACCACCCGAGTAAAGGGACTCTGGCGTATGGAACGCTGCCAGAATAACGCCAATCATCAAAGCAAAGTTTAGCCGACACTTTTCTTAATTTAACTTGACTTATCTAGCTACTCACACATATATATACATTTTTGTATGATATTCACAGGGAGAGTATTTTTCCACAGAGCACAAATAATAAATAATACATACTACGGTAATTTAAATTATGGCACACGATCTGTATAGTAATCCTCTATCCATACCCTTCTATCCCCTTTTCATTCAAGAAATTGTCTAATTCCTTCTTGAACCCCAATACTGTCCTCTGTCCTATCACACCCTCTGGAAGCTCATTCCAGGTGGCCACCAACCTTTAGATGAAGAAGAACTTCCTAGCATTTGTTCTGAATCTGTCCCCTCTCAATTTTTCCGAATGCCCTCTCGTTCTTGTAGTTTTTGAAAGTTTGAAGAATCTGTCCCTCTCCACTTTCTCTATGCCCTTCATGATCTTATAAGTCTCTATCATATCCCCTCTAAGTCTCCGCTTTTCTAGGGAAAAGAGCCCCAGTTTCTCTAATCTTTCAGCATATGAAAGGTTTTCCATACCTTTTATCAATCGTGTCACTCTTTTCTGGACCCTCTCGAGTATCGCCATATCCTTCTTAAGGTACGGCGACCAATATTGGACACAGTACTCCAGATGTGGGCGCACCATCACCCGATACAATGGCAGGATAACTTCTTTTGTTCTGGTTGTAATACCTTTCTTGATAATACCTAGCATTCTATTCGCCTTCTTAAAGGCCGCTGCGCACTGTGCCGACGGCTTCATTGTCTTGTCCACTATTACTTCAAGTCCTTTTCTAGGGTACTTTCACCCAAACATAAATAAAAATGCAGTCTCTGCTTCACAGTTCTTTGGGGGTGGCTTGACCCCCCCACCATGTCACCAGCACAAACACTTAGGGCTAGATTCACTAAGCCCACCGATTGTGTCCCAACCACTTTGCGACCCCGACCCGATTCACTAACCTTCCTCCCGAGCATATCCGCACCTGATCCGATCCGCGCATGCAAATGAGGGGAAATGGCATACAAAGTAAGACGGGCCTCCATTCACTAACAAAATTCAGGCACACCGACTGGGCTGGCCGATCCAAAAACAAGCGACTGCTGAGGACCAGTCGCTCATGTCCTTTCCTGCTCTCTGCCGCCCTGCAGCCCTGAAGAAACCCTGCTCTCTGCCGCCCTACCTGCCTCTCTGGATACTGACTGACAACGCACAACTTACACCCACCCATTCTCCATACCAGAAAAGCGATGCACACATAGGGGGAACTGGGTAATAGGTGCTCTGAAAGAAGCAAACCTGCTCTCTGCCGCCCTGCTCTCTGCTGCCCTGCCATCCTTCGAGCCCGTGGTTTTAACCCACGAGTTTAAAGAGGGTCTGCACTACGGCGTGTTCTGTTTTGTTCCAGAACACGCTGCAGTGCAGCCCCGCTTTAAACCCGCGGGTTAAAACCACAGGCTTGTGATGGTCTGGAGGTGTCAAGAGTCAACCTCCTGTTACTGCACGTAGTCTTCCAGATTCGAGAGACGTTGTTGGTATGTATCCACTGTATCTAATTTATCCATGATGGACTGCAGTTTAGTATTTAGACATCCAAAGCGGCTTTCACCTCCTGCACAATTTCGGCTACCCAGGCTGAGCTAATAGAATGCGGCCCACTGGTTTCTTCATCTCCCATTTTCTGCTCCCCAGTGCCAGCAGGGCAATCTGGCCATTATTAGTGATATTGGGCATCAACTCTGCACCTTATACCAAGCTGATCCCCTGGCTCTGACTGCTGAGTTTTCCATAAATAAACACTTGTAATCAAAACTGGTTGAAAAGGCAGCCAGCAAGAGGGAAGTCAGAAGAGCAAGCGCATGCACAGACCATCTACAGGCAAAGAAGATGGTCTGCGCATGCATCAGGATCGCTCTCCCTGATCGCTCTGGGGGGTCGGTGTGGGGCGTGCCTCTGATAAGGTCCATTTGCATGGAGATTCATGGTGAATCAGTCGACTGGCCACTGATCGGATAGGATCGGACAAGGACCGGAAAGGTAAGGTGGGCTTAGTGAATCTAGCCCCTAGGCAAGCTTGAACAAAAAATATCAAAATGAAAACTTCAATGAAAAACAAGCTGTTTGGCTTCACAGCCTATTCAAAGACCATTCGTTCCTCATTAAGATCAGACAAAACATAGTCCTCCTGGTAATCCATTGCATAGTCCTCTGACTGGGTTTCTGTAACTGGCTCAGCATGGCTTTCAGCAAGTTCCTCCATTTCCCAATCAGCAGTCTCCGCAGGGGAACTGGCTTGTGCTGGCTCCTGCTCAGCTGGAAGGACTGGCATCCTTCCCAGCCTAAGTTCAGCAGCTTGTTTCTGCTGTCTTCCTTCCTTGTCTGTCGAGGAATGCTCAGGAAATGGAAACTTCGGCACCCAGCCATGCCCCCTCCTAGCAGGGAAAGGCAAGATCTAAAAGGGCCCTGCACGCTGGCTATCAGCTTGAGCATTCTTAAAGGGGCAGGCTTCTGCTTAAAGCTGTGCACAGGATTTTTATGAACTTCAGGATGTTTCACAGACCTGCTGACAGGGTTTCTAGTGCGGCCTACAGGATCTTCCTCCCTGTTTCTGGTAGGGCTAGCAGGATTCCTGTCACATTCCCCCACCCTCAAAATCTTACCCCAGGTAAGTGGTAGATAACATCTGGAGGGTAGTTAATTTGAGACAGCGAGCAATTAAATCAGGTCAAGAGTTACTCTTTTTCTTGGTGGATGCCGAAAAGGTGTTTGACCATGTACATTGGCCTTTTCTGTTTAAGGTCTTGGAGCGTATCGGGCTAGGCCCTTGAATGCTTAACTGGATTAGGACTCTATATACTAACCCCCTGAGTTATATTAAGGTTAATGGGAGTTACTCTGCCATTCAGCTATTTCAGGGCACCAGGCAGGGCTACCCCCTCTCACCCATATTGTTTGCTTTGGTGATTGAACCCCTAGCATAGAAGGTGAAGGATAACGCACAAATCAGGGGAGTGGGGATGCCTGGTCAGGAATACAAGGTGAGCCTTTTCACTGATGACTTGCTGTTTACTTTGACTGATCCAGACAGCTCGCTTCATGAGATAGTCCAGGTATCGGGCTTTAAGGTGAATATGAGCAAGGCTGAGATTCTTGCCAAGAACTTACCCGGAGAAAGGGAGGAAGAGTTGTGAGCAGCGTTTCCATTCTGCTGGGTTCCACTTTTGATGCTTTATTATGGGAATTTTCTGGGGCAGGTTGGGGTATCCATGGGGTATCTGAACTATTCCTCGGTGTTTCGGTGGATATCTAGGGTATTGGATGAGTGGCAGGGACTGTGTTTTTCATAGTTGGGGAAGAGTGAAATTGTTCAGATGATGATTTTACCACAGCTCTGGTTTCTTTTCCAAATGCTACCCATTTGGGTGGGAAAGGTGACTCTAGACTTTGTTCAACATCAGCTTTCACATTTTATTGGGCGGAGGCGGGGGGGGGGGGGGCAGAGGCCCTGAATTTGGTGGCCGGTTCTTTGCTTTAGTAAATGTGAGGTCCCACATTTGGTCCCACATTTGACCCACTACTATCAAGTGGCCCAGTTGCAGGCTTTACTGGAGTGGCAAGTCCAGTCACCCATAAGGTAGACCTTGAGCAAGCAAGGGTTACTTCTGTTCCATTGTTGCATCTCCCTTGGAGACCTGGGTCTGAGACCTGCCCAAAGTCGGTACGTGTGGCTATGCGGCTGTGGCGGGGGACAAGGGCTAAGCTGTTGCAGGGCCAGAGGTATTCATGGTTTACTATTTTCCAATTTAATCCTGAATTTCACCCGGAAAGAGGTAGTGGGGTGTTTGCACAATGGGTAGGGTCTGGGCTGTGCTGGACAGCTGTTGTATCTCCCCCCAGAGTGAGGTCAGGGTTTTTGAAGTGCTCCATGAGCAGTATAGTCTTACTCCACAAGATCTTTTTCCATACATTCAACTTAAGCACTATGTACAGAGTTCTGGTATGTTGCAGGACCTGCGTTGGGGTAAGACTGAGTCTGAGAAGTTGTTGGGTCCCTCCGTGTCCAAGTGGATTATTTCTGCCATTTATAAATGTCTTAACACCAGGGGAAGACAGGCTTAGGTTATATGCGGGCTTGGGAGGTTGACTTTGGGTGCCCAATTTCTCTGCGTCCAGCACTGGTTGCCTTACATGAAGAAGGACACAGTACTACTTGAAAGGGTCCAGAGAAGAGCGACTAAAATGGTTAAGGGGCTGGAAAAGTTGCCGTACAGTGAGAGATTACAGAAACTGGGCCTCTTCTCCCTTGAAAAGAGGAGACTGAGAGGGGACATGATTGAAACATTCAAGATAATGAAGGGAAGAGACTTAGTAGATAAAGACAGGTTGTTCACCCTCTCCAAGGTAGAGAGAACGAGAGGGCACTCTCTAAAGTTGAAAGGGGATAGATTCCATACAAATGTAAGGAAGTTCTTCTTCACCCAGAGAGTGGTAGAAAACTGGAATGCTGTTCTGTAGGCTGTTATAGGGGAAAACACCCTCCAGGGATTCAAGACAAAGTTAGACAAGTTCCTGCTAAACCAGAACGTTTACAGGTAAAGCTAGACTCAGTTAGGGCACTGGTCTTTGACCTAAGGGCCGCTGCGTGAGCGGGCTGCTGGGCATGATGGCCCACTGGCCTGACCCAGCAGCGGCAATTCTTATGTTCTTCAAGAGTGGGAGTTGGCATGGCACCACACTAGATCCTTGGGTATGGCCACTCTTCAAATAGAGAATGGGTATAAAACTTTGATGCGATGGTATCGCACGCTAGCTGGTGGGCAAAGATTAAGGGGGAGGCTTTGGGACTCTGTTGGCGGGACTGTGGGCATGAGGGGACTTATATTCAAATGTGGTGGTGGGAGTGTGCAGGGATGTTTACTTTCTGGGAGGGAGTGGTTTGGATGCTTTCCCAAATTTTGGGGCAGAGGGTTGCTCCCTGGAAGAAATGGGTATTTCTAAATTTGTATGAGTCTGAGATGGAGGAAAGTATTTCTTCTTGTGCAAAATGTTGCTGATAGTGGCTAGTTTAGGTTCTGAACAGAAAAAAGTTTTACAAAGTATGAACCTTAAATATATATATTTCTATTATAATTTCTAAATATGTATTTATATTACATAAAATTATATAATGCATATATTCTTAAAAGAACTCCTTATCACCACTTAAGCTGCCAATTTACCAAGGAAGTGCAAAACCTGTTTTTAGAAAGAAAAGATATACTATTTCCTTGCCTAGTACCCTTTTTCATAAGCTCCACATGTTTTTCTACAGTCTTCAAAAATGAATCAAAAAGCTCTGTCTGACCAAAATACTTCTCTCCAGAAAAAGAGCCGACCGTGTACACAGACAAAGGGCTACTCGCATCCCTTGCTGTGTCTACATTAGTAGGTAGCTTGAGATCCAAGCTGTTTAAAACAATGCAATCTAATCCAGGGGTGCCCACACTTTTTTGGCTTTCGAGCTACTTTTAAAATGACCAAGTCAAAATGATCTACCAACAATAAAATAAAATAAAAAAACATAAAGCACACTGAAAGGCAGAGAAAATATTAATTATCATTCATATTCCAGGGTTTTTTCAAAGAGGTCAAGGCAGATGACTCTATGCAATGTCACCTCAGTAACAACCATACAAAAAAGACAATTATACTCCCTCCCTTATTACTAAACTGCGATAGCAGTTTTTAGTGCAGGAAGCTGTGCTAAATGCCCCACGCTGCTCTTGATGCTCATAGGCTCCCTGCGTTAAAATCCACTATTGCGGTTTAGTAAAAGGGAGCCATAGTTGCCTCCACTGGGTCAGACCGAGGTCCATCTCGCCCAGCGGTCCGCTCACGCGGCGGCCCATCAGGTCTGCGACCTGTGAAGTGGTTTCTGTCCACTTCTATAACCTACCTCAAGTTATATCTGTACCCTTCAATCCCCCTATCCTCCAGGAACCTATCTAAACCCTCCTTGAACCCCTGTACAGAGTTCTGGCCTATCACATCCTCCGGAAGCGCATTCCATGTGTCCACCACCCTCTGAGTAAAAAAGAACTTCCTAGCATTTGTTCTAAACCTGTCCCCTTTCAATTTCTCCGAGTGACCCCTAGTTCTTGTGGCTCCCCACAGTTTGAAGAATCTATCCTTATTCACTTTCTCTATGCCCTTAAGGATCTTGAAGGTTTCTATCATGTCCCCTCTAAGTTCTCCCTGGAGAAGAGGAGACTTAGAGGGGACATGATAGAAACCTTCAAGATCCTTAAGGGCATAGAGAAAGTGAATAAGGATAGATTCTTCAAACTGTGGGGAGCCACAAGAACTAGGGGTCACTCGGAGAAATTGAAAGGGGACAGGTTTAGAACAAATGCTAGGAAGTTCTTTTTTACTCAGAGGGTGGTGGACACATGGAATGCGCTTCCGGAGGATGTGATAGGCCAGAACTCTGTACAGGGGTTCAAGGAGGGTTTAGATAGGTTCCTGGAGGATAGGGGGATTGAAGGGTACAGATATAACTTGAGGTAGGTTATAGAAGTGGACAGAAACCACTTCACAGGTCGCAGACCTGATGGGCCGCCGCGTGAGCGGACCGCTGGGCGAGATGGACCTCGGTCTGACCCAGTGGAGGCAACTTCTTATGTTCTTATGTTCTTATAGACAGCAGATATAAATTTTCAAAACGGACACATTTTGATCACTACATTGAAAATAAAATCATTTTCCTACCTTTGTTGTCTGGTAATTTAATCAGTCTCTGGTTGCATTTTATTCTTCTGACTGTGCATCCAATATTTCTTCCCTTCTTTCAGCCTCCTGTATGCTTTCTCTCCTCCAGACCTCATTCTCTCCCCCAACTTTTTTTTTCTTTCTCCCTGCCTCCTTCTTTCTTTCTGTCTGCCTATTCCCCTTTCTTTCTCCCTGCCCTCTCCTAAGCCACTAGGTTTGCCGCCGCCATTGGTAACAGGCCCCCAAGCCACCGCTGCCCCAAGCTCTCCCTGCAGAAGCGTAGTGCTGACCAATTGCTGACCCAGAACTTCCTCTCCGATGTCAGAATTGACGTCGGGGAGTGGAATGCTGGTCGGTCCGATGCTTCTGCAGGGAGAGCTTGGGGCAGCGGTGGGGGACATCGGGGAGAGGAAGACTGATTGGCCCGGTAGATCGGGATGGCAACACAAGTCTATCATGGAGCCCGAGATGGGCTCTGCAATCAACTTGCGATGCCTTCCCGATCTACTGGTTGATCGCGATTGACGTATTGGGCACCCCTGATCTAATCTATAGAGACTTCTTGCATTATTTATGCTTAATTATTGTGAAGAGAAATAAGGATCATTCTTCCTAAAATCTAATACAATATTAAAAGAAAAGAAAATGGCAATATTCAGTGGCGTACCTAGCATATGTGAGACCCGGGACCCATCATTTTTTGGCAGCCCCCCCATCTGCACAAAAAACATGATTTTTAGTAACAAGCCACACATCACACATGAGTACCTAGGAAAAGGCAGTATCTTACATACTCCAATGAGCAGTACAACATCAATACACCCATTGTAAAACTAAACAAGCCAGACTAGTACAGATCAATCTTGCAGTCAATCCTAAGAAAAAACCATGTCTTTCGAACACACAAAACACCTTTACCTAGTATGGAATATGAATCACAAACTAGCCCCTCCCTCTTTTACAAAACTGTAGTGTGGATTTTAGCCACGGACGTAACAGCTCTGACGCTCATAGAATTCTGAACATCAGAGCTGCTACCACCACGGCTGGCGCTAAAAAATGCTCCACAGTTTTGTAAAAAGGGGGATAAAATAGAAATACATAGGCAAAGGTTAAATTGAACCAGCAAGAAGCTGGACTCTGCATACAGTGCACCACAGAAACAGTGACACATGTCTCCTAAAGCAATAAATAAATAGAAATGTTTTTTCTACCTTTGTCTTCTGTGGTTTCTGCTTTCCTCATCTTCTTGTAACTCTCTTCCTTCCATCCACTGTCTGCCATCTCTCTTCCCCTATATGCCATCTTCTCTCCTTCTATGCCCCTTCCAAAAACTGTATGCCTCCCCCTTCCATCTCTCCTTTCACCCCCATTGGTCTGGCATCTCTCTCCTCTCCTTCCCTCTCCCACACTTCTCCTCTACAATCCCTTTCCATTTTTCCCTCATTTTCCTTTTCAATTTATTTTCTGCATCTGTCTAGATTACATTCTTACTACCCTCTCATCAACTTCCTTTTTTACTGTCTACCTAAAGCTTGCCACCTCTTTCCCTCACCCCTCCAGTGTTTCCCTAACTCAGTCCTTTTCTCCCCATCATGTGTCCTCCTTTTATTTATCTCCTCCTTCCATCATGTACCCTCTTTCTCTAACCCTTCCATCTAGTACCGTCTTCTCTCTCTGTCCACTTCCATCCAGTGTCTGCTCCCCACTTTCTCTCCTCCCATTTCCTTCCTTATCTCTCCCATCTGCACTTCCATCCAGCATAGGCTCCTCACTACCATCCAATGTCTGCCCTTTCTCTCTCCATCCACCCCTCTTCAATCAGCATCTGCTCCCTTTCTTTCTCTCCAATATCCTTCCCCCTTATGTCTCTCCCCTTTCTCTGTACATCAATTCCATCAGCACCACCCTTACATACCACCCTGCCCCCTTTCTTTCCCTCTCCACTCTTCCATTCCAGCAGTCCTGCTCCTTTCTCTACATTCATGCAGCAAGGTCCCACGATGACTGTAGCTGCCGGCTGCCAGTCCACCCCACTCCGACGTACTTTCTCTGGAGCGGACTCGGCAGCCGCATGCTGGAAGGTCCCGCGATGACTCGTCTGCTGGCTCTGCTCCGGAAGAAGTAAGTTACGTCGGAGGGGGTGAACCCGGCAGACACAGGGAGTTTGTGGCAAAGTCCTGTAATGACTGCATCTGCCGGGTCCACCTCCTCCGACGTAACTTACTTCTTCCGGAATAGAGCCAGCAGACGAGTCATCGTGGGACCTTCCTGCACCTCAGCACGGCTGCCAACTCTGCTGCAGAGAAAGTAAGTCAGAGATAACGTGACCATTTATTTTTTTCATCAAAAGGGGACATCTATTAATTGACTGTGTATCCTTTCTTTCATTTCTTTCTTTTTGCACTCAGGCCCAACAATTGTCCCTTTCTATTCCCTCCCTCCTTCCTTCCCATGTCCTTAGTGCCCCCAGTGCCTTCGTCCTGTGTCCATAGTGCCTCCAGTGCCTCCTTCCTGTGTCCTTAGTCCCCCCCAGAGCCTCTGTCCTGTGTCCTTAGTGCCCACAGTGCCTCTGTCCTGTGTCCTTAGTGCCCCAGTGCCTCCGTCCTGTGTCCTTAGTGCCCCAGTGTCTCCTTACCGTGTCCTTAGTACCCCAAGTGCCTCCGTCCTGTGTCCTTAGTGCCACCAGTGCCTCCGTCCCATCTCCTTAGTGCCCCTAGTGCCTCCGTCCTGTGTCCATAGTGCCCTCAGTGCCTCCTTCCCGTGTCCTTAGTACCCCCAGTGGCTCCGTGCTGTGTCCATAGTGCCCCCAGTTCCTCCTTCCCGTGTCCTTAGTGCCCTTAGTGTCTCCTTCCTGTGTCCTTAATGCCCCCAGTGCCTCCTTATGTCCCCCACTGCCTTCCAGATTTTGTCCACCCCCAAAGCCAGCCTGCCTACCTATCTCCCTCCCTCCCTGCTGCACTAAAGCCAGCCAGCTTGCCTGCTTACATCCTTCCCTCCATGCCGCAGAAAAAGAAGAGCCTCTCTCCTTCCCCCCGGTCCACGCCGCTGTAGTCTTACCTCCCCGCTGCTGCTGCTAATCGCCGACAAGAAGTCTTCTTTCTGACATCAATTCTGACGTTGGAGAGGACGTTCTGGGCCAGTCAGGCAGTGACTGGCTGGCCCGGAACATCCTCTCCGACGTTGGAAAGAAGACTTGTTGGCGATTAGCAGCAGCAGCGGGAAGGTAAGACTGCAGTGACGCAGACCAGGGGAAAGGAAGGAGGTGCAGCTCCAGTTGCACAGTAGGGCAGGAGGACCCGGACCTGGTCGGCTGTGCACCCCCCCCAAGGCGTGCACCTGGGGCGGACCGCCCCCCCCACCCCTTGGTACACCACTGGCAATATTCCCTATTTAGGATAAGAATAAAATTTCTGCAGTCCAACCCCTTCCACATTCCACAGATAGTCTCTATGACAATGCTGCCTAGCCTTAGCTAAAGGTCAGCTATGGTCAATCCACACATGTTGCATTTGGGTTTTCCAAAATCTAAATTTTACAGTTTTTATTAATTTTGTAAAACATTTTTATATTTGAATATACACTATACAGTCATACAATTGGACATTTTCCATTCTTTCTTTTGGGATCCCAAAACATACATCCATGGCTTAGAGGTAGACTTCGAGGGTGGTGGTGAACGGTACCCTCTCCGAAACGTCGGAGGTGATTAGTGGAGTGCCGCAAGGCTTGGTCTTGGGTCCGATCCTATTTAACATCTGCGTAAGAGAGTTGGCTGAGGGGCTTCGAGGTAAAATTACATTATTCGCTGATGACGCCAAACTATACAACATAGTAGGCAAAAGCACAGTGCCCGACAGTACGACGCAGGACCTACTCTTACTGGAACATTGGTCAAAAACTTGGCAACTAAGTTTCAATGCCAAAAAATATAAGGTCATGCACCTTGGCAGCAGAAATCCATGCAGAACTTACACCCTAAACAGTGAGATCTTAGCAAGGACTGCAGCAGAACGAGACTTGGGAGTGATCATTAGTGAAGACATGAAGGCTGCCAATCAAGTGGAGAAAGCTTCATCCAAGGCTAGACAAATCATGGGTTGTATCTGTAGAAGTTTCGTCAGCCGAAAGCCCGAAGTCATAATGCCGTTGTACAGATCCATGGTGAGACCTCATCTGGAATATTGTGTACAATTCTGGAGGCCACATTACCAAAAAGATGTGCTGAGAGTTGAGTCGGTTCAGCGAATGGCCACCAGGATGGTCTCAGGACTCAAGGATCTTCCGTATGAGGAACGACTGGATAAGTTGCAGCTATACTCACTTGAGGAACGCAGAGAGAGGGGAGACATAAGAACATAAGAACATAAGCGTTGCCTCTGCCGGGTCAGACCAGGGGTCCATCGTGCCCGGCAGTCCGCTCCCGCGGCGGCCCCCCAGGTCCATGACCTGAAAGTGTTCCCTACCTAACCTAAAATATCCATACCCTATTCGCTCAATGTCCTGTACGGTAAACCTCTATCTGTACCCTGTTATCCCCTTCGCTTCCAGGAAGTCATCCAGTCCCTTTTTGAACCCCAGAATTGTACTCTGTCTTATTACCTCTCCGGGAAGCGCGTTCCAGGTGTCCACCACCCTCTGAGTGAAGAAGAACCTCCTTGCATTCGTTATGAATCTGTTTCCTCTCAGTTTTTCTGAATGACCTCTTGTTTTAGTTGTCCCTGCTAGTCTAAAGAATCTGTCCCTCTCCACCTTCTCTATGCCTTTCATGATTTTATAAGTTTCTATCATGTCCCCTCTCAGTCTCCGCTTCTCCAGGGTAAAGAGCCCCAGCCTGTCTAACCGTTCGGCATATGAAAGGTTCTCCATACCCTTTATCATCCTCGTTGCCCTCCTCTGGACCCTTTCGAGTATTGCCATGTCCTTCTTGAGGTATGGCGACCAGTATTGGATGCAGTATTCCAGATGTGGGCGCACCATTGCTCGATACAGTGGCAGGATAACTTCTTTTGTTCTGGTAGTGATACCTTTTTTGATAATGCCCAACATTCTGTTCGCTTTTTTTGAGGCCGCTGCACATTGTGCCGCCGGCTTCATTGTGTTATCTACCAATACCCCCAGATCTTTTTCTTGGCTGCCTTCCCCGAGTACCCTCCCTCCCATCGTATAGCTGTACATGGAGTTCCCCTTCCCTATGTGCAAGACCTTACATTTCTCCACATTGAAGCTCATCTGCCATTTTTTTTGCCCACTCACTCAGTTTGTTCAGGTCGCTTTGCAATTCTTTGCATTCCTCAACAGTTCTGGCCCTGCTGGAGAGTTTTGTGTCATCCGCGAACTTGATAACTTCGCACTTTGTCCCCGTTTCTAGATCATTAATAAATATATTGAACAGCAATGGTCCCAGCACTGACCCTTGCGGAACACCACTTGTGACCCCTATCCAGTCAGAGTAGTGCCCCTTTACTCCTACCCTCTGTTTCCTGTCCGCCAGCCAATTTTTGATCCATCTGTACACGTCCCCTTCCACCCCGTGACTCCACAGTTTCTTCAGTAAGCGTTCGTGGGGCACCTTGTCAAAGGCTTTTTGGAAATCTAGATATATAATGTCTACTGGGTCACCTTGGTCCAATTGCTTACTTATCCCCTCAAAGAAATGCAGTAGATTTGTCTGGCATGATCGGCCTTTACAGAAACCATGCTGGCTCGATCTCATCAGATTATTTTTTTCTATATGCTCATTGATACCTTCCCTGATCATTGATTCGACCATCTTCCCCGGAACGGAGGTTAAGCTCACCGGTCTGTAGTTTCCCGGGTCGCCTCTCGATCCTTTTTTGAAGATCGGTGTAACATTCGCTATCTTCCAGTCCTCCGGGATTACCCCTGTTCTCAAGGACAGGTTGCAAATATGCTGCAGTAACTCTGCTGTTTCATCTCTGAGCTCTTTCAGTATTCTCGGGTGGATCCCGTCTGGGCCCGGAGCTTTGTCCGTTCTTAATCTATCTACCTGCCTAAGAACATCTTCGAGGCTTACCTCCATGCATGATAATTTCCCCTCTTGATCTCCCCTGAAGATTTTTTCCGGTTCTGGCACACTGGATGTGTCCTCTATTGTAAAGACCGACGAGAAGAACTTGTTTAGCCTACCAGCCACCTCTTTTTCCTCTTTCACCACTCCCTTCCGGTCACCCTCATCCAGGGGCCCCACCTCCTCCCTCGCTGGCTGTTTCCCTTTCACATATCGGAAAAATGGTTTGAAATTTCTTGCTTCCTTGGCTAGTCTCTCCTCATACTCTTTCTTGGCTTTCCTGACTACTCGGTGACATTCTTTTTGTTGCTTCCTGTGCTCTCTCCAGTTTCCTTCAGTTTTGTCCTTTTTCCACTTCCGAAATGATTTTTTCTTGTCTCCTATCACTTTCTTTACTTCACTGGTTATCCATACAGGGTCCTTTGTCTGATTCTTCTTGGAACCTTTCCTAAATCTTGGTATATATAGGTTTTGCGCCTTGTTTACTGTGTCCTTGAATAGGGACCAGGCTTGCTCCACAGTCCGAGTTTCCTTAGAGCTGTTTCTGAGCTTCTTTCTCACCATTTGTCTCATGGCATCATAGTTCCCTTTCTTGAAGTTAAATGTTATTGCCTTGGTTCTCTTTCCCATAGGTAGTCCTACTTGCACTTTGAACTGAATCATGTTGTGGTCACTGGTTCCTAGTGGTCCTATGATCTCCACATCCTTCGCGGGGCCTTTCAGCCCATTGAGGATCAGATCCAGAGTCGCTGATCCTCTCGTTGGTGCCTCGACTAGTTGTTCCATGAAGCAGTCCTGGATTGCTTCCAGGAACTCCATTTCCTTTGCACATTTTGAATTTCCAAGACACCAGTCTATCCCAGGGTAGTTGAAATCTCCCATAACTATGGTGTTTGGGTTCTTGCATTCCCTTCTCAGCTCGGCTACCATTTCTGTATCTTCAGCTTCAGTTTGCCCAGGTGGACGGTAGAACAATCCCATCTTTATCTCAGATCCGTTGCTTCCTGGTACTTTGATCCACAATGACTCCAGTTGGGCATTTGTCTCTGCTGTGTCCACAGTGGTTGAGTGAATGGTATCCCTTATGTATAGTGCTATTCCTCCCCCCTTCTGGTAAGTCCTGTCTTTTCGGTAGAGTTTGTATCCTGGCAGTACTATGTCCCATTTGTTTTCCTCGTTCCACCATGTTTCCGTGATCCCTATGATGTCTAGTCTCTCATTTTTGGCCATGACTTCTAGTTCCCCCATTTTGTTCTTTAGGCTCCTTGCATTAGTATACATGCAGTTCAAGTCCTGGCATTTTCCCTTCCTTTCTATTTTCCCTTGCATTTCCTGCTTCATTTTGTCCCCTTCCTGGCCTGCCAACTCCTGAGTATTGTCTCTTTTGTCCTCTCTTTGTGGTAGATTCCTATTGCCTTCCCCTTGTGGCGTGTTCCTACTGTCCTCCTCTTGTTCTTTCTCATCATCCAGTCCCGTTTTGACTTCCCCTTCCAGTATGTTCATCCTTTCCTCCTCTCGCTTCATCTGACTCCCTTGTTTGTTTATAGTCTGTTGCTTGCCACTTGTGTCTTCCCCAAAATCTTTCCCCTCAGTACCCTCACTGGGTACTGTTTCCCGAACCGTCGATACCAGGTCGACTGTCGGCTTTCCCCTACTACTTAGTTTAAAGCTTGCTCTATCGCTCTTCTGACGTTATTTGCTAGTTGTCTAGTTCCCGCCTTGCTCAGGTGTAGACCATCATTCTTGAAAAGCTTGTTCTTTCCCCAGAACGTTGTCCAGTTCCTCACGAAGAGAAATCCCTCTTCCTCACACCATTTTCTCATCCATGCGTTAATTGATTGTAGCTCTGTCTGCCGCTTCGTTTCTGCCCTCGGTACTGGAAGGATCTCTGAGAAGGCTATCCTCTGGGTCCTCATCTTCAGTTTCCTTCCTAAGATCTTGAATTGTTCAGTCAGTGCATTCCTTCCCCCTTCTGGTAAGTCCTGTCTTTTCGGTAGAGTTTGTATCCTGGCAGTACTATGTCCCATTTGTTTTCCTCGTTCCACCATGTTTCCGTGATCCCTATGATGTCTAGTCTCTCATTTTTGGCCATGACTTCTAGTTCCCCCATTTTGTTCTTTAGGCTCCTTGCATTAGTATACATGCAGTTCAAGTCCTGGCATTTTCCCTTCCTTTCTATTTTCCCTTGCATTTCCTGCTTCATTTTGTCCCCTTCCTGGCCTGCCAACTCCTGAGTATTGTCTCTTTTGTCCTCTCTTTGTGGTAGATTCCTATTGCCTTCCCCTTGTGGCGTGTTCCTACTGTCCTCCTCTTGTTCTTTCTCATCATCCAGTCCCGTTTTGACTTCCCCTTCCAGTATGTTCATCCTTTCCTCCTCTCGCTTCATCTGACTCCCTTGTTTGTTTATAGTCTGTTGCTTGCCACTTGTGTCTTCCCCAAAATCTTTCCCCTCAGTACCCTCACTGGGTACTGTTTCCCGAACCGTCGATACCAGGTCGACTGTCGGCTTTCCCCTACTACTTAGTTTAAAGCTTGCTCTATCGCTCTTCTGACGTTATTTGCTAGTTGTCTAGTTCCCGCCTTGCTCAGGTGTAGACCATCATTCTTGAAAAGCTTGTTCTTTCCCCAGAACGTTGTCCAGTTCCTCACGAAGAGAAATCCCTCTTCCTCACACCATTTTCTCATCCATGCGTTAATTGATTGTAGCTCTGTCTGCCGCTTCGTTTCTGCCCTCGGTACTGGAAGGATCTCTGAGAAGGCTATCCTCTGGGTCCTCATCTTCAGTTTCCTTCCTAAGATCTTGAATTGTTCAGTCAGTGCATTCTTGCTGTAGTCCCTCCTGGTGACATCGTTCGTCCCGACATGGACTATCACTGCTGTCTCTTCCGTCTCTGCTCCTTCCAGGATTCTCTCAATCTTGTCAACGATGTCCTTTGTTCTTGCTCCTGGGAGACAGGTCACTAGCCGATCCTCTCTCCCTCCTGCTATGTGACTGTCAACGTGCCTCAGGATTGAGTCTCCCACTAGGATTGCAGATTTCCCTTCTTTCAGCCTCCGTGTCGGTCGCAGGTCTGTGTCCTTGGTGTTCTTTGTTTCTTCCAGCAAGGTTCCTCCGTGGGTATCCTCTACCTTGGTGTCAGATGTTTCTTGTCCTCTGCTCTGTGTGTCTTCCTCATTTCCGTGCTCATGTTCTTCCACTCTCCTGTAGGCATCCTCGATGAACCTCTCGAGCTCCCTGACTTGTTCCTCGATGCACCCCTCTCGCATGGGGTCTTCGGCTGTCTGGAAGGGGGCTTCGGAGATGTAGAGTCCCTCCAGCTCTTGGATCCTGATCTTCAGTCGGCTGACTTCGCTCTTCAAGCTCTCCAGTTCCTGGCATCGTCCGCACACATATGACTGCTGCACGGAGGGGAGGTAGTCATACATGTGGCAGTCCGTGCAGTACACTGGGAAGCACATCCTTCGGGTTCCTTCCGCTTCCATATTTGTCCGCTCTCTAGGAGTCCTGTTGCTCTTTGCTAGTGTGTTCACTCCTGTGCCTGGCTCTTGCTTACCTTCTTCGTCTTTCGCTTCCTTTTACTTATGCGCTTGTGCTATTTGCCCCTTGCTTACCCTCTGTGGCTGCCTTCTCCTTTAGCTCGTGTTCTCTCTTGAATCCGCCTTTTCTTGTCCTGCTGAGCTTGTTACTGCTGTCTCTGTGTATGTGTGTGCGCTACCTTCTTAGCCTGCTTCTACCTTGTCTTTTGCCCTTGCTACTGTTCTTCAGTGCCTTCCTTGCCTGTCGTTCCTTTGATGTGTGGTCCTTCCTGGGCCTACTCCTTCCTTCTGTTCTGTGTTTGCTTCCCTTTTACTTGTGTGTGTGCGTGTATGTGTTTACTTCCTTACCTTGCTGTCTTCCTTTCTTGGAGTCCTTGGATGTAGTGACCTGGCCTGCCCTTCTTAAGGCCCTTCGCAAAGGCGCTCTCGCTAAGGCGAGCGCCTTTTCCGCTCGCCTTCGCCGTGCGCCGAACGGCTGGGCGCCGTTGGCTCCCCTCCTCTTAAGGGGTGGTCCGGCCTCTGGCTCCGCTGGTGACGCGGTGCGGGTGGGCGGAGCTTACTCTCACCGCTGCCCGCCCTCGCCGCCGCTACCTTCTCTTCCTCAGCCCTCCTTCCTCCCGGCTACCTCTCTCCGCCACAAGCCTCCACGCGGCTTGTGCTGCTTTCGCGCCGCAGCTCCCCTCTTCTTAAGGGGTGGTCCGGCCTCTGGCTCCACTGGTGACGCGGTGCGGGTGGGCGGAGCTTACTCTCGCCGCTGCCCGCCCTCGCCGCCGCTACCTTCTCTTCCTCAGCCCTCCTTCCTCCCGGCTACCTCTCTCCGCCACAAGCCTCCACGCGGCTTGTGCTGCTTTCGCGCCGCAGCTCCCCTCCTCTTAAGGGGTGGTCCGGCCTCTGGCTCCGCTGGTGACGCGGTGCGGGTGGGCGGAGCTTACTCTCGCCGCTGCCCACCCTCGCCGCCGCTACCTTCTCTTCCTCAGCCCTCCTTCCTCCCGGCTACCTCTCTCCGCCACAAGCCTCCACGCGGCTTGTGCTGCTTTCGTGCCGCAGCTCCCCTCCTCTTAAGGGGTGGTCCGGCCTCTGGCTCCGCTGGTGACTCGGTGCGGGTGGGCGGAACTTACTCTCGCCGCTGCCCGCCCTCGCCGCCGCTACCTTCTCTTCCTCAGCCCTCCTTCCTCCCGGCTACCTCTCTCCGCCACAAGCCTCCATGATTGAGACGTTCAAATATGTCATGGGCCGTATCGAGGTGGAAGAAGATATCTTTTCTCTTATAGGACCCACGGCAACAAGAGGGCATCCGTTGAAAATCAGGGGTGGGAAATTTCATGGCGACAACAGGAAGTACTTCTTCACTGAAAGGGTGGTTGATCACTGGGATGATCTTCCACTACAGGTAATTGAGGCCAGCAGCATGCCAGATTTTAAGAAAAAATGGGATAGGCATGTGGGATCTCTTCATGGAGGAAGTTAGGGGGTGGGTCATTAAAGTGGGCAGACTTGATGGGCCTTGGCCCTTTTCTGCCATCATTTTCTATGTTTCTATATACATTCACATTTCCCATATTCAATAATTATTAAAGCACATATAGGATATTTTAAGATATAGACTTCCTTCTCTACCAAGTAATGGAATGCAAGATCATATATATTCCTTACAACTACCAGAAGCCAGAGGCTCTTGTTAGTCCCCTGGGCATAGTAGTTTAGACATAGAATACAGAAGAAAACAAGGCTTCAGGTGGGAAACTGAAATTTGTTTCAACTGAACAAAGAGAAGGAAAAAAACTCAGAATTTTACCTCTACAGAGGTTTTATGCACCCATTACCGTAGTTCCTTAAGTTCTGCTTAATCAGCAAATCACACAATTTTATTTAATTTTATTATTCCCATTTTTTCTCTCTCTCTTTCCTGGTCTTTTGTTAATCATCCTTATATGTATTTTTTTTATTATGTTTGCTTACATAACTTGAAAAGGTCTCTGTTACTTGCTCTATTTGCTGTTCCCACTCAACAGCACCACACCTCAGTAGGATAGTTGATAGGTCGTAAGTGGGGGTGGATGGGGTGGCGAGTAGTATTAGGCTTTTTTGCATTAGCAGAGTAGTCTGATGGATATTTCTTGTTTACAGTGAGTGCATAATGCTTGCATTATGAGTTGAAAAAGTATTTTGAGGTGTTTGTATCTGTTGGAACATTCAATAAAGCTGTTAATAATAATTTTAAAAAGTAGTTTCAAGTTTATTAAGTTTTAATATACCGACCATCGAAGGACACCTGGCCGGTTTACAATGTTAAATTGAAAGGTTAAAAATAAATCATAATAAAAAGGGGAACGTATAAACATTAATTAGACAAATTACAAGTACAAACGTGAACTTGAGGATAAGGGGAAAAGGAAAGTTGATAAATACAATGATAAAAAGAAAACAATTTAAAAGGGAGGGAAGATGGGGGGAGGATATAACATCAGGGGAGGGGTCACTTCTTAAAAGTGGTTCGTATTTAATTTGCTGGCTGTTGGAGAAGAAAAATATTTAGATGGTGTGGTATGCGTCTTTGAATAAAAACGCTTTTAGTTTAATCTTGAATTTGTCAAGAGAATAGTCAGTATTCCTCCCCGGAAATATTTGTACATTTCATTATTTTTTAATTTCTTTGCCAGAATCTCCCGACATTCCTCCTCCCCCCCTCCCCCCCGGTTCCTTATAACCCCCGACAGTAGAAGAATGGCACTTCCTCCTGCCAGCAGGCTGCTGCGGTTTCCCAACAACCTCTGGCCCCTGACAATACCTGACAGGCCCCCTTTCCTTAAAGTAAAAGGATGGCAGAAAGGATGCCCACTCCCTTCTGCCAGCAGGCCCACCTCTTCAAAATGGTGGGCCTTCCTTTTCCTAGTGCATCCTGGGATATATTAGTTTATAAGGCCCTTCCCAGGGGATGGACCTTAAGCAACCGGGGTAATCAGAGTCTTAGACCCCTCCCAGTGCATCTCAGGATGCACTGGGAAGGGGAAGGTCTGCCCAGTTTTAGAATTTCCCTCAATATTCCTATGCAAAGTGCATGACTTATATGGTAACCTCAGCAATTGTCATCGATCTGAAATTTTTTCTTATTTTTAAGAAAAATTTATAGATAACTCACACAGCAATAATCCATATCTTCAAAAGTTGTAATTTTGACACAGTTCAATTCAATTTAAATCTTCAAATAACTTACGAGTATCTTTTTAAAAAGAGCATAAAGCCAGGAGACAGAATCGCCAATATGATATCATGTTTCACCCTGAGGCTCTATCAAGGATGTGTCTGCTTGGAAAACACATTATAACAAGACATTATAAAGTCTCCAACCCAAAAAATATAACCATAATCCAATATATTTGACAATATCTTAAAGGACAACTCAGTTGTTCCTCTAAGAACATAAGAATTGCCGATGCTGGTTCAGACCAGTGGTCCATCGTGCCCAGCAATCCGCTCACCCAACGGCCCTCTGGTCAAAGACCAGCGCCTTAACTGAGACTAGCCCTACCCGAGTATGTTCAGGTTGAGCAGGAACTTGTCTAACTTTGTCTTGAATCCCTGGAGGGTGTTTTCCCCTATGACAGACTCCAGAAGAGCATTCCAGTTTTCTACCACTCTCTGAGTGAAGAAGAATTTCCTTACGTTTGTACGGAATCTATCCCCTTTTAACTTTAGAGAGTGCCCTCTCGTTCTCCCTACCTTGGAGAGGGTGAATAGTCTGTCTTTATCTACTAAGTCCCTTCAGTATTTTGAATGTTTCGATCAAGTCCCCTCTCAGTCTCCTCTTTTCAAGGGAGAAGAGGCCCAGTTTCTCCAATCTCTCAATGTATGGCAACTACTTCAGCCCCTTAAATCATTTTAGTCGCTCTTTTCTGGACCCTTTTGAGTAGTACTGTGTCCTTCTTCGTGTACGCGACCAGTGTTGGACGCAGTACTCCAGGTGAGGTCGCACCATGGCTCGGTACAGCGGCATGATAACCCTCTCCGATCTGTTTGTGATCCCTTTCTTAATAATTTCTAGCATTCTGTTCATGCGTTTTGCCACCACGGCTTCATCTACTTGTTGATCAGAACTCCCAAGTCTCTTTCCTGGGAGGTCTCTCCAAGTACCGCCCCGGACATCCTGTATTTGTGCATGAGATTTTTGTTACCAACATGCATCACTTTACACTTATCTACATTGAACCTCATTTGCCATGTCGATGCCCATTTCTTAAGCTTGATTATGTCACGTTGCAGATCTTCACAATCCCCCTGTGGCTGAATAACTTCATATCATCCGCAAATTTAATCACCTCACTCGTTGTACCGATGTCCAGTTCATTTATAAAGATGTTGAAGAGTACGAGTCCAAGCACCGAGCTCTGCGGCACCCCACTGGTGATGCTCTTCCAGTCCAAGTATTGTCTATTTACCCCTTCTCTGTTTCCTATGCTCCAGCCAGTTTTTAATCCACGTATTTCATCCTTGATTCCATGGCTCGCAATTTTCCGATGTAGTCATTCATGCGGAACCTTGTCGAACGCCTTCTGAAAATCCAGATATACAATGTCAACCGGATCGCCCTTGTCTATCTGTCTGTTTACTCCCTCAAAGAAGTGCAGCAAGTTCGTCAAACATGATCTGCCTTTGCTAAAACCGTGCTGACTGGTCCTTATCAGCCCGTGTCCGTCAAGGTGATTAATGATGATGACTCTACCATCTTTCTTGGTACCGAGGTCAGACTCACAGGTCTGTAGTCTCCCGGATCTCCCCTCAAACCTTTCTTGAAGATCAGTGTAACATTTGCCACCTTCCAGTCTTCCGAAATCTTTCCCGATTTGATTGACAGATTGGCTATTAGTTGAAGCAGTTCAGCTATGGTCCTTTCAGTTCCTTGATGACCCTCAGATGGATGCCATCCGGTCCTGGGGATTTATCGCTCTTAAGCTTATCAATCTGCCTAAACACCTCCTCTAAACTGACCGTCAATCCTGTCAGCTTTCCGTCTTCATTTCCAGCATGTAGCCTGATAGGTTCCGATATGCTGTGCAAATCTTCGGTAAATACAGATGCAAAAAATGTGTTCAGTTTGTCGGCTATTGCTTTGCCCTCCTTTAGCGCTCCCTTTATTCCATGGTCATCCAATGTTCCCACCGCTTCCTTCGTGGGTTTCCCCTTAATATATCAAAAGAACAGCTTGAAGTTCTTTGCCTCTTTGGCTATTTTTTCCTCGTAGTCTCTTTTGGCCCCTTGTACCGCCTTATGGCACCTGCGTTGATGTTGTTTGTGCTTGTTCCAGTTTTTATCTGTTTTTGACCTTTCCCATTCCTTAAATGAAGTTTTCATGTCTCTGATCGCTTCCTTCACCTCTACAGTGAGCCACACTGGTTCTTTTTCCTCTTTGATCCCTTGTTGATACGCAGTATATTGTCACAACCCTAACCCTAAAGCTAGGCTTGTGCTAGGAAAGGCTATTCCTAACCCTGGCCTGGCCTTGAAGAAGGCTGATCATTGTGACAGGCTAGACATCAGTGGTAAAGAAAGTTCTGATTTCCCATTCAAAACCCAGCTCACAAAACCCTGGGGAGGTGAGGAATCTGGAGGGAACAGCCTAGAACAGCCTCAGAGCAAATCCACCAGTTCAGCTAACCCATAGCTGCAGAGTTTAATGAGAAGCTCAGGGAAATCTCAGCCCAAGTTACAGGCTGCCCTGCCCCCTCATAGAACAGGGCGTGGTCGCCTCAGTGCTTTAGAGGCAGCACTGAGGAGAAACCAGTCAGTCTACCCTGGGTCAGCCCAGGAGGGAGGTCCACAGGACAGCTCTCCTGAACCTCAGAGCATTGAGGATGTTGAGATGGTGGATACAGCCCCTGTCTCTGAAGCCAACCAGCTAGCTGAACCAGAGCCCATGGACTGCATGGAGACTAGCATGGATACAGAACCTTGTGCCATGGATGAAAGCTAAGTACATTGGTTTTGCTTAGTTGTGCTTAAGTTTGTGAACTGTTTGAGTTTGTTTATTGGAACTCGTTTGCACCTGTGTGAAGCAAGTGAACAGTGCAGAGCTCACTGCAAGGTGCCTGGAACTGAAAACCTTTTGCCAGGTTTATTTTTTTTGCTGGACTGTTTGGTTTATGTTTTTTTTTTTGAAAGCAAGAAAAGCTTCAATTTTGAATGTGTGCCTGGGATGGTAGTTTTTGGGGAAGAATCCACATAATATCCTTGGTTGGGATTGTGGGGGCCATTTGTGGCATTCTGTGTTTCACAGAGTTTAATTAAGTGGATTCGGCTACTCCCCTCCCCCACCAACTACTGTTAAGTTGGTTGGGGCCAAGCCTGCTTCCATCTAGGCTTGGGCACAGCACTGTCTTTATTTAAAAGAAGTGATATAGCTTGTTACTGCCTGTTTGCCAAAGGCAGAACTAGTTGGACTGAACTCTTATACTTACCTGTGATACTTGCAAGAAAGGTGTGAGTTGTTGGTTTTTTTTACAACTCAGTTTTATTTTTCCATGTTTTCTTGTGTTTATGAAAAGAATGGACTGAACCCTGTTCAGGATTAATAACCACAATAAAGTGGGCCTTTATTTTCACATAAAACTGACTGTTTTTTGACCTGTTTTGTGCTTCTGTATTGCACTGAGGAACCAGCAGGACTTCCAGCATCTTCTGGAAGCACATAGGACGCGGTCTGTTCTGAGCGCTGACCGGAGCCAAGCATACAAACGGGCGCCGGCAACGCCACAATATACAGATTTTGCGCCTCGGTGACCGTGTCCCCACTCCTGTCCAAACTTCACTGGCTCCCAGTTCACTCCAGAGTCCTCTTTAAATGTGCCTGTTTAGCCTTCAAGATCCTACATGGCATCCTCCCTCCCGTTATCTCACTCTTCTGGAATTCCTCTAACCCTAATTCCACTAGATCCTCCCAAAAACTGAAACTATCATTCCCCTCTACAAAAGGTATATCCCGAGTAGGAAAACTAGGAACATCCCTCCCCTTTAGAACCACAGAACTCTGGAATAACCTCACATCCCCGCTCAGAGTTTCAAGTTCCCTCCAATCCTTCCGCAAACACCTGAAAACTTGGCTCTTTTCAAAAATCTAACACTTCCCGCTTTTTGGTTCCCTGTCCCTCTTTATCTTCCTAGCTCCTTTCCTATAACCCTTCATTGTAGCTCCTTTTCAACCTAACCCTGTAAACCGTGCCGAGCTCTACGCTTGTGGAGATGGCGCGATATACAAACCTAAGGTTTAGTTTAGTTTAGTCTTTTGAAAAGGGACCAAGCTTGTTCTAGCGTTTTTACAGTGCTTATCCTCTTCTTAATCTTCTTCCCTATCATGAGTCTCATCCCTTCGGAATTCCCTTTTCAGAAGTTCAGTGCCGTGGCTGTCTGTTTGGACCGATGTTTCTCTCCTGCATCCAGATCAAAGCGGATCATATTGTGATCACTGTTTGCCAGCGTCCCTTCTACTTCTACATCTTGTGCCAGTCGTCGCAGGTCATTTAGAATTAAGTCCAGAATTGCATTTCCTCTAGTATTTTCCTTGACAAGTTGTTCCAGGAAGCAATCGCCTACAGCATTCAAGAACTTGGTCTCTCTAACGCAGTCGGAGGTGCCTAGGTTCCAGTCTATTCCTGGATAGTTGAATAACTGTGTTGACTCCCTTGCAGTTGCGTTTAATCTCGTCCGTCATTTCTCCGTCAATTTCTTCGGACTGCCCTGGGGGTCGGTAGTAGATGCCGAGCTTCGTTTCCAGGCCATTTGGTCCCGGAAGTTTTATCTAATATGGCTGCTGCATTTCTCCACATATTTAAAGCAGTGTAACATATGTCACATGACAGATGAGCTATCTGAAGATTTAAATTGAATTGAACTGTATTAGAAGTATAGCTTTTGAAGATATGGATCATTGCTATTTGAGCTATATATATATATTTCTTAAAAATAAGTAAAATTTTCAAATCTCTATCTCTGTTCAATATTTTTAGTTTTCACTACTACTTAGTAAACTGGTGCTATTTCTTAGCTTTACATTTTACAAATAGTGTACACTATTGTAGCCTTATGAAAACAGGCACTATATTATGGGTGCATGTGTTTCCAATGACTGGTTTGTTTAATTCATCATTAATGCAGTGGATTTTTTGCAGCCTTGATTGTAGCAGCCCTAGTAATTAGAGCTGTCTGTGTTGACTGTTTAAGATATGAACTATCTGTACCTGTGAAGATAGGGAGATCAAAAGAAGTTCATACAGTGTGCAGACCAGCTAGTCTGATCCAGTAAGGCTATTCTTATGTTCTTATGCTTGCAGTAGGCCCCCAGTTTGGAAGTTGGTCCCGTCCTTGGTCCTAAACAAATAATTTTGTATGCCCCATCATCCAGCATTCATGAAGGATTTAGGCAACTGCCTAGAACCCCAGGGTTACACTATTATCAGCAAACAAAACCTCCCCCTAAAAATATCTGTTTTTTTTCTGCTCGATTTCATTGGCCAATGACATATAGTGGCATGGGATATGCCATCGACATGTTGCATATCAGTGCAAATGACAGCCCATCCCTAGTCAATACTATGATCATGATTGATAAATCATGGTTGGCAGAGACTGCCTAGGAATTCATGAGGGTAGTTTTAAAACCCTGTGCTAATTTGAAGGGCATCTACTTTTGTTCCTGAGGTCTTGCATAGTAGATGCAAAATGTGCATTAAAATTCATAAATAGGGATTTCAAAGATGATGGCAGATAAGACAGAAAAGGCCCATCTGTTTTGACCAGTAAGGTGATTTGTATTATAGTCAACATCGTTTATTTTACTGGTTATCAAAAGCAGTTTCAAAGATTGCAATTAATCCAGATTGCAGGGGGTTCGGTTAATTTTTAAACTAAAAAAAACCCAAAAACTGATCATGTCACACCTTATCTTTTGAAATTGTACTGGCTTCCTATGAAAGTCAGGACAATTTTTAAATTTGGCTGTTTTTGTTATGAAACACTTCATGGCTTATTACCTAGCTATCTGTTTGAACAATTTTCTTTTAATGTTTTAACACATTCTTCCCAAAATCCCACTTTTCTTTTTGTGTTTCCTACAATAAGGGGATGTCTGAAATCAAAATATGTGGCAAAGATATTATCAGGCTGCTAAGTGGGAAGGAAAGCCTGGCCCCCTGATATGGGTTTCCCAATCTTATCAATATTACAGGAAACTTTTGAAAACCTATTTGTTTAGCACAACAAAGAAAAATGGGGAGACCCAATGATCCACAGTGAAAATAATCCACCGATGAAAACAAAAACAAAAACTGTGGATACAGATGTTCTGGAGATAATTTATTAAACACTGACATATAAAACCATGAAAATTCAATTAAAAAAGTACAATGATAAAAAATACTGTGATAAAAATCCAACCGGACCCTACCCGGTCCGTGTTTCGGTGAACACGCCTTCCTCAGGGGTCCTAAAAGGCATCACAGTCACTCCTTATCTTTCTATCTTTTCATTTTTTATCTTTTTCTTTATCATTATTCATTATTACCTCTTCCTTTTAGGATCCCTGAGGAAGGCGTGTTCGCTGAAACAAGGACCGTGTAGGGTCCGGTTGGATTTTTTTCACAGTATTTTTTATAATTGTACTTTTTAAATTGAATTTTCATGGTTTTCATGGTTTTATATATTAGTGTTTAATAAATTATCTCCAGAACATCTGTATCCACAGTTTTGGGGGGTTTTTTTTCAACCTATTTTTTTAGACAGTTATTGATTGAATGTTAATTTGTATTATATCAATACCAAAAATCTTGTTGAACAGTCGTGGCCACTGAGGGCACCCCAATTCAAACCCAGCATGCACCCAATATACGAGAGAGAAAAAAAGCCTCAGATTAAAGTAGCAGTACAGACACAAAGGTACAGAGTAACCTGCCTTAAATACTGTCACAGGCAAAAAAAAACTCCCTCAAGAACAGCTTAGGTTTAAAATTGAGAACTGCTCCCCAGGAGGCACGCTCAAGGACAGCTAGAAAGGGACGACTTAGGCTCCAGCGCTGTCACGTCTCCTCAAACCTCAAACCTGGTATTGATATTCATATATTTTTTTGTTGTTATCCTCACTCCATTTATTTATTTATTGAAATATGCATTTACTGTATTTAAATATGCATTTATTTATTCATTTATTTAAATATGCATTTATTTATTTAAATATGCATTTTGCTGTAAATGTACAGTTTTTCTTATGTGAACTGCATAGAACTGTAAGGTATTTACAGGATAAAAATACAGTAAAGTGTTATGTTATAACTGTTGTTCCACATAGCCTACTCCATTCCTTCACTAAGACACTCATTTTCACAGCAGATGAATGTCTCAAAATGTCCCCCAAGCATCCAAATTGTGATTTTTGAACACCCAAATTTAGACATCCTACACTTCAGCATGTCCAAATAGCAAGGGGGCATGTTATGGGAATATTTTGGGTGGGCCGAAAATTAGGACATTCAACGGTGATAATGAAACCGCAAGAAATTTCCACATTCAGTGGCATACCTAGGTAATTGCTCAACCACCTCTTTGAGCCATTTTGGTGAGGTGGGAGGGCCCATTCTAAGGCTTTTTCCTTCATTTTTTGATTGAACTGGCCTATGCTGCACTAGTTTTATATCACTGGACAGTACCATACTTAATATTGAAAGTGTTTATCTTATCATACCTAGGATATGTGAAACCCAGGGCCGGTTGGTAGTTAGTTTTATATCCCATCCTCCCCAGAGAGCTCAGAACGGGTTACAGTTTAACATTCACAATGAAATAAATAAAAAAATACAAAATAAACAAAACATACTTTTCCTATCTCTGTTAGGTCCCAGCTCAAGTTTGCTTTCTAACACCAACTCTGGCAGGATATGCATTTCAAATCTGACATATCGTAATCACAAAACAGAGTGCCCTCAGGATGGGTCCTAAAGTGATGGACTGGGTCAAGAACTAGTTGAGTGGAAGGTGACAGAGGGTAGTGATCAATGGAGATCGCTCTGAGGAAATGGATGTTACTCATGGTGTACTCGTGGGTCATACTGAAAAGAGAGAATGGAAAATGTATTTGCATTGGTTTGATACACAGGTCTTCTTCACAGACAAAAGAAGTGGACAGAGATTTAATAGAATAAATTGAAAATGTAGCTGTAAAAGGGGAAGTACTAATAGGTGATTTTAATATGCCAGATTTTGATTGGGTTATCCCAATTGCGGGATCTCCTAGAAGTAGAGAGATCCTGTATTCTTTACAATGAGAACTGTTCTAGCAGTTGGTAATGATACCCACCTGAGATGAAGCCATACTGGACTGAGTGCTTACAAATGAGGAAAGAGTTTGTGATGCTCTCGTAGAAGGTGATCTTTTGGGCTTTCAGTGATCACCACATGGTGTGATTTAATATTGAGACATATGTAGAGAAGGCTGATTCAAAAGTGAAGATTTTAGACTTTAAAAATATGAACTTTGTTCAGATGGGGGATTATGTTAAGGAATTATCTGAATTCTAGAAGAAATAGGAAAGCAGTGGGCAAAAATTAAAGGAGCTATTGTAAGGGCAACAAACCATTTTGTAAGGAAAGTTAAGAAGTAAGAGGAAAAGAAGGCCGCTTTGCTTCTCAAAAGTAGTAGCTGAGAAGGTAAGGAAAAAAAGTTTAACTTTCATAAACTACAAAAGGTCACAGAAAGAGGAAGGCAGGCAAAAATATCTGGAAAAGTTAAGAGAGGCTGGTCAAGTAGTCAGGAAAATAAAAATGCAAATGGAAGAAAAAAAAAATAGCTGACTTAGTAAAATGGGGAATAAGGAGGAAGTGCCAAAGTGGCATTGTGAGCAGGGCCGGTTTTAGACATGCTAGAGCCCAGGGCAGAAATTAAGGAGGGGGGCCCCTGATCCCCCTTCCTGCTCCCTCGCTCTAATCTCCCCTCCTACCATTACTACTACACATAAAAACAACTATAAATTACATCTTCACACATAAAACACAGACAGACATATACCAAATATAGAACTGGGAACCCCAAGAAATTAAACTCAGCAAGAGAAATAAAAACAGATATGCACTTTTTGTACTGAACACACAGAGGTCCTGGGACTAGGATCTACCTATCTTGCTGGTGGAGATCTCAAAGCCATGCCAGAACTCTCCAAGCTCTGCAACTAGCAGAAGTGTATCTGAACTGCCACCAGCTGCAGACCTTAGAGAGTTCTGGCTAATGGACTGGAGGAAGAGATCTTCACCTGTTGGGCTTTGGGATTCTCCATCAGTTTAGGTATTTATATTTTGCATTGGGGCAAGGGGTATGGGGGAGGATAGGGAGACAATTTGGTACAGTTATGCTTGTCTGGGGGGTGCTGAAGGAGGCTGAGCAAGAGGCGCTGGACTCATAGCAGGAGGAGGGGAAGAGGTTCTGGATCTGTAGCAGGAGGGGAAAGAAACACTGGGTTAAATTATAGAGCCAGTGATGTTACTGGCCCAGTCATTTGGAGTACTATTTTCCACCAATGCCCTGGGCCAAAGTCTCACCAGGTCCTTAGGTTAAGTCAGCTTTGATAGTGTACATTCAGGTAGAACAGGTATTTTCTTGTATCTGGGGGGCTCACCATTTAAAATAACAGGGTTGCAGTGGAATATAAACCTGGGCACCCTGGATTACAATCCACATCAGTGACCACTAGGCTGCCCTTCTGCTCTGCATCATGGGGGCAGAACAGGGACATCTGTATGGATATTTTCATACAAATGCTGCCACACTAGAAATCCTACTCACTGATTTTTTCGCATTCATATTTTGTTTTATTTTACGTAGGGTTACCCCCTCTAAGTGTTGTTACTGCCACTTTATTCCATTTACTCCCATGTTGTCTTCTAGCTGTGCCCTCACCTTGCCCTTTTGCAGTCTGAGTAAATGTAACGAAAGAGGGGAAAAGCAATTTTTGACTACGGATTTTACCTGAGTAACTAGTTAGGCCCTCTTCTATTAAACTGCACTAGCAGTTTATAGCGCAGAGAACCGCACTGAATGGCCCACGCTGCTCCCAACGCTTACAGAGTTCCTATGAGTGTCGGGAGCAGCGTGGGCCATTCAGCGCGGCTCTCTGCACTACAAACTGCTAGCGCAGTGTAATAGAAGAGGGGGTTAGTTCCTTGATAACAAAATTATTTGAATATCTAGTGTAATTATTGCAATGAAGTCCTTGGATGGGATACTAGTTCTCCTGGTGCTCTGCAATCATGGGTTCTAAATCCTGCCACTAGGGGACGGGGGGGTGTCACACTCAGGTAATGACCCCACTTCTCCCAGGCTACACACTAAACGCTGTCTCCAACCTCAGCCCCTTGGGAGCAAAAAATCCAATTCAGGGACTGAACTGGGAACCTTATGTAAGACAATGAGCTTCCACAGAGCTGACCATTCGCATGTTAATCTATTTTCATGAACTGCTGTAGAAATACTCTAGCTGCTTTGCTTGAGAACTTCTATTTCATAGCCAAGTAATTTCATCTGTACTCATCACATTTCCCCAGAGAGATTACATAGTATTTTTATTAATGCTCTACCATATGCAACATTTATTACGTCCAATATTAGCAATTTTTTTTATCTTCTATTTCAAATGCATCCCCTCCGGGAGAATATGCATCTCAGGTTTTTATTAAGGACATATTTCAAAACAGAGGAGGATACTTATGGAAGACGAAGCAGTCATGAGTCAGCATCAAATCATGTTATTAAAAAAAAATGTTTTATGTGGAATCCTGTGTTTAATGTGCAAGATCGTACCCCCGTTTAGAGCTTGCAAAAGTCTCTTGTGGTTTTCTGAGAAATCCAACAACAGCAGTACTGAGAAATGATTAAACATGGTTTTGTATCAAGAACCCTTATAAACAACTTTCAACTTGGAAACAGAGACTATGGGAGAGACCAGATGATGGTAAACTTTGGAGCACTGGGGTAGCCAGATTGCCAATTTATGGCGGGCTTGAGTCCCAAATGGGTGGGCTTCTCTCTTTCAACCCTCCCACCCAGCCTATGCAGCAGCCTCTCTCTTTCCTGCCCAGCCCGTGCAGCCTCTCATTTCCCCCTTTCCCATCCTCCCAGTCTGTTCAGCAGCCTCTCTTTCCCTCCCTTCCCAACCCCCCCAGCATACGTAGTAGTTCCTAAATGCTGCCTGCGGCTGACCCAGAAGCCTTCCCTCTGCCAGCGGCCTGTGGATGCTGGGTGGATGGGCCTGAGCCCAAAATGGGTGGGCCTGACCCATCCAGGCCCACCCTGTGTCTACACCCCTGCTTTCAAGGAGCCATGGGGGAGTCAGCCACTTGTGCGCCCTTTGATTCCTGATGTTACTCCTGAGCAGAGCCGTCAGAAGGATGAGCAAGATAGGTGGCCACTTGGGATTTCAGCCTGGCACTAGATCTTCACCACTGTAATTAGAGTGGCTTGCACAGCCAGCTGCATCGTTGATCATCCCCCTCACCCCTCAGCTAAGACATGGTACAAGGGGATCCTCACAATTTGCCTGGTTATAGTCCTGCTTCTACTCTGCCAATAGAAGCTTTACAGATGACTGCATTTTTTTTAAATTAAAGGGTGCCATTGGGTGATTTATTAATAACAACAATGATAATCCTTTATAATAAAACCCTAGCCGCGCATGCGCACTCCTAGCTGCGTGTTCCATTTTCCCTGTTCCGTGAGATGCAGGTCCGTGGTGGCAGGAGTGCGCATGCGTGGGTCCCCAGCCTTACATCACCTAACTACACTCGCCGGCAGGACTAGCCGCTAGCGCTGGATTCCCTGCTCTGGTAAAAGTAAGTTCTTCGCCTTGCCGGCCCCCCCCTTCCCTTCCCTTCCCGCGGTCCCGACTCCAAACCTGCCGACTCCAGCAGCATCTGCATCACTCTACACACGCTGCTTCGGGGCCGTAGAAGGCCCCGAAGCAGCGTGTGTACAGTGCTGCAGACACTGCTGGAGTCGGCAGGTTTGTCGGGACCACGGAAAGGGAAGGGGGGGGCGGTGGCAAGGGACTACGAGAGCCGACCAGACTTCTAGCACCCGTTAATCTAACAAGCTAAAATACTAGTAATAATAATAAGCATAACCCACTCATTTTCCAATTATCCAATACCATAATGAGCCTTCAGACCCATAAGACTCTCATACCAGGCAAAATTATTCCCAAATACTACAGCTGCAGCACTGTCAAACATATTCGTTTGTCCCTCATACAAATAGTTTTTGTCATATATCCTGAGTTACCAAAATGCAGTCCAATAATAAAGCACTGAAGGAATAGCACCACCAACACATGGGAACTCATAACCAGAACACTGCTCTGTCCACCCAAAATGTAGGTCCAACTTACGTATGACAATCTCTCCGAAATGCAAAGCAAGGTTCCCCATCCCCCAACCTCAGGCATTCACTGTAAGTGAGCACCAAAAAAAGGCTGTTAATTATCAAGGCGGTGTGTTTAGATGAATCCTTTCTGCACTTGGAACAACTGGTAAACATTTTAAGGATCTGTCAAAACCAATTTCAGCTGGGCGAGCATCTTCCAGTGTTAACTCAGGTATAATTTAATACATTTTGGAGAGGGAGTGGGGGAAAGCTCTACTGATGACTCTATGGTGCATTACACTGGTTGCACTTTGTTCTGGGTACGGATTGGTGTTTGCATAATTAAAAAAGACATGCAGCAGGAAAAGCAAAAGGCAGGAATCTTAAACTGAGATAAAACCTATAATCCGAGGACCGATTTCAGAGGTTAGAGCACATTCGTGTTTACTAATTTATCCTAATGACACATTAATACAAGAGGTCACACAAGCAGAATGATGTGTCTTTTTTGTTCAATATCACCAGATTTTAACATTTACTTCTCTTACACAGTTCAAGAATTGTTACCTGCTAAGGGCTGATGCTCAATACTAACACCAGTGTTAAAAAGCAGTAGTTATGGCTCGGGAAGTGGAACTTTAAATCCTGACTCAATGACTACTTTCTTTGACGTTTCCTGCCTCCCTCCTGAGCCCGCTGAAGAAATCACTGGTGATAGACTTGGAAGCACTCTGGAAGGCTATCGGAAGCCTTCATAAGGTATGCTCCTATTCTATTTCAGTCTTGCAAACTTCCTCATTACAGTTGAAAAATATTAAAGGGTAAATTCAACATCAAGACCAGAGACTAGACAAAAATGAAAAACAGGTCTCTGATTTACAGAATTCTTCTAATCTTCATGCTAAAGACAAAGCAATGTTGTCTAGGAAGATTGAAAATCTGGAGAATGCAAATAGGAACTTAAACTTAAGATTAATTAATTTTCCAGTCACCAGATTACATTCACCCAAGGAACTTTTTCACCAGTTTCTAACTTCGGTCTTAAAGTATCCAGAGATATTAATACCTCCCTTACAGAAATTATACTATGTAAATATTCCTAAGGCAACGAATCAGGACTTGGAAAATCAATTGACTGAATTAGATATAACAGATATTCTTGAGTCCTCACAACCTGAAACTTCTGTAAGGGCCACATTGCTTGTGACCTTTGTTTTTTTACAAGACAAAGAGGCAGTTCTTCGTCTATTCTTTAAGACTGAGAATGTTGAATTTTATGGTTTAAAAATAGCTATATTTCCTGATGTTTCGAAATGGACGCAATTGCATCATTAAAAATTTCTAATGTTACGTCAATCAGTTTTGGTTTTAGGAGCTACCTTTCAGCTGCGCTTTCCATGTAAATGTTGTATCAATTACCAAGCAAATAGATATGTTTTTTATGAACTCGATCAATTACAATTTTTTCTGGAGGGTAAAGTGGCTTCTGTAACTCCTCAGATGCCCACTGAAGTCACCGTCCAGACCGTATAGTAAAGATACAACCGATGTGCTCTGTACTTATGATATATTGATATATTTCTTTGAAAATCAGCTACCCTTGATTTGTGCTTGATTCTCTCTCCTTAGTTGTGGGCTACTATCATGATATTGTATATGCAATTAATGTTTTATTTCTTATTGGATATTGTTATGTTTCTTTATCAAAGAATTTTCATTTGATGTTAAACAAAGGTTAAAAAAAAAAATAAAAAAAAGCAGTAGGTACCAGATTTGTGTGCACATTATTATGCAGCTAGGGGGAAATTCTACCAGCGCCTGTTAATGAAGAAGCACCATTTAAAAAAGCAAAAAAACATTAACGTTAAAGCACCTACTGGGGCCTACAAAATCTGTGCTGGAATCGCGCCTCCATAGGTGCTTTAAGCCGCCTATTGCTACTGTGGGCACGGTTAATGCTGGACGTGGCATTAGGCGACTTAAAGTGCCTACATAGGCACGATTCATGACAAAGATAAAGGGGAGAAATATATAGAAGCTGATAAAAATAAGGCTGAATTGCTTAACAAATATTTCTATTCTGTGTTCACAGCTGAAATACCGGGAATGGGACCGCAAAAGATACATGTATATAGGGCTGGAGGTGTGGTAGACAATGATTGATTTTCACAGGATTGTCTTCAGGAGGAATTAACTAAACTAAAGGTGGACAAAGAACATAAGAACATAAGAATTGCCACTGCTGGGTCAGACCAGTGGTCCATCGTACTCAGCAGTCCACTCATGCGGCGGCCTTTAGGTCAAAGACCAGTGCCCTGAGACTAGCCTTACCTGCTTACGTTCTGGTTCAGCAGGAACTTGTCTAATTTTGTCTTGAATCGCTGGAGGGCGTTTTCCCCTATAACAGCCTCCGGAAGAGCATTGCAGTTTTCTATCACTTTTTGGGTGAAGAACGGAATCTATCCCCTTTTAACTTTAGAAAGTGCCCTCTCGTTCTCTCTACCTTGGAGAGAGTGAACAACCTCTCTTTATCTACTAAGTCTATTCCCTTCATTATCTTGAATGTTTCAATCATTTTCCCTCTCCTCTTTTCAATGGAGAAGAGGCCCAGTTTCTCTAATCTCTCACTGTACGGCAATCTCCTCCAGCCCCTTAACCATTTTAGTCGCTCTTCTCTGGACCCTTTTGAGTAGTACTATGTCCTTCTTCATGTACGGCGACCAGTGCTGGTCGCAGTATTCCAGGTGAGGGCTTACCATGTCCCGGTACAGAGGCATGATGTATCAAAGCAATCCTCAAACAGGGTGGGAAGCAAAAGCCGCCTCTGAGATGACTGAAGCACCGAAAGCAGTCTACGCACGCGCTTCCACATCCAACCTGTAATGTTTAGAAAAGGTATTCTTCGAAGACCAAGTAGCCGCATGACAAATTTCCTCCAATGAAAATCCCCTAGACTCAGCCCATGAAGCAGCTATCGCTCTAGTGGAATGAGCATGATGTACATCTGAGGGTACTGAAGGAACCTAGGGAAGTTCTAGCGGTTCTGCTGGTTGACCTTTTCAATGCTTCTCTAGAATCAGGAAAGGTACCGGTGGACTGGAGAAGAGCAGATGTGGTCCCTTACCACAAAAGTGGAAGGTAGAAGTAGGGAACTACAGCCTGTAAGTCTGACTTCTGTGGTAAGTAAATTAATCTACTGCAAAGCTTAAAAATCAAATTTTACATCTATGCTGACAACATCACCATAGTTCTTCCCCTAACAAGCCTGACCTCTGAGACCAAGTATCACCTGGCATCAACTTTAAAGCAAATCGAATCATGGATGGCCAAATTCAAACTCAAACTCAACTCAGAAAAAAACAAATTCTTCCTGGCAAGTCCGAATGACAAAATCAAAGATACTTCAATTTCCTTGAACGGTCAGATCTTTCCTATTGTAAATTCCATAAAAATTCTGGGAGTGGACGCTGGACTGCCACCTCACTCTAGATGTCCACACAGAGTTACTGGTTAGAAAAGGCTTCTCGACATTATGGAAACTAAGAACCATCAGAAAGTACTTTGATGCAGCATTATCCGCTTACTGGTGCAATCTTCCATTTTAAGCCTGCTCGACTATTGTAACATCATTTATCTGGGGTCTTTCAAGAAAACCATTCAAAGACTCTGAATCATACAAAATTCAGAAGTTTGAATATCAAAAACTTCACTGGCTGTCCCTAGAAGCAAGAGTGTTGTTCAAATTTGCCTGTCTATGTTTCAAATCCATTCAAGGTTTGGCCCACATATACCTGGTTTCCCATTTTAACCTGGACTGTTCCACCAGGCCTACACGCAAAGTACATATGTTTAACCACCCAACAATAAAGGCCTGCCAATTCAAGAGATACCTAGGCAGAACTCTTGCTTTCCAGGCAGGCCAACGGAACGGTTGGCTGGGTAACATCATTAAGCACTCCTCATCCTATCTTAGCTTTAGAAAACTAGTTAAAACAAACCTGTTCAACCGATTTGTAACCAAGAACTCTTAATGCCTTATCCTTGTACTCTACCTACATGTACTCGATGTCTCTACACTGTGTCTATTACTCTGACTTCCTCCCTTTCTACTTATATCCTCCCTCTCTACATGTATCCGACGACTTCATTGTAATTATTTTCGCTGATTGTCCAGCTCTTCTTGTTGTAAACTGCCTCAAACTACTATGGCTTTGGCGGTATATAAGAATAAAATTATTATTATTATTATTATTAATGGAAATGCTTTTAAAACAGAGAATAATGCCGATTTTGGACAGAACCCAAGACAATATGGATTCACTAATGCCAGGTCTTGTCAGACAAATCTGATCAATTTCTTTGACTAAGTGACCAGAGAATTATATAGAGGGAGTATGCTAGATGTTGTTTAGATTTTAGCAAAGCCTTTGACAGTGTTCCACACAGTTAGAAACATAGAAACATGTTGGCAGATAATGGCCAGATAGCCCATCTAGTCTGCCCATCCACAGTAACCACTGTCTCTTTCTCTATCCGAGAGATTCCACGTGCCTATTCTAGGCTCTCTTGAATTCACACAAGGGGTGGACCCCTTGGCAGCTCTGAGTAAGGGAAGAAAAAGTAACAAGACAAAGCCTGAATAAACCTGGAGGGGACCAAAGGAGGATCCTAGGAAAAGCAATAGGACAGAAAACCTCAGTAGCAGTGCCTGCTGGGGAAGGGACCACTTACAAGAACTTTGTTCCTTAAGGCTCAGAGGGCCTGTGATGGAGTCTATAAGAATCTACCACTCAGTGGCGTAGTAAGGGGGGTGCGGGAGGAGTTCTGCCCCAGGTGCCATCTTGGTGAGGGCACAGGCATCCATCCTCCTCTCTGCCCCCAGCTCCTTTCCTGTCCCCCCCCACTGCTGTGTGTGCGCACTGCTTCCCTTCTCCCATACCTCTGTAACATTCCTGGCACGAGGAGCAACCCCAAGCTGCTGTTGCATCAGCATTGCCTCTTCCTCTGACATCACTTCCTGGACCTGCGCTTAGGAAGTTATGTCAGAGGAAGAGCCGACACTAGTGTGACAGCAGCTTGGGGGTTGCTGCTCATGCCAGTAACATTACAGAGGTACGGGGAAGGGAAGCAGCGCACATGCGGCAGGAGTGTGTGAAGGTGGGTGGAGGGGTGCCACCACCCCAGGGGCCTCTCAATCTCCCTACGCCACTGCTACCACTCCCCTTTAATGACACTACTTCATAGTGGCAGAATCACCTTAAACCTCACATTCCCACTCAAGGGGATGGGGGGGGGAGGGAGGAGCCATATGGTCCAGGGAGTATAAAAGCTCAGGGACAAGCTAGGTTGAGAAGGCCCAGAGGCAAGCATCAAAGCCCCACTTCATACATATCTACCACATAAGTGGAAACTTCAGCTGCAAATGTCAGGTAGGCCAAGTCAACTTGGGACCTTGCAGAACTGTATCCATGAACAGGTTAGAGGGCTGGAGGCCAACCAGTGAATGTTATTTACTAGAGAAAGGATTGGTTTCTCAAGTCACCCAGACCAGAGTCACATGGTGGGTGTTGCATTGCTGAGAAACAGTGGTGAATTACTCTGAACAACCTGAGAGGTAGGAAGATAAAACCCCTATGTGAAAAAGCTTGGAAAGAAGAAGTCGAGGTGGATCAAAAGACTTCCAGCAGCCAGGCATGAAAAAATCAAAATTTAATTTCAAAAGCAGTATGCCACTTTCTTTAGGGGTCAAGTTGCTCTGTAAATCTGTAAAGGGAAGTGCTGAGGAAACATACAGTTCCAATGATTGAAAGTCACAGAAGAATACTAGAAAAGCCAACAGCTTTGAGCTCTTACCTGTTAAAGCTAGAAGCTGTTGTGTTTTTTCTAGTATTTCTCTGTGGCTCTCTATCCCTTTACAGTTTTACAGAACATTTTGACCCCTGAAGCAGGCAGCTTACTACTGATTCACAGCCTCATGTCAGGTCTTTTCAATTTTTAATTTTGACCAAGGTGAAATTAACTTGATTTATTCACGCCTGGCTGCTGGGAGTCTTGTAGTCCACCTCTACTTCTTTCCAAGAGACAGTAATACCATCATAGGAGCAGAGAGGAGATTACTACTTCCAAAGACTAGCCTTTTTATTAAGAGTAATTAAGAGAAGTTGGTTGAGTAGTCAGGTAAGCAAAGACAGAAATGGAAGAAAAAAATAGTTAACATGGTAAAACAGAGGAAACAAGACATTTTTTAGGTATATTAATGATAGGAAGAAGTACAAAAGTAGAAGCTGATAAAGATAAGGCTGAATTGCTTAACAAATACTTCTGTGTTCACAGCTGAAGCGCTGGGAGGAGGACCGCAGAAGACAAATGCAAATGGTAATAGAAGTGTGGTCGACCCTGATCGATTTTCAGAAGATTGTGTTTGTAAGGAGCTAGCTAAACCAAAGGTGGACAGAGCAATGGAGCTGGATGGTATACACCAGAGGGTACTGAAGGAACATAGGGAAGTTCTGGCAGCTCCCCTGGCTGACCTTTTCAATGCTTCTCTAGAATCGGGAGAGGTACTGGAGGACTGGAGAAGGGCGGATGTGGTCCCTCTCCACAAAAGTGGAAATAAAAAAGAGGTAGGGAACTACAGGCTGATAAGTCTGAATTCTGTGGTAAGTAAATTAATGGGAATGCTTTTAAAACAGAGAATAGTGATGTTTCTGGAATCCAGTGGATTACAGGACCTGAGGCAACATTGATTCACTTGAGGCAGGTCTTGTCAGACAAATCTGATCAATTTCTTTGACTGGGTGCACAGAGAATTAGATAGTGGGTGTGCGCTAGAAAAAATTTAAATTGAATCAGGTTGGGCAGACTGGATGGACCATTCGGGTCTTTATTTGCTGTCATCTACTATGTTACTATGTTATGTTACTATGTATTTAGATTTTAGCAAAGCCTTGACAGTGTTCTACACAGGCATAAAATAACCCGGGTGCCCTTGGGATGGGTCTTAAAGTCACAGATTGCATTAGGAACTGGTTAAGTGGAAGGCAACAGAGGGTAGTGGTCAATGGAAATCTCTCTGAGGAAAGGGATGTTACCAGTGGTGTTAATTCAAGGTTCAGTTCTTGGACTTGTTCTTTTTAACATTTTTGTAAGCGTTATTGCTGAAGGGCTGTCAGGTAAGATTTGCCTCTTTGCGGATGATACCAACATCTTCAATAGAGTAGACATCCCTGATGGTGTGAATAACACGAGGAAGGACCTAGTGAAGCTTGAAGAATGGTTTGAAATTTGACAGCTAAGAATTAATATTAAGAAATGTAAGGTTATGCATTTGGGCTGCAAAAAACCCAAGGAAACAGTACAGTTTAGGGAGTGAAGAACTTTTAAGCACGAAAGAGGAGCGGGACTTGGGAGTGATAGTATGTGATGATCTTAAGGTGATCAAACAGATTGAAAAGGTTACGGTGAAAGTTAGAAGGATGCTAGGGTGCATAGGGAGAGGTATGGCCAGTAGGAGAAATGAAACATTGATGCCCCTGAATAAGACTCTGGTGAGACCTCATTTAGAATATTGTGTACAATTCTGGAGGCCACACCTTCAAAAAGATATAAACAGGATGGAGTTGGTCCAGAGGAAAGCTACTAAAATGGTCAGTGGTCTTCACCATAACACATATGTGGACAGTCTTAAAGATCTTTAGGAGGAAAGGAGGGAGAGGAGATATGATAGAGACATTTAAATACCTATATGACATAAATGCACATGAGGTGAGTCTCTTTCATTTGAAAGGAAGCTCCAGCCTTTGAAAGGAAGCTCTGGAATGAGAGGGTATAGGATAAATTTAAAATGTGGTAAGCTCAGGAGTAATCTAAGAAAATACTTTTTTTACAGAAAGAGTGGTAGATGTGCGGAATAGGCTTTTGGTAGAGATGGTGGTGACAAGGACTGTTGTCTGAATTCAAGAAAGTGTAGGACAGGCACCTGGGATCTCTTAGGGAGAGAAGGAGATAGTACCATATGTACTCGAATATAAACCAAGATTTTTGGGCCAAAAAATGGCCCAAAATGGGGGTCTCAGTTTATATTCGAGTCCACCAGAAAGCCGACGCTTTTGTACCCTCTTTACAATGACTGGTGCTGCTCTCCTGCATGTCCCCGGCGACCAGAGCTGCTCTCCTGCAATCTCCTCCCCCAGTGACTGACATTAATTTTCTGTACATCCCCCAATGACCAGCGCTGCTAACTATCCTCCACTCTACCCTGCCACCATTGCAGCTTTCCCTTTATAAGCTCCTGTGCTAAATAAAGACCTCCAGTAGCTGTTCAGCTAAGACCTCTCTCCACCAAAATCAATGCTCTGTCCTGGGCCAATGCAGGGCCTTGAGCATCTGCACATGCTAAAGCTCTGATAATAATAATAATAATAATAACAGCTTATATACCGCAATACCGTGAAGTTCTATGCGGTTTACAAAAGATTAAGCAAAGGTACAAATTGATTGACTTCAAGAGGGGAAGAAGAAAGAGAAGTAATTAGACAGGAAATTCATTGTTAAGGAGAATCTCAGAGAAGGTGGGAGCCGGCAGGATTGGAGGCACCTCGAGGGGCTCCAATACCTGTGCAACTCCTTTTCCTGCCCTCCAGCTGCATTCGCCCCTCCACCAAGCAGCATACAGCGCTCCAAGCACACCTTTCATAGCTGACCCGGAAGCCTTCCCTCTGACATCAGAGCTAACGTCAGAAAGAAGGCTTCTGGTCAGCCACCTGCAGCATGCAGGGCCCTGTGAAGAAGTGTGGTTGGAAGGCAGGAAGGAGGCAACTGACCTGGATGGTTCTGGTACAGTCTTGCGAGAGGGGAGCACCAAAGTAGTTGGGCCACAGAACGTGTGCGTGCGTTGGACCAAGGAAGGGAGAGAAAGAGAGTTATGAACTTGGGATAGAGGATGGCACACGTTGGGACATGGGAGGGGCATGAACTTGGGACAAAGGCTGGAAGGAGGGAAGGGGGCATGAACTTGGGATACTGAAGAAAGGGAGGAGGCATGAACTTCAGACATAAAAGGGAGAGAGGAAGGGGGCACAAACTTGGGACATAGGATGGATAGAAGAAGGGAAAGATGCTGAGGTGATGGTGGAAATAGAAAGGGAGAATTGTTGTGAGGATGCTTGGGAGAAAGGGAAGAAAGAGGGAGAAATGCTGGACCATGGTAGGGGGAACCAAGGGACAGCAACAGAAGAATTTGCAGAAGATGGGAAAGCGGAAAAAGAAACTGGGATCAATTTTATGGAAAAATAAATCTCCAGACAACAAAGGTAAAAAAGGTATTTATTGACTGAAATATGTTAGCTTTAGGAAATGTACAGTATCAGTCGGTTTCTAGGCGGATTACAGCTCTACATTATAATTTAAGATTTGGCACAACATAATGCTAAGGGGTAAAAAATGCAGGGTGTGGTGAGATTTTTAGCTATACAATCATGATAGAAACGAGACAAGGTGCATTTAAACAATTATTTTAAAAAAACATCTAGCTCTTTAGCCTGTCCATTTGCTTAGTGATATTCCATCACAGACAGTGGCTTAGTAAGGGTGTGGGAGGGGCGGTCCACCCCAGGCGCTGTCTTGGTGGAGATGCTGGCACCCATCCTCCTCTCCACCCCCCCACTCCTTCTCCACCCCCTCTGCTGCGCACGTGCGCCCCTTCCCTTGTACCTCTTTAAACTTCCCGGCGCAAGCAGAATCTCAAGAGCGTGCTGCCTGCATCGGTGTCGGCTCTCTCTGACGCCACTTCTGGGTCCCAGGCCTAGGAAGTGATGTCAGAGGGAAAGCTGACAATGCAGGCAGCAAGTTCGCGATGCTGCTCTTGTTAGAATCATTAAAGAGATACGGGGGAAGGGAAGGGGGCGTGTGCAAGGCAGGGGGGTTAGGAAGGAGCAGGGGCAGAGAAGAGGGTGGGGGACAAGAGCCACTCACCCTTGCTACGCCACTGATCACAGATTAGAAGGTGGAATAGGCATATTTAAACAGATGTGTTTTTAGTGATGATTTGAATGTCTAGAGGTCAGTTATCAATCTAGTTTGTACTGGGAGCTGGTTCCACCACTGGGGCCCCTTGATGTAAAAGATAAGAGTTCCTGCACTCTTCAAGGTGGATTTTTTGAGTGGGCATTATTGGGCTCCAGGACTGCCCTCATTCATCTTACCACAGAGCAACTCTTCTCTGGAATAGGACTTAAGAGAGTACAGATGTACAGGACTTTTACCAGGAATATCTATCAAGGCAGTATTTATAAGGAAACATAGTAAATGACGGCAGATAAAGACCTGAACGGTCCATCCATTCTGCCCATTAGTTATACTCATTAAAAATACATGATTAAATTAACTTGTATCTTCATTGATATTTCTGGGTCATAGACTGTAAAGTCCAAATGCTGAAGTTGCCATCCAAACTATCTCCAGCCTATCCAACCATCCTGTTTGCAGGATAGTAATATAATGGGTACGCCTCATGTCAAAATGATTGACAGCTGTCAAGATAAGGATCGACCAATCAGCGTTCACTTCCGGGTTAAGCCACATCCACTCTCCGCCCACACCATGCCCATCCTCTGCCCAAACCCGCCTACTCCCTGCCTACTGTTACCCAACCCTGCCCATACCCAGCCCACACCAACCCACTTTTGCCTAAGCCCCTCCCAAGCCAGGATATTTACCATAAAGTCTGTCTAGTAACATCCTCATGTTCCAAGTTAGTGGAGTTCCCATTGATGCCCTCCCCTGCCGATTCTACACCAAATTACCACATATGGGACACCGACTGTGAAAGTCTGTCAGTATTGGCCTTAGCTCTTTAATTTATATCCTTCATTTTCTAATTAGAAATCCTCTATATTTATCCCACGCTTTTTTGAATTCCATCACCATTTTCTTCTCCACCACTTCCCTCAGGAGGTCATTCAGCACAGTTACTTACCGTAACAGGTGTTATCCAGGGACAGCAGACATATATTCTCACATGTGGGTGATGTCATCTACGGAGCCCCAGCGCGGACAGCTTTTCAAGCAAACTTGATTGAAGTTTCAAGTTTGCTACACTGCACCACGCATGTGCATGCCTTCTTGCCCACTAGAGGGCGCATCCCTACCTCGTGGTCCTCAGTTCCATAACCAGCAAAGAAGCCATCCCCGGGGAGGCGGGCGGGTTGTGAGAATATATGCCTGCTGTCCCTGGATAACACCTGTTACGGTAAGTAACTGTGCTTTATCCCAGGACAAGCAGGCATGATATTCTCACATGTGGGTGACCTCCAAGCCAACCAAAAAAGGGCAGGTGGGAGGATGGCAATTTAGGAGAACAGGTTACGTAACACCGACTGGCCAAACCGGCCGCCGCTTCTGGACAAAGTGTCCAGACAGTAGTGGGAGGTGAACGTATGAACCGAAGACCAAGTGGCAGCTTTACATATGTCCTCCACAGGAGTAGACCGGAGGAAAGCAACAGAAGCTGCCATAGCCCGGACCTTATGCCCCGTGACTCGACCATGGAGCGTGAGGCCAGCCTGAGCGTAGCAAAAAGAAATACAAGCAGCCAACCAGTTGAACAGGGTGCGCTTGGAAACAGGATGTCCCAACCGAATAGGATCAAAGGACAAAAACAATTGAGGAACCTTCCGATGAGACTTGGTACATTGGAGATAAAAGGCCAACGCCCTCTTACAGTCAAGCGTGTGAAGCGCTGCCTCACCAGGATGAGAGTGGGGCTTCGGGAAGAACACCGGAAGAACAATGGACTGATTGAGGTGGAAATCAGACACAATCTTAGGCAAAAATTTAGGATGGGTGCGAAGAACCACCTTTTCATGATGAAACACAGTAAAAGGTGGATCCGCAACCAAAGCCTGCAGCTCACTAATCCGACGAGCGGACGTGAGCGTGAGCAAAAAGATCACCTTCCAAGTGAGAAACTTAAGATGAGATTTGTCGATAGGCTCAAAAGGAGGCTTCATCAGTTGAGCTAAGACCACATTAAGATCCCAAACTACAGGAGGAGGTTTCAGTGGAGGATGGACATTCACGAGACCCCTCATGAAACGAGTTACCAGAGGATGAAGAGAAAGAGACCGACCCTCGATATGCCGATGGAACGCTGCAATGGCACTGAGATGCACCCGAATGGAAGTCGTCTTCAGCCCAGACTTAGACAGATGTAACAAATATTCCAGCACCGAAGACACTGGAACTGAACTCGGGTCCAGATAGTTCGAGGAACACCAGGATGAAAATCTGGTCCACTTCTGGGAATAACAAAGCCTAGTCGAGACCTTGCACGAGGCGTCCAAAATCTCCCTCACAGCCTGAGAAACAGGAACCGAAGTCAAGGGGAAAGGAACCAAGCGGTCAGATGTAAAGACTGAAGATTGGGATGTAACAGCGAACCCCGACTCTGAGACAGCAGAGAGGGAAAAACAGGCAGAAGCAGAGGTTCCCTGACACTGAGTTGAAGGAGCAGGGAGAACCAGTGCTGTCTGGGCCAACGAGGCGCAATGAGAATCATAGTGGCTCTTGTAGATTTGAGATGTACCAGCGTTCTCAAGATCAGAGGAAAGGGAGGGAACGCATAAAGGAACCTCCCCCCCCCAGTCGAGAAGGAAGGCATCGGCCTCGAGACGGTCCCGGGAGTACATCCGAGAACAATAGTGCGGCAGTTTGTGAGTCTCCGGGGAGGCAAACAGATCCACCTGAGGAGTCCCCCAGCGGTCGAAGACCTCGCGTAGAACCCGGGAGTTCAGCGACCACTCGTGCGGCTGGAGAAGACGACTGAGTTTGTCTGCCAGACAGTTCCTCTCTCCCTGAATGTAAACCGCCCGCAGGCAGATGTTCTGGGAGACCGCCCATTCCCAAAGGCGCAGGGCTTCCCGGCACAGGGACCAAGAGCCCGTCTCGCCCTGTTTGTTCACATAATACATTGCCACCTGGTTGTCCGTCCGCACGAGGACTACCTGATCGTGTAGCAAGTGGCAGAACGCTCGAGCCGCCAGAAAAATGGCCCAAAGCTCCAACACATTGATGTGACAAAGACGGTCCTCTGCCGACCATAGACCCTGAGTCCGCAGACCGTCGAGATGAGCCCCCCACGCGTACTCCAAGGAGTCCGTGGTCAGGACCTTGCGATACGGAGGAACGAGAAAGAGCAAACCTCCGGAAAGATTGGAAGAGTTGGTCCACCAACGGAGCGAGCGTCTCAAAGAAGGAGTCACCGTTATTGGACATGAGACTGGGTCGCGATCCTGACGCCACTGCGAGGCCAAGGTCCACTGAGGAAGCCTCAGATGCAAGCGGGCGAACGGAGTGACGTGGACCGTCGATGCCTTGTGGCCCAGAAGAACCATCATGCGCTGAGCCGATACTACAGGCATCAGCGAGGCCTGGCGACTCAATCGAAGCAGGGCCTCCAACCGAGGGGTGGGGGGAGGAACGAACGGAGGCGAACCGTGTCCAGCACGGCTCCGATAAACTGAAGGGATTGAGTCGGGCACAATTGAGACTTGGGAAAGTTCACTTCGAACCCCAGACGTTGAAGGAAGATGATAGTCTGTCGGGTCGCTGAGATAACCCCCTCCCTGGTCGACGCCTTGATCAGCCAATCGTCCAGGTAGGGAAAGACCTGTAGCCCCCGAGATCTCAGGGCTGCCGCGACCACCACCATACACTTCATGAAGACTCGAGGGGACGAAGTCAGTCCGAAGGGGAGGACCCGATATTGAAGGTGCAACTCCCCCACCTGAAACCGTAAGAATTTGCGGAAGGCGGGATGCACCAGAACATGAGTATATGCTTCCTTTAAGTCTAGGGAGCACATCCAATCCCCTTCCTCCAAAAGAGGATACAACACCGGAAGCGACAACATACGGAACTTCTCCCGGACCAGGAACTTGTTGAGCTTCCGGAGGTCCAAAATGGGGCGTAAGTCCCCGGTCTTCTTTGGGACCAAAAAATAATGGGAGTAAAACCCCCGCCCCCGTTGGTCGGGGGGTACAGGCTCCACCGCCCGAAGGCTCAACAAGGCCCCCGCTTCCGCGAGAAGAAGGGGAAGTTGGGCTTGACTGAATGGGTAAGCACCCGGCGGATGTTCCGGCGGCGTGGCTGAGAAATTGAGCGAGTAGCACTCAGAGATAATCCGGAGCACCCAAGCATCTGATGTGATCCCGGTCCAGGCCGCATAAAAGGCTCAGAGTCGACCCCCTATAGGAAGGGGGTTCGGCGAGAGTGCGGAGGGGGCCCGCCCCCATCCGCACATCCCGTCAAAAAGACGGCGCCGGCTTGGATGTCCCCTGCGCCTGAGGTTTTTGTTGGCCTCCCCTATCCTGTTGCGGCGGGCGCCGGGGCGGAGGTCTAGAGAAGGCCGGTGTAGATTTCTGGGGGTATCGCCTTGGGGGAGCCGAAACAGTTTCTGCGGCGGGGCCCGAGGTTTAGGACGGACCAAGGAGGCAAGGGAGCGCTCCTGTTCCGACAGACGTTTGGTCGCCACCTCCAGGGACTCATCAAATAATTCAGAGCCCACACAGGATAGATTGGCCAAACGTTCCTGCAAATTCGGGTCCATGTCCAGGGTACGTAGCCATGCCAGCCGGCGCATGGCCACTGCAAAGGCGGATACCCTGGAGGCCAGTTCAAATGCGTCGTAGACAGCGTAAAACAGGTACAGACGCAGCTGAGATAAGTTGGACATGAAAGTGGCAAACCTCTCCTTGTGGGAATCCGGCAGGACCCCATGATAACGAGGCAAGTCTTTGACCATGCTTCGAAGATAAGAGGAGAATGTAAAGGCATAATTAAGGACCCTGGTAGCCATCAATGAGTTGGAATAGAGGCGACGACCAAACTTGTCCAGGGTCCGTCCCTCCCGTCCAGGCAGGACCGCCGCCGAAACCTTAGCGGACTGCGACTTTTTTAGCGCCGACTCCACCAGCAACGACTGGTGAGACAGTTGTGCTTTCTCGAAGCCCTTACATGGTATAGTCCGGTACTTGGACTCCATCTTAGAAGGCACCGCTGTGACTGTAAGAGGGGAGTCCAAATTTCTCAGGAAGGTCTGGTGGAGGACCTTATTGAGAGGCAGATGAGGAGTTTCTCTCAGGGGAGTGGGCAGGTCTTCTTCCTCCAAAAACTCCTTCGTAAACTGAGACCCAGCAAGCAAGTCCAGGTCCAAGGCCCGCGCCATATCCTGCACAAATTTTGAGAAGGAAGAGGGCCTAGCAGACGGGGAAGGAGTACGCGAGGTCCGAGCTGCCAAGAAAGAGGGGGAGGCCTCGCGGGAATACCGAGGCTCCCTACCAGACCCCGATCCCCAGGAGGCCGTACCGAGCGACCTCGAAGGGGTCGGGGACCGCCTATGCCCCGAGGAGCCCTTGGGGGAAGTCCCCGGGGTATGAGGAACCGAGGCCCGTCCCCTCCGTCTCGGCGAGGAGTCTCTCGAACCCCTTCCCCCGGGGGTGCGGAAGAGCCTCAGATTATCGAGGCGGAGATCCGAGACACGTAATGTCTCACCCCCGGTCGGCGAGGAGCGACCGCGTCTCCGAGGGGAAGCACGAGAACGCTTGGGTTTCCTCGGCCGACGCCTCGCCCAAGGCCGACCCGAGGGCGAGGAGCCCCGGGAGGACCTCGAGGAAGAGGACGTGGAAGAGATCCTCCTAACCCGACGCACCTTGTCCCGAGGCCTGACACTCCTCTCAGGCTGGTCAACCGAGGTCGAGTTCGAGGGCAAGGTCGGGGTCGAGGTCGGCCGACCCCCGGGGGCCGAAGCCGAAGGCACCGAGACCGAGGCCGCCGACGCCGGGGCAGTCGAGGCCGGAGCAGTCGAGGCCGAAGCCTGCTGCATGTGCGCGAGGGCCCCGGACAGCTCCGAGGCAATCAGCGCTCGGAGCAAGTCCTGGAAGACCGGAACTCCCATCATGGCTGGCAGGTCCGGGGCCGAGGAGTGCTCCCTGGAGGGTGACCTCGGTCTCGAGTATTCCCTCGGGGCACTAGGCTTTGCTACTAGGGGCGGGGCAGAGGACGACCCACCCGCAGTCGAGGAGCCCGAGGATGGCTTCTTCCCTGACCCTGGAGTCGAGGATGGAAGGGAGGACTTACCCGAAGCAGGATTGGTCGAGGCAGCAGGCTTGGAGGAAGTCGAGGGTCGAGGTGAGGTCGAGGGACCGGAGGCCGAGGTCGAGGCCGGGGCCGAAGCCGAGGCCGACGTCGAGGCCTTCCCCGCTGCGGGGTCCGCAGAGAAGAGCTCCGCCATCCGGGCACGGCGTCGGCGGAGAGCTCTAGTCTGAAAAGTTGAGCACCTATCACAGGACTCGGAAGGATGCTCAGGACCCAAACAAACCAAGTACCACCGGTGAGGATCGGTAATCAAGAGCAACCGATCGCACCGGGTGCACTTTTTAAAGCCCCTCAAGGGACGGGACATGGACACAAAAACCGGCCGGGAACGAACGAGGTCCCGCGGCCGCGGCTACCGGGAGCCCCCGGAGCCGAACAAATTTTTTTTTTTTTGACGAAAACTGAAATAAAAGAAAGAAAAGCAAATTAAGCACAGCGACCGTGAAATAAACACACAGCCGCGGTGTCAGAAGGCTAAATTCGAAGAGCACAAATTCCACAGGGCTTCTGGCTCCACGGAAGAAACTGAACTGAGGACCACGAGGTGGGGATGCGCCCTGTAGTGGGCAAGAAGGCATGCACATGCGTGGTGCAGTGTAGCAAACTTGAAATTTCAATCAAGTTTGCTTGAAAAGCTGTCCGCGCTGGGGCTCCGTAGATGACGTCACCCACATGTGAGAATATCATGCCTGCTTGTCCTGGGATAACAAGCATTTACCACTCTCTCCGTGAAAAAGAATTTCCTAACATTGCTCCTGAGTCTTCCTCCCTGCAACCTACTAAAGATCGTAAGTGTTTCAAATTACAGTCAAACCTTGGTTTGCGAGCATTATTCATTCCAGAGGCATGATTGTTATCCAAAGCACTCAAATATCAAACCAAATTTCCCCATAGGAAATAATGGAAACTCAGACGATTTGTTCCACAACCCCAAAACTTTAATACTATACATACTTGTATTGCAAGACCTCGCTCATTTAGAACAGTCACTACACTCCTGCAGCGTCAGAGAGAGAACCATCAGCTCAGTTGTGATGTGTGTATACTATATATATTTGTATTGCAAGACATTGCTTGTATATCAAGTTAAAATTGAATAAAATATTTTGCTTGTCTTGCAAAACACATGCAAACCAAGTTACTTGCAAACCAAGGTTTTACTGTACTTTGTTCTACAACTGACTCTATATAGTAAGTAGATGATGATGTGTCATGTTAAGCCTATATTTTTATTTTTGTTCTCAACCCATTTGGGGTTTCTGTACAAGTATAGAGATTTTTGGACCATAAGATGCACCAGCCCATAAGACGCACCCACCTGTAGAGGAGGAAAAACAAAGAAAAATATTTTTTGTTCAGAATTTTTTTCTTCTTGGTTTTTCCTCCTCTACTTGTAGGTGCGTCTGGTGGTCTGGTGCTGGGAAGCCCACAACCACTCAAAGCCCGCAGCCGTCCGAAGGCCCCCCGGTACCTTTTTTTAGTGGTGGTGGGCCAGCGCGGTCTCCAGGACGGCTGCCATGGTCTTTAGAAGAGTGACGTATAACGCAGGAGTATGACCTGTGCACTTCCTGCCTGGTCCAGCGCCGCTCTGTGATTGGCTGCAGTCAGTAACTGACTGCAGCCAATCACAGAGTGGCACTACCAGGCAGCCCTGCCTCATACTGCACTAAAGTCTCACCAGGTCAGGAGCGGGGGAAGGGTGGGGAAGGAACACAATATTAAATTAAAAGAAAAAAAAAAAAAAAGGAGAGAACAAAGATATATAATCAGATATTGCACACACATAACAAAACTAACACCCACTCTCTCATTATCTGTTGCCTTATCACTCTGCAGGGTATGACATGGAAAAATCATTCTGTGTCTTTTCATTTAAAACATCAGACAATAACATTTCAGCAACACAAAGAAACAGAAAAGATGTGCAGCAAGAGCTTCACATAAAACACTTAACTTGTTTCTCTCCCCTCCCCCCCATCTGCCAAGGGTCTCGAAGTCTCTCCTCCCTATATGTTATCCTTTTCTCTAGCTGTGAAATGATCCATAATTATCCTTTCCAGCAAAAACACTGCTATAATTGTCTTAGCAGCAGTAGAAGTTTGCCAAATACCAGGAGAATATTGGCAGTGGCTCCACCACAGTGAGATCTACAGACCACACACAGCCTTGCTGCGTCATTGTCTTTGCATTGAAAGCAGCAGCAGACCCACACACTTCATAATCCTGGCGTCTCTGATTAATGCTTCTGCAAAATGTGCTCTTGTGACTTCAGTAAACAAAGTATAGGACTGAAAACTATTGAAGGAGCTATCAGCAAACTGCAGAGAGCACAAGGGCTGAAAATGCCAGAAAGGCCACTAAAATGTACCACATCAGCACACAACAGAGACTCAGACTGCTGATGGAAACTCAGAAAAATACAGAGTATAGGAGATTCCCAAAAAGGTAGAGAGATAACAAGGACTAGAGCATCCAGCAGAAGGTAGAACATGCAGAGACAAAAAACACTAGAAGGGTTCCTGGCAAAATGCAGAGGGTGAAGTTTGCTTGGGCACCTTAAAAATGTTAGTACATGGAAGCTCAATTCTTCAAAGGTACATTTATGGATTAATACTGCACATACTGTACAGTATAATCAATTTGTGTGTGTTAAAAAGTTTTAGTGTACTTTGCTTTTTGGGTGATTCTTCCCATTCCTTTGGGTTCCTCTTGTACTCTTCTAATCTTTGGTAGCCTCTGGTCACTTTGGGATCACTTCTGGCCTTCGATCACTTCTGGTCACACTGTGGTCACTTAAGTTCCAATCACTCTGTGGACACAATGATAAAATTTGAGCCTTTGGTCATGCTCTGTCCACAATGTTACTAAGAACTTCCCTTCTGTTCTTCCTTGTTCTGGAGGTCTCATGAAGAGTTCCCAAATGGCTTAGGGTGAGATTACTCTGGTGGACACTCTCCTGGCTGGGATACATTCAAGGACCCCTTCCTTTCTTCACTGGACAAAGGCTTGAGTCCATATAAGTTGCTTTTCTCTTCTCCATTCACATCTTTCCCTTGTTTTACATCCTATGTAAATGACATGCAAATTAGGATTCTCCACTTTGCTGTAAGTGGCCCAATCAAACCCAGCTGGTCTTAGCATATTGTCTTTGAGGGTTCCCTGTCACATGAAAAAAAAAAGATATTAAAACAAACATGAAATGAACTGAAAAACACCCCAAATTGAGAAAAATTTCAGAAAAAACCCAAAAAGTGAACTGAAAAGATTTTGGCCATGTACATTGCTACCAACAACAATAGAAGGAGATAACAGCAAAATGCAAAGGATAGAGGAGCTGAAAATATTGAAAGTTGTGGAAGGATGGGAGTTTTGAATGCATATTGTGATTCCTTATTTGGCTTGGGATTTTTGTATTTTACAGTGAAAAGTCTCTCTCACTTACAAACTCTTAAGCAGCTATACAAGTGACCACCTAATTTTTTCAGTATTGTATTCTGCTATTCCTGGTAACTTGGAAGCTCTCCTTTTTGAGGAAAACCACAGTAGGGTGGACCAGTGGGCTTTAACCAAGAAGCAAATACAGCTGAAATTTAAAAATGTGGCTTTTACAGTTGAAATTTTATTAAATATATCATCCAGAGGTCCAATACAGTGTAATAGAAGAGATGCTGTGTTTTGGCAAATAAAGGCCTGCTTCAGGAATCCTTATTTCTGATTAACACTCAAAATCAAGCTGGATTAACGTCTGTGCACCTACCGTGTTTCTCCGAAAATAAGACCTAGTGCCTTTTTTGCGCCCAAAATTAATATGACAGTGTCTTATTTTCAGGGTAGGTCTTATTTTTTCATGTACAATGATCATCTCTCCCTTCCTCTCCTCCACCCCAATTCTTCCTATTTCCTTTCTCTCCCCCATATGTACAGCATCTTTCCTCCCCTTTCACCCTTGTGCAGTATCTTTCTATCCCTCCCTCCCATCCCTTGTGCAGCAGAACCCTTGCAGCTTCTATCCCTCCCTCCCATCCCCCTGCTGCATGCACCCCCTCCCCCACTGACCCTTCCATCTCTCCCCACCAACCGAGAGATTGAAATACCTTGTAACAAACGGCAACATCTAGACAGGCTGCTTCCCGGCTTTCTCCCACCTGGGCGTTCATCTGAAGCATCACTGATGATGTCATCAGCAATGCAGCATACGGAACACCCGATAGAAGGCTGCAAAGCAGCCTGTCTAGATTGCTGCCAATGTTGCCGTTTGTTACAAGGTATTTCGGTCTTGCGATTGGCGGGGGAAAAATGGAAGGGTCAGCCGGGGGGGAGAGGGGCGGCGGGGAGGGGTGGGGAAGCGCTGCTGCCAGCAACTAGGGCTTATTTCCAAGGGTAGGGCTTATATTAAGACATACCCCGAAAATCATGCTAGGGCTTATTTTCGGGGTATGGCTTATTTTCAGGGAAACATGGTAGTAAGTCACATCTGAAATATCAAAAACTTCCTGATTGGTGGCTTGGACTAAATAATAAAGAAAACACTCTAAATCCAATGTCTACAAATGACCTAATTCTACAAAAATATTGGCTATCTGTTGAATTATACTCAACTTGACATTTAAGTAAACCTTTCATTCAATGTTGCAGTCAAGGGAGGAAAAGACTTCAAATGTTCAAGGAAGCAAGGCTTTAGAACATTCTGACCTTGTTTCCAACTTTGTGAGCTATCATTAGAAAAACCTCCCATATTTTCAACAACAATTCTAAGGCTTCAATTCTTTTTCATGATTTTATGTCCAACAATAAATATTTTACTTAGCTTTGAACTGGCTGTTATGAACGTGTAGTTTTATAATAATTTTTATCAGAGGTCCTTGGGGATATCAGATTGCCTTACAAACAACATAGTTTGAAAGGGTTATTTTCTCATATTACCCTGTGGTACCTCCTCCTCCTCTTGTTCTTTTACTTTTTCTATTTACTTTTTTCTTTTTTCTATTAATTATTCATGATTCTATGATAGAGTATACTTAGCTTTCAGCCTTGCTATATATCCCCTCAACGCCAACGCGTCTCTTTTTCAAAGCGAAATGGGGAAACTACTACATAGGGCACACCTATGTACTGAGAACCGTCGGCTGTATTAGGTTTGCCCTATGTAGTAGTTTCCCCATTTCACCTTGAAAAAGAGACCGAAACGCGTTGGCATTGAGGGGATATATAGCAAGGCTGAAAGCTAAGTATACTTTATCATAGAATCATGAATAATTAAAAGAAAAAAGTAAATAGGAAAAGTAAAATAGAAAAAGTAAAAGAACAAGAGGAGGAGGAGGTACCACGGGGTAATATGAGGAAATAACCCTTTCAAACTATGTTGTTTGTAAGGCAATCTGATATCCCCAAGGACCTCTGATAAAAATTATTATAAAACTGCACCATATATTATTGCTGACTCTGTGACTGAGAGTGTGTGACTGCTGTTTGAGTAATCACGGATAGGAAGATTGTTATGAATGTGTTCACTTCATAAATAAGGCAATCTTCAATGGTATACTTTGCCGCTAAACATCCAGCCGAGCTTACACATGATACATTATAGCTCGAATTTGCAGATGGTATACTCGTGCAAGGTCAGAATGTTCTAAAGCAGTGATTCTTAACCTTTTTGTATGTCACAGACCTCTTTAAGAATCTGATGAAAGCTATGGACCCCCTTCCCCAGAAATATTCACATAAACACAATTTTGCATACAATGAATATAATGTACAGGCAGCCCCTGAGTTACAGACACTCAATTTAAGTATGACCCATACTTAAGAATGTGGTCGCGGCTTCATTTGATTTCACTGAGCAGTATTTCCAGTAGCATAGACTCCTACACTTCTGCAGCAGATTCAGGAATGATGCATGGCCACATTAAGAACAGTGTGTGGTTGTGCATGCTGTACCTTAGAGGGGCAGTTGGCCCTTTTGTCAGCTGGGAGCAGAGGTATGTAAGGTCTAGCCCCCCAAATGTAAGGTTTGGAGGGGTAATGTTGAAGTGGCCTTACAATCCGCCAGGTGCCGGGTTTGATACCCTCGTTGAAGATTCAGTAGGAAGAAAAATTACTGACAAAGACCACTAAGGGTGCTTGTATAAAGAATATATATACTGTGCAGAAATAAGCTTAATATTACAGAAAAGCAAGATTTATAAAGATACATCAAACATTATAATTAATGAGAGAGAAAAGACAGTTTACCTGCCTTACAGAGTCCAGAGGAAAGAGAGAGAGGGGAGGGGTGATGTTCCAGACAAAGAGGGGGGGGGAGTTGCAGAGAGGAGGCTTTTATAGGTAGAAACTATTGTATTTTCCAGTATCTTTTTGTTCATAATTTGTAAACTGTTTGAAACAATGGTTAGTTTAATTGATAAGGAAGGTGTGATACTTGCAGGCATGGTAGATGGGATTAGTCTCTGGCTTCTTTGTCCCATTCAAGTAGACTATCCTCTTGATAAACAATCCAGTCTGGCTGGATGCTTAATGTATGCAAATTCTATGCAGGAGCATTTAGGCCCTGATTCTCTAAAAGTGCGTCCCGATTTTAGGCAGCTGTAGGCGTCCTACAGCTGTCTAATCAGCCAATCGGGATGCATATTTTTTTTTAAAAAATGCTCCCCAGGCAGGCCGCCTATATTGAAGGCGAGGCCCGCAAGACACCTAGGCCCTGATTCTGTATAGGACGCCCGGGAGAGGCGTCCTATTCAGAATCGGCCTAAACTAAACCCCGATTCTGTAACCGGCGTCCATGTTACAGACGCGGGTTAGAGAATCGGGTTAGATTAGACACGGCCCACTACACTTATCGCGGCAAGGGATCTCTCTGCCGCTATAAGTATAGTGGGCCGAGGCCCCCTGACCGATCACTGGCAGGAAGGTGCCCAAACCCTCCTGCCCAAAGACGCACCCCCCTCCCCGACACTACCGACCGCCCCCCCCCGACACTACCGATCGCCCCCCCCCCCGACAATATCGGTCGCTGGCAGGAGGGTGCCCAATCCCTCCTGCCCGAAGACGCACCCCCCCCGGCGCTAACAACCCCCACTCCACCAAACCTGTTCTTACAGATGGGTTTTGCACGTCGAGCAAGCAGGCACGCCTCGTCGAAATGAGGTGGGCCCGCCCCTTCCCGGCCCATCCCGCCGAAGCCTAAGGCCTGATTGGCCCAGGCTCTAGAAGCCTGGACCAATCAGGCCTTAGGAATAGCGGGTCCGCCCATCCCTACTAAGTCTAAGGTCTGATTGGCCAATCAGGCCTTAGATTAAGTGGGGATGGGCGGACCCGCTATGCCTAAGGCCTGATTGGTCCAGGCTTCTAGAGCCTGGGCCAATCAGGCCTTAGTCTTCGGCGGGATGGGCCGGGAAGGGGCGGGCCCACCTCATTTCGACGAGGCGTGCCTGCTTGCTCGACGTGCAAGACCCATCTGTAACAACAGGTTTGGTGGAGTGGGGGTTGTTAGCGCCGGGGGGGTGCGTCTTCGGGCAGGAGGGATTGGGCACCCTCCTGCCAGCAACCGATATTGTCGGGGGGGGGATCGGTAATGTTGGGGGGGGCGGTCGGTAGTGTCGGGGGGGGGGGCGGTCGGTAGTGTCGGGGAGGGGGGTGCGTCTTCGGGCAGGAAGGTTTGGGCACCCTCCTGCCAGTGATCGGTCAGGGGCCACGGCTCGCTATACTTATAGCGGCAGAGAGATCCCTTGCCGCGATAAGTATAGTGGCCGCGTCTACTTACAATGTAGACCAGCATTTTGCTGGCCTACATTTTTAAGCTTCTCATCTACTAGGGAGACGCGTAGGGCCGCCTAGGTTCAGCCTAAGGCCTGCCTAAGGCCCTTAGACGAGCTTAGGCATCTTGCGGGTCTCCCTAGGCTCCCGGAGGCGCCTTCAGGCCTGCCTGGGGAGCATTTTTTTTTTTAAAACGTGCATCCCGATTGGCTGATTAGACAGCTGTAGGACGTCTACAGCTGCCTAAAATCGGGACGCACTTTTAGAGAATCAGGGCCTTAGGGTCTATCTGCATCAACATTCCAGAGTCAGATTGATATAATGTCCCATAGGCCTTTGCTGACATTGGTAAGTCCAGCAAGTTAAGGCAGGGCTGACAAGGTAAGCATTAAAAATTTTAGAATCTACAAGTTCTGAGTTACATACAACTTTAAAAACATAACTCGTTCTTAACCCGGGGACTGCCTGTACTTTATTTATCAAGATTTGATCGTCTCATACATATATGACACACAAAGTATGATTAAACTTTAAAGTAAACAATCTAAAATAAACACTCCTTTTTTATGCAAAAAGTAATGGCCACTCATTATAATTATGAAATACAATCCTTTTGTGCAAATTAAAACAGATTTTGATTTAATTCTTGATAAACCGCTCAAACTGAAGTGCTAGAGCGGTTTACAATACTAAAAACATTGCACAATACAATAAAATTATTACAATAATAAAAACTATCACAATTATACAATTCCTCAAAAATAAACACTTTCAGTACAATATTCAATATCAACCACCCATTATCAGTAAATCTCCACTTATCATCATGGCATTCAGTTTATAACTTTGTAACAATCAGGTTCAATTTACATCGCAAAACTCTCAGTAAAAAGCCAAGTTTTCAATAATTTCTGAAAACATAAATAACTTTGCATACAATGTATTTCAATTGACAATCTATTCAACAAACTAGAACTCGGATAACAAAATGCCTTTTTCTTTTTTTAAAATTTGTTTATTTATTCAACTTTTCAAATTATAGACAAGCAAATCAATACTTGAATTCAGATATGTAATTAAAAAAACACACAAAATTATATCAGGTGGAATATAAGCCAGTAATGTAATGTAATGTAATATTACCAAGCACTACTTAAATCAGTAGTGGTTGGAAAGAAAATAATTATTAATTATTTAGTCCACTACATTAAGTAAAGCTCCAAGTTTTAGAATTACATGTCAAGGAAATTTTTCATTCATCTTAAGAACAGTTCAGGAGATATTGATCGAAAACACCAATAGCCTGGACTTAAACTACCAGAGGGATTATTGGACCTATCACCACTCTACCCCCTTCTTTGGCCACAATAAATTCCAACAGTTGCTTTGGTTCAAAGAATAAAAACATTTTCCCTTGTAGTGAAACACAGCACTTTGCCAGAAATTTCAAAATAAAAGATACCCCAGTGCCAAAACTCTGGGTTTAAAAAAGCAGAAAGTCCTTTCTCCTTTTCTGTGTCACTTGAGCAACGTCAGGAAAAAACCAAATTGTCGAACCAAAGAACTTATCGTTCATATGTCTAAAATATAGTCTAAAAAGTAAATCTCTGTCATGCTCCAAGGCATATGTCACCAAGAGAGTAGTTCTCTCTGTGACCACTTCCAGAGAACTTTCCAAAAATTCTGTTAAGTTCATTTCTCCTTTTTCTGTTGCTTCAATTTCAATAGGGGTTGAACTATCTTGCTTCTTCCCTGTAGATAAATATTGAGCCCCAGTTATAGGTGGTAAATTTTCCCTGAAGTATTTCCGCACCATTTCAATTGGAGATAAAACTGGAGATTTAGGAAAATTCAACAGTCTTTAAATCAAAATGCCTTTTTCATGTCTTAATTTCACTTTATCCAGAGATGGTAGTTGAAGTAAATGCTTTAGAAAATACTTTAGTAAATACTTTAGAACCTTCCACTGCAAGGCTTTAAAGATCAGACATAAAACTCTGAAAGTAATTTGTTCTGCAATGGGCAACCAATACAAGTCGACCAATATAGTTGTTACATGGTCTGATATTTTTTTGTTACCTGTTATCAATTTTGCAGCAGTATTTTGTACTAACTGCAATCTAGCTAAACAGTTTTTACTCATCCCATTATACAAAGAATTACAATAGTCTAATCAACTAGTTATCAATGCATGCACGGTTCATAACAATGGCTGTGGCAGCAACAGCTCCGACGCTCATAGAATTCCTGTGAGCATAGGAGCGGTTACCACTGTGGCAGGCGCCAAAAAAAAAAGGATCTACTACTACTACTAAGTTTTCTACTACCATTACTACTACGACATCTACTCTTTTTTATCTGCGAGAAAAATCAACAGTACCGGACTGAATATAAATGTTAATTTTTATCTGACCCTCACGGATTCCCTGATAACCATCCATGGACCCCCTAGGGGTCCAAAGACCCCAGGTTAAGAATCCTTATTCTAAAGCCTTGCTTCCTTGAGAATTATGTCGTCTTTTCCTCCCTTGACTGCAACATTGAATGAAAGGTTTACTTAAATGTCAAGTTGAGTATAATTCAAAAGATAGCCAATATTTTTGTAGTATTAGGTCATTTGGACTATAAAATGACATACATCTCATTTACAAGATAGATACTACTACTGCTATTACTACTACTCTGTTGCATGAGATGACACTTCCACTACGCACAAGTATTTATGAATTCAAGTTTTGATCTTCAGAAGCTCTACATCATGGAGAATGACTTCATCTCAGGGCTTCTAAATCTGCTGTTCCACTAATGTGTGAAGATAATTGTGATTAATTCTCCTCAGAAGATGCGTCTTCCTGCAGAACACTTCTGGATTTGCAGGTCTTCTGGTCAGGAGCTCCATACTCTTTGGCCTCTCCTCTTTGTGCTAGGCTGAATGGGTTAAACGTACCCCCTTGATACAAAAAGAAAGCATTTTGGGCCCTATTCTATATATGTCACCTAAAACATTGGCACCAACTAGTGTGGCACTAAAGCGAGATTCTATGAAAGTTAGGAGCCCATTATAGATTCACGGTTAGCATCGCCTAAACTTGCTTGGGCAGTGCTAAACGTCCTAAGATTTAGACATATCCTATTTATGCCAGGATTTTCTTGGCCTAAATGACTGCACCTAGCTAGGCATCCATGGCTCCTAACTCAAAAACATGCCCACAATTCGCTCCTAACCATGCCTACTTTTAGCTATATACTTTGCACTAGGCACCTAACGGGTTTCCTGGCCGTTTAAATCATTTTGAATATCAGGCACAATGATTATTAGAAAAATTCACAAGAGACTTGAAGAGGAACTGAGGGAAAGAAAAAAGAAAAAGCAGCCTCTATTGCATGCGTCTGTGCCTTCAACTTCAGAAACAATGTAGTTTCATAGCTCTAGGCACATCAGGGGTTAGGGGTGGTCCTGGTGGGGGTGGGATCCAGGTGGGTTTAGAGGGTCCTGGTGGGGGTGGGGTAAACTTTCGGGTGTGGGTGAGGGGAGTGTTGGCAGGAGGGACTGGACATCCCTCTTGCCGTGATGCTTGCGGAGGGGGAGGGGGGGATTCGTGGAGGATTGCTGCAGGAGTGATTGGGCATCCCTCCTTCTGCTGATGATTGTGGGAGGGTTCGGGAGATCATGGCAGGAGGGATTGGGCATCTCTTCTGCTGGGGAAGACTGCAGGAGGGTTCAGGGGATCACGGCAGGAGGTATTGTGTATCTCTCCTGCTGCCGATACTTGCGGAAGGGTTTGGGGGATCACAGCAGGAGAGATTGAACATCTCTCCTGCAGCAATCATTGCAGGTGAAAGAGGGGGGGGGGGTTACGGCGACTGCCAGGCAAGAGGGACTGGGCATCCCTCATGCCATGATCATTGCAGGGGGGCGGGGCAGTTCCATGATTTTCTAACTGGTGCTTATGACAGATGCCGATTAGTCTAGCCGATTAAACTCCTGAAAGTACAGATAGGTCATTCTTGGAAAATAACACATTTTGGATGTTTTTTTTCGAGAATGGACAATTCCCTGCTGCCTACTTTGGGCGCCATGGACCTTAGGCCAAAAAGGGACTTAGACTTTTTTTTATTATTATTATATCCCTCTGTCTTGGCTTCTGCTAATAACTTTTCAGAAAATCAGCCAAATGATTTGGTTTAAGTAACCATTTTTGCTACATTTCACATCATATATGCAAAGCCTAACTCAGGAAAAAGTTAACTCCAGTGGCAAGCACCTGCTGTCTTAATGAAAGAAATATATGTCACAAATCTACATATCTCTAGTTACATCTCAGAAAATTCTTATAATAGCACCAAGAAACCTTTTTCCTAACCTATAAAAAATAAAACAATTTAAAATCCCATTCTCAATCTGATTCAAAAATTAGCATTATTAACAATAAGGATTTATCTAAAGATTCTGATAAGAGACCTAAAGAGGCTTTGTCTAAATAAAGACCCATGTCAGAACATTAAAAAAAAATTAACATTTGTCTCATTACCAGGAGATTCTGTATTTATGAATGGTAAATAATAAGTAGAAATGCAAGGCAGCAGGGATGCCTTCAATACTTATAATACTGTACTTTAAATAACTTTACACAAATAGAAACTGATAGGTTGGATAGTTTCAGAAATTAATTGGATGCAAACTTTCAGAATTTTCAAGGTTGCAATGTTGTAAAGGTGCGCTATACTTTCTAGCATGCTAAATATTATTGCACGCTAAACACAAACTAAATGCTAACATAGAAACATAGAAGATGACGGCAGAAAAGGGCTACAGCCCATCAAGTCTGCCCACTCTGCTTACCCACCCCCTGTCTATGCCCTAATGACCCAATTTCCTTATCTTGACCCTCGTAGGGATCCCACATGGGTATCCCATTTATTCTTAAAGTCTGGCACGCTGTCTGCCTTGATCACCTGCATTGGAAGCTTGTTCCAATGATCAACCACTCTCTCTGTGAAGAAATACTTTCTGGTGTCGCCATGAAATTTTCCGCCCCTGAGTTTGAGCAGGTGCCCTCTTGTGGCCGAGGGTCCCTTGAGAAAGAAAATATCATCTTCCACTTCGACACGTCCCGTGAGGTACTTAAATGTTTCGATCATGTCTCCCCTCTCCCTACGTTCCTCAAGAGTGTAGAGCTGCAATTTGTTCAGTCTCTCTTCGTACGAGAGACCCTTGAGCCCCAAGATCATCCTGGTGGCCGTCCGTTGAACCGATTCAATTCTGCGCACATCTTTACTGTAATGTGGCCTCCAGAATTGCACACAGTACTCCAGATGAGATCTCACCATGGCCCTGTACAAAGGCATTATGACTTCAGGCTTTCGGCTGACGAAACTTCTATTGATACAACCCAATATCTGCCTTGCCTTAGATGAAGCCTTCTCCACTTGATTGGCAGTTTTTATGTCTGCACTGATGATTACTCCTAAATCTCGTTCTGCTGAAGTCCTAGTTAAAGTTTCTCCGTTCAAGAAGTACGTCCTGCATGGATTTCCGCTTCAAGGTGCATGACCTTCCATTTCTTAGCATTGAAGCCTAGCTGCCATGTTGAGGACCAACTTTCCAATGTAAGCAGGTCCTGCACCATATAATTCTGTAAACTGCATTCACTTACTATATTACATAGTTTGGCGTCATCGGCGAATAATGTTATTTTACCTTGAAGCCCTTGAGTCAGATCCCCTATGAATATGTTGAAAAGGAGTGGACCCAGGACCGAGCCCTGCGGCACTCCACTGGTCACCTCCGATGTTTTAGAGAGGGTACCATTAACCACCACCCTCTGAAGTCTGCCACTCAGCCAATCATTGACCCATGCAGTTAGTGTCTCTCCTAACCCCATCGATTCCATCTTGCTTAGCAGCCTGCGGTGTGGGACACTGTCAAAAGCTTTACTGAAGTCCAGGTACACGATGTCCAAAGACTCTCCCAAGTCCAACTTTCTTGTTACCCAGTCAAAGAAGCTGATGAGATTGGATTGGCAGGACCTACCCTTGGTGAATCCATGCTGACTGGGATCCCGAAGATTCCCTTCATTCAAGATCGTGTCCAATTTGCTTTTAATTAGTGTTTCCATGAGTTTGCACACTATTGATGTGAGACTCACCGGTCTATAATTCGCAGCCTCTGCCCTGCAACCCTTTTTATGCAGAGGAACGACATTAGCTAATTTCCAGTCCAGGGGAACTTTCCCCTTACTTAGGGAGAGATTGAATAGCTCAGCCAACGGTTTCGCCAGGACATCGCTCAATTCTCTGAGCACTCTTGGGTGCAAATTGTCTGGTCCCATGGCTTTGTTCACCTTGAGTCTTGCCAGTTTACTGTAAACTTCACCTGGTGTGAACTCAAAATTCTGAAACGGGTCTTCTGTGCTTTGTGTTGCCTTCAACTGCGGACCGTGTCCCGGTGCCTCACAGGTGAAGACTGAGCAGAAGTATTCATTCAGTAGTTCGGCTTTATCAGAATCTGCTTCCACATAACTTCCGTCCGGTCTTCTAAGGCGTACTATCCCGCCTGTGTTCCTTTTTCTGTCACTAATATACCTGAAGAAGGATTTGTCCCCCTTTTTAATGTTTTTTGCCAGAATTTCTTCCACTCGAAGTTTTGCCTCCCTAACTGCCATTTTGACCGCTGTAGACCTGGTCCTATATTCTACTTTTGCCTCTCTTTTCTCCGTGCGCTTGTAGGAGAGAAACGCTTTTTTCTTCTCCTTAATGAGGTGCGAGATCTCCGCGGTGAACCATTGGGGTTTATTGTTTCTTTGTCGTTTATTTACTGATTTTATGAAGCGGCTAGTTGCTTCATGTATGGTTGATTTCAGTGTTAACCACTTAGCTTCTACATCATCGGTCTCCGCTTGATCCTGCAGCGTCTGATGGAGGAAATCTCCCATGCGTGCGAAGTCTGTGCCCCGGAAATTGAGTACCTTTGTTTTCGTGTTTGATCTAGGGAAGCCTTTCCTAAGGTTGAACCATACTATGTTGTGGTCGCTGGAGGCTAGTGTATCTCCTACTGAGACCTCTGAGACGCTTTCCCCGTTGGTGAGTACCAGGTCGAGGATCGCCTGGGCCCTAGTGGGCTCCGTTACCATTTGTTTGAGACGTGCTCCCTTTATGGAGGTTAAGAGCCTCCTGCTACCGCTGGTTGTCACTGAAAATGAGTTCCAGTCTGCATCATATACATTCCCTTTGCCCTGATCCAGCCAAACATCAGGCATATTAAAGTCCCCTAGCAGTACAGCTTCTCCTCGTAGAGTGATATTCTCTATGTCTTCAATTAATTCTGCATCCGTGTCTTCCAGTTGTCTTGGGGGTCTGTATACCACACCTAGATACAGGCATTTTTCTCTGCCTGTATCTAGGTGTGGTATACAGTGCATGTTATCCTATGGACGCATTAGTGGCTAGTGCACACGTTGATTCAGCCTAATGGTTAGGCCTGGGTTCAAATCCCACTGTTGCCTCATATGAACTTAGGTAAGCCTTTTACCCTCTATTGCTTCAACTATAAATGTGAACTTTAACATAAGAATAGCCTTACTGGGTCAGACCAATGGTCCATCAAGCCCAGTAGCCCATTCTCATGGTGGCCAATCCAGGTCACTAGTACCGGGCCAAAATCCAAAGAGTAGCAACATTCCATGCTACTGATCCAGGGCAAGCAGTGGCTTCCCCCATGTTTTTCTCAATAATAGACTATGGATTTTTCCTCCGGGAAATTGTCTAAACCCTTCTTAAAACCAGCTACGCTATCTGCTCTTACTACAACCTCTGCATTCTAGAGCTTAACTATTTTCTGAGTGAAAAAATATTTCCTTCTATTAGCTATAAAATAATTTTCCCTGTAACTTCATCGAGTGTCCCCCCCTAGTCTTTGTAATTTTTGATGGAGTGAAAAATTGATCCACTCGTACCCGTTCTATTCCACTCAGGATTTTATAGACTTCAATCATATCTCCCCTCAGCTGTCTCTTTTCCAAGTTGAAGAGCCCTAACCTTTTTAGTCTTTCTTCATATAAGAAGAGCCCGAGGCGCCTCAGCCAATCAGTGCCTAGGACCCTCCCTGTGCATCAGATGATGCGCTGGGGTGGGGCTTAACACCGCTATTGCGCAGTGGTGGCCCGGGGAGCAGGAGCAGGAGGAAAGTCCTTCTCCCAAAGATCGGCGTAGGAGCAGGAGGGCTCCTGCTCCCGAAGATGGGAGGATTGTCAGAAGGAACAGGAGGGTCCAGGCACCCCTCCTGCTCCCGAAGATGGGAGGATTGTCAGAAGGAACAGGAGGGTCCAAGCACACCTCCTGCTCCCGAAGATGGGAGGATTGTCAGAAGGAACAGGAGGATCCAGGCACCCCTCCTGCTCCCGAAGTAGGGAGGATAGTCAGAATGAGCATTTAGGTCCAGGAACCCCTCCTGTTCCCGAAGATGGGAGGATTGTCGTAAGGAGCAGGAGGGACCGGGCACCCCTCCTGCTCCCAACTATTTTCAAGGTACCGGGGTAGGTGGGCCAGGCCTGACCGCCTGGGCCGACCAGGGATGGGCTGGGGGGTGGGAGGCCTAAGAGCAGGAGGGACTGAGCACCCCTCCTGCTCCCAACTTTTAACGTGGTGTTGGGTCGAGCCGTTCCATGTCGGGGGCTGGGCTGTGTCATGTCAGCCCATCCGTCCAACTAATTTAAGGTATGGGGAGGGGGATTGGGGGTGGGGGGTTGAGGGGTCAGCGGGGTCTTGCGGGTCGGGAGGGGGCCGATCAGGGGTTCGGGGGGTGTTCGAGGGAGGGTGGTGCGTCGAGGGCACGAGGTCCTGGGATCCTTCCTGCTCGTATCAGTGGGGGTGGGGGGTAGGAGGTTCACCTGGGCAGGAGGGCTTGGGCTCCCTCCTGCCCAATCGTAATCGGCGAGGGGGGGTTCGGGGTGCCGCAGGGCAAGAGGGCTTGGGCTCCCTCGTGCCCCGATCTTAGTCAGGGGTTGGGCAGTCGCCTGGGCAGGAGGGCTTAGGTTCCCTCCTGCCCAATCATAATTGGCCGGGGGGGGGGGGGGGTGCTATGGGGCAAGAGGGCTTGGGCTCCTTCTTGCCCTGATCGTATCGGGCTAGCAGGGGCAAGAGGGCTTGGGCTCCCTCTTGCTCCGATCATTGTAGGGGGGGAGGGATTCTGTAATCGGTGATGTGTTTGACTGACACTGGTTACAGAATCCAGCTTTTAGGCGATGGACTGGCTCCTCCTTCGTCTAAAAGCTCTTGTTTTGGGCGTTTGAGAGTTAGGCTTTTTTTAGGTTGATTATATGTTGTTAATGTAGACGTAGTTGTGGTCTGGGTGTTTAAACAACTGAACGTAGAGGCAGGCTATTACGTTTTTTTTTATAATGGACATTTTCCCTGCTTCTACTTTCAACGTTTAAGGCCTTAGGCCAAAAGGGGACTTAGATGATTTTTTTTTTTATTATGCCCCTCCACGCGTTTTACATTCAAAAAGGAGGGAAACATTTGTCAGCCTAAATAATGACAGGGCCAAAACATGATGGACGTTAAAAAAAAATAAAAAAGAAAAGAAACGAGGAGAGTGGGGGGAACTACAATTTAATAGAAAAAGAGCGCATATTTGGTAAAGACAGAAGGACGGTGAGGGAGATCGGATTGATAAATTGAGGGATCAAGTTATTAACAGACCAGGACAAACTCTGAGTTCATTCAGCATTCATATGCATCTTTATAAAGGAAGCATTTACGGTTTCCCTTAAATTTATCAAAATTTTGTTCAGCCCTAATATGTGGAGGTAAAGAATTCTAGATTATTGGAGCTGTAGTTGCGAATTAAGATGCCCGATGGGTACTAATGAGTTTTAAGGAAGGTATGTGAAGAAGATATTGCCCAAATCAAGTCTACCTGCCGGTAGGTGCCTCGATGTAGATGCCTACCTTGAAGTGGTAGGCACTTCCGAGTTAGGCACCTAATGGGTAATGCATTTTGTAATGGTTTTTAATGGTGTTTTAAATTAGCAGCACTAATTAAGCCAATTACAAAAAATTAATCCCTCCCCCATTTTACTAAACTGTGATAGTGGTTATTAGCGCAGGGAGGCGCGCTGAATGTTCTGCACTGCTTCTGACGCTCTTAAGAACTCTATAAGCATCGGGAGCAGTGCGGAACATTCAACGCGGCTCCCTGCACTAATAACTATCGTGGTTTCGTAAAAGGTATGTGGGGGTTAAGTTAGGCGCCTAGATTGGCTAGATGCGCCGATTAGGCACCTAACTGTAGCGGTATTTTATAGAATAAGGGCCTTACTTTCTCTTAGAAAATTGGTGCCTTGTGATTACACCTGTTGCACAAGTTATAAAATCATTCGTGTGAATTTAAAATCTGTGTGTAATGATTTTATATTCACACGAAATCCATAAATGTGGCGTTATTGTTAGATCACACAGCATCCTGAATTTTCCTCTCTGGTCTATGAGTGAGTAGTATCTGCATTCTCTCCTTACAGGTTCCCTGCCATCGCTTCAGAAGCTGTGATATTGAGCTGCTAGTCTCTGGCATGGCACTGCCCTGAATCTACAGCTGAGTAGCACAGGAATGACATGGTGACACTCGGAAAGCCCGTCTTCCATGAAATGCTTCTAGACAGCCAGCTCCTTTGGGATTCCTGGCCATTACATGCTGATTGATGGCTGCAGGACCTCAGCGGTCTGTCTCAACTTCTGGCCATTTATTCCAGCAAGTGATAAATCAGAGAGCGTGAAGAAGTATTACTTCGCTCGATAACATGATGGGTTTAGAAAGAAATGTAACTCAGTGCAACTCTCAGTCCTAAATAAATGGACAAACAGATAGGAGTGGGGGCAAGGCACACCATAGCAGAGATCAGGACTTCATCTCCCCATGGATATTTCAATCATCGGCAGTTGAACCAGGTTTAAAAAAGTAATGCACACTTTTGGAGTTATTTTAGAAGTATCTCTTTGTGTATATAGTTGCAATTTCAGTAAGCTGCTTCTTATACTTGCTGAGCCACACCATGCAGAGATATCATGGGAGTGTGGTGGGGTGCAGTTTGGATTGCCTTGAGTGGGGACAAAAATTTACATATGTATTCCCTATTTCACAGAGAATTCACATTTTTGGGGGAAAATTTGCCCTATCAGGTTCTATGCTAGCTCAGAGAGGAATATTCTTTTAAAAGTGCTTGTTTTAATCATGACAAAATCCCCTTAATAAAATATCCCAATTTTAAAAAGTGCTTTCTTTTGGCCATTCTCCTTAATCCTCTCAATGCATCTAAATGAAAGAAAAATAAGAAATGCAACCTCACTACTTAATTGGCCGCACGTACATACCTAGGCGTGTAAAATGAGACATCTACACACGGAAGTGGCACTGCTTAGATGTAGATGTACAGTCTCTTGTCATGAACTATTCTGGTACTGCGGTATACAAAAATAAAGTTATTATTATTATTATTATTGTTGCTTCCATGTGGAAACTTTCAAAAATATATCTCTGCAGTAGATTCGGATGGTTTTCTGTTTCACTGCAGATTGTGCTATCTGCACAGTTTTGTCAATTTTTCAGCACTCCATACTCTTATTCAGGCTTTCTTGATATCCCCCCCACCCCCCCTTGGTATGCCACTTTTTTATGGTGAGAATACTAAAAAGGGAACTTTAAGGCAATCCAAGAACATGAAATCTTTGAAATCAAAATGATAAGCTATTTGGCACTTACCAGATAGGACTTAACAGAGATCTGGGCTTTCTTTCCCACTATAAAGACATTTAAAACTGCTTTGCCACCTTTCTGTCTCCTGTCCATCCACCCACCCCTCCCTCTTTCTATCCCCAAAATGCTTTCATTTTTTCCTTATATTCTGATATTTGCCAAAATTTGCTTTTTTCAGATCTGAAGAAGAAGGGTTACCTTCAAAAGCTCATCATAAAATGCATTAAGTTAGTCCAATATAAAAGGTAGCGGCCTTATTTCCTTTGTTTTTTGTTTCATTTCTTTCTAATTACTTTGGAAAGTGGACTAACACGGCCAACCCACCATTTCACTAAAAACAATTTTTTTAAATTAGCTTTTAATGGTGTGGTCAACTACCACACCAATTAAGCTAAATAAACAATTTTGAGTTCCACACAGAACTTGGCTAGGTGATCCTGATGTAGGCAACACTTATAGAACTAGGGTCTATATAAAGAAGTTCTTCCTTAAATTAAATTTAAATCTTCTAGTAGTTAATTTCATGCAGCGTCCCCTAGTCTTAATACTATTTGAAAGCATAAATAATTGTTCCCTATTTGCCCACTCCGTCCCATTCATGATTTTATAAACTGCTATCATATCCTCTCTCAGTCATCTTTTCTCCAGGCCAAAGAGCCAGCCTAACCTATTTAGCCTTTCTCTATAAGGGAGTGGCTCTATCCTCTTTATTATTTTTGTCACATTTCTCTGAACCTTTTCAAGTTCCTTATAGAGATAAGGCAACCAGAGCTGCAGGTTTGCCATATTATAGACTGAGAAAGAGGCCTTATGATAATTGTTTTCTATTTCATTCTGAATTATTCCTAAGAGCCTACTGTTTTTTTAATTCAAGGCTGGGACAGAGAAGATGGGTCAGCAAATGTCATAAATAGCTCTGGTGTGCAGGATAGCTAAGTTATGTAGATTAACCCCTGATTACAGGATCCAGTATATCTCACAAACAGTTCTTACTACAGTCCAGAAAAGCAGGCCTGTTAGTAGCATTCAAGGGCAAGGGGTGCCCATCCATGCAAATCGCTTCTTGCCAAATCCACATGCTAATATAGTCCTGCTTTTGCCTTGGGTACAAGCATGCAGAAGTCATTCTGATTTCTTTAGGAAAAGCATGGAACTACAGGTTCATATATCCAAGAAGGGGAAAAAAATCTGGTCTGGCTACATGGCACACCCTCGACCTGGGGGCACCCTCCATCAATGTAACAGTCAAAGCACCTTCCCAGGCACTGCTCCAAACAGAACCTTCCTCCTGCGATGGGAATCAGTTGCTATGGAAACCATTTCCAGACAATGTTCAGCACATCTCAAGAAACTGCCAAGGCTCTTAGCTCTGTCTGACCTCATTTCAGGACAGCAATTACTTCCAAGTACTGCTTAAAGTTTTCCAACTGGGGAAGGGAATACCCTGGGTTAGGTTTACAAAGAAAGTTAGTTGTAGCCTTTGTGGGATCTTGGGTGACAAATTTTGCACACACAGATTTTAGAAAAGGAATCATATTTATTTTCGGGAACTTCCTGGCTCTTAGATAGAGGAAATGGGTCTTTTACTTGGTTTTGCCTAGACCTGAAGATCTTATGGGCATAAGGGAAGATCAAAAAATGATGACTAATTTTCTAGGATAATAGAGAAATCCAAGTCATCAGAGGGATCAACTTTGTTCCCAGTGTGCACAGGGCCTTGTATTTCTGGATTTCTGAACTAAGTAGGAGCTAAGGTATGGTTGCCATTTTTCAGGCTGCAAAAATCTGGACAAATGGCCCCACACTGTTCTGCTTCCGGCCGTGCCCCATTCTGCCCTGGCCCTACCCCAAACCATCTTCGACTCGGCCCTATTCTGCCCTAGCCCCTCCCAGTTCAGCCTCCAATCATGCCCCCACAACCTCCTCTCTTGTTCCCCGACAAGCTCGGGCCATGTATGGAGGGCCTGGAACATGCACGGATGTGTGTGAAGTCATCCACGCATGCTCAGATGCCCTCCAGATGCAGCCAGAGCTTGTCGGGGATTTCTAAAACCTGGACAAACTGGACTCTGGACAGTCCTCTAAAAAGAGGATATATCTCAGTTTTCCCAGATGTTTGGTAACCCTAAGCTAAGATAGACTTGAACAAGGCCTTTAATTAGCACTGGGGTGTTCACTACTTCTTTTTTGATTTACCATCCATCCTTTCATATAAAAAATAATCATCTCTTCTTAAACAGCCTTGACCTGCACTTCTCCATTACCCCTGCTCTCCCCTTGTTTCTGTTTCTAGACTATTTTTCTGGTTTTCTTTTTGTTTTGCATTATTATGTGGGCCTTAGGAGTTTTGTAAACTGCCTTGATATGAAAATGTAGGGCTAGATAGTCAAATGATTTATGCTCATAACTTTTTTAAGTGGTGCTCATAAATTGGCCTCTCTGAAAAATTTACTAGAGCTGAGTGCCTAAATTTATACTCAAAATCCGACTAGACAAAACTAAATTTAGGAGCATAAAAGTTGGTGGCGACAAGGTTGATTTAGGGTGGGGGAAAAAGTTATGAGTTTATCACTGATTTTAAGTATTAAGCTTATAAATTAGTCCCCTAAATCTAGGCATTTATAGCAGGCCTAAATTTATAAGCATAACTTTTAAGATCCTAAATTAAGATTATAGGAGCCTAAATTACAGAGCTCAGCTATTACAAAAAAAGTCAGGCCCATAGGTGCTATGTAAAATGAAACAAAACAAAAGTAAGCCACAGATGCCAAGGGTGCGCCATCACAAAGGGGGAGATGTACCACCTAAAAGAGGGAAACTGATGGCCAAAAAGTGAGATTTTTCAGACGGTCTGTCTAGGGCAGCGATGGCGAACCTATGGCACGCGTGCCAGCTGTGGCACGCAAAGGCCTTGCAGCTGGCACGCGGGAAGGTCCGCAATAGAGAGCTGCACGGGTCACGGGGATCCCATGGGGACGCCCCCTAGGGTCGCGGGGATCCCATGGGGATGCCTCCGAAGGTCGCGGGGTTCCTGCGGGGCTGGATGTACTAAGTCGCGCGGCTTGTCTCCCTACCTGCTCTGCTTGCAGCACAGAGCCGAACGGAAGTCTTCCCAACGTCAGCGCTGACGTCGGAGGGGAGGGAGGGCTTAAACAAAGCCCTCCCTCCCTCCGACGTCAGCGCTGACGTCGGGAAGACTTCCGTTCGGCTCTGTGCTGCAGGCAGGGTAGGTAAGGAGGAGTAGCCTCACGGCTCGAGTGGCTATCAAGGGAGGGGGCGGTCCGCCCCGCCCCGCCCCAGGTGCAGCACAGCCGGCTAGGTCCCCTTACTTTTGTGGCGTTTCCCCCACCGACCGACAACAGCCTGGTCCGACAAACCTCCCTGCCCTTAACCGCGAATCTAAATTACCTTCTTACAGCAGCTGTAAGAAGGAAATTTAGATTCGCGGTTAAGGGCAGGGAGGTTTGTCAGGCTGGGGCTGTTGTCGGTCGGTCGGGGAAACGCCACAAAAGTAAGGGGGCCTGGCCGGCTGTGCTGCACCCGAGACGGGAGTGAAGGAGGGGGGAGAAGGACGCTGAAAGCACTGGGGAAGACAAAGGGGTGGAGAAGGACGCTGAAAGGCCATGGGGAAGACGGGGTGGGGGGAAGGACACTGAAAGCATTTGTGGAAGACAGAAGGGGGAGAAGGACGCTGATCTATCTTTGGCCTTTGATACCATAGATCATACCCTCTTAATTCACAGACTATACTCCATAGGTGTAACCGATCAAGTTCTTAGCTGGTTTAAATCCTACTTTGAAAACCGTTCCTCTACAGTTATCTTTAACAATACAAATTCTAATAATTTCACATTACCTTTTGGAATTCCACAAGGATCAATACTTTCTCCTATTTTATTTAATATTTTTCTGGCTCCACTTATGACATTATGTCAATCCATTGGTTTTTCGGTATTCGCTTATGCCGATGATATTCAGTTATTACATCCAATTGACCCCAAGAATGTACAAGAAATAACAGCAATAAATAACAAACTGGATCAGATTCATCATTGGCTGGACACTAACAAATTATCATTAAATATTCAAAAAACCAATGTTATGCTTTTCCCATGGAAGGATAGCAGTTCATTTACTACTCCAATCTCTATCAATGGCAATTCATTACAGATTCAACACAACATAAAGATCTTAGGTATTATATTTGACAATAAATTGTCATACCACGACCACATAAGCAATGTCGTTAAATCCACTTTCTTCAGATTACGACAAATTCGTTCAGTTTCTAAATTTTTATGTGCAAAATCACTTAATATCTTGATTCATTCTTTTGTCATCTCTAAACTCGACTACTGCAATGCCTTATTCAAAGGTTTACCTCAAAAAGAAATTAGACGTCTACAAATTGTTCAGAATGCCGCTATTAAATTAATACATAAAGCAAAAAAATTTGACCACGTCACTCCCTTACTTAAAGAATCACATTGGCTTCCTATAGCACACCGTATTCTATTCAAGATATGTCTACTTACATTTAAAACTCTCCTTTTTCAAACTCCGGCTTTCATCCATAGAGTCTTAATTCCATATTCCACTATTAGAACATTGAGATCACAGGACCAACATTTATTAACCATTCCTTCTTTAAAAATCATCAATACTAGACGTCTTACTATTTTCTCGGTGACAGCTCCTCAATCCTGGAATGATCTTCCAACATATATAAGAGAAGAAAAGAATCTAGATAAATTCAAGAGTAAGCTTAAAAGTTTCCTTTTTAATGATGCTTTTAGCGATTAACGATCTTTTAATATCATATTTTTAATAATTTTCCTCCCCCTATGTTATTACCTTCTTTTTTTTTTTTTTTTATTTTGAATTTAATATGCATTGTAACCATTAATGAACTTTCCTTTTGTTTCTAACAATGTCCAATAATCTATTTTTATTTTAATATTGTGATTTGTGTTTGTAACAGTATTTATTTATATAATATTTTACCCATGTTTTATAACTATGTGTTTTATTTTGTACATCGCCTTGAATTTTGATATGGCGATTAATCAAACTATTTAATAAACTTGGAAACTTGGAAACTTGGAAACAGGACATGGGGAAGACGGGGGAGAAGGACGCTGAAAGCACATGGGGAAGACAAAGGGGTGGAGAAGGACGCTGAAAGGACATGGGGAAGATGGGGGGGTGGAGAAGGACGCTGAAAGGCCATGGGGAAGACGGGGGTGGAGAAGGACGCTGAAAGGCCATGGAGAAGACAGAGGGGGGAGAAGGACGCTGACAGGACATGGGGAAGATGGGGGGGAGAAGGACGCTGAAAGGAAATGGGGAAGAGAGAGTGGGGAGAAGACGCTGGCAGGGAAGAAGACAGAGATGCCAGACTATGGGGGGAGCGGAGGGAAGAAGATGGGTGCCAGACCAATTTGGAAGGGGGGAGAAAGGGAGAGGCACAGTAACAGAACTAATGGAAGATGCAGAAGGAAGAGAGACAGTGGATGGAAGGAACTGAATGAGAACATGAGGAAAGCAGAAACAAGGCAACAAAGGTAGGAAAAAATTCTATTTCTTTTTTTCTTTTTTTTTGCTTCAGGATAAAGCAGTATATTAGTTGTGTTGATAAAAATTTATAAACAAAAGAGGCTCTGGTAGAAACCCGTTTACAAAGTGTATATTCTTCCCAATTAATATTTGCAAATTAATAAAGTCTTTTTGCTTATTTGTAAATGGGTTTCTACCAGAGCCTTTAATTCAGTAGCATAATTAAATGAAATAACTATGTCTGAAGTTTATAGGAACGGGCGGGGACGGAGGACATTCCTCGCGGGGACGGGTTGGGACGGAGGGATTCCTCACGGGGACGTGTGAGACTTTGGCGGGGACGGGTGGGATTTCTGTCCCCGCGCAACTCTCTAGTCCGCAATTAAGATATGCGGCGCGGCTGGAGGCGAGTGTGCCGGTGTCTGCTTTGCAGCTCACCTGGCAACAGGGCCGGACTGGACATTGGGAGGACCGGGCATTGTCCCGGTGGGCCGCGGCCCATCCTCCTGTGCTGGCTGCAGTCCTGTGAGTGGATGTTTAGCCTGCCTGTCTTCCCCTTAGTATCCTATGAGCCAGGCAGTGTGTGAGGGAGAAGTGGGGGGAGGAAGAGAAGCTTCACACTGAGTCTGTCACAGGAACTCAGTGAGGCTGTAGTGTGACTCCACATGTGACATCTGTAATCAGGAACAGTTCCTAGTGCTCCCATGCTAGAGAGGTGAGGATATGGGGGGATGTTAATGTGTCTAATAATGTGCTCCTCTGTAAAAACCTCTGTATCTTCCATGGGGGACATGCTAAATTCGAGGAAATAAAAAAGCTGCTTATGATGATTGCATAGAGAAGTTCAGTAAGCTGAGAGGAGGGCTGGGCTCTCTGTGAACAACCAACACACTAATCCTCTGCGTTGTACCTTATGGAAAACTCAATATAGCAAAAAACAGTAAAGTGTATATGTGGCCCTTCACAGTGCTTTTGTAAACATCATAATAAAATAACAAAGGCTCCAATAATGAAAAATAAAAGTCCTTTTCCCATACACTCAGGTTGCACAAGTCCGGTTTTCACCCAGACAGTATATTTTTTGACCAAAACGGATGTCTACAATTAGTAAAATTCCCCAATCACATATTTTTTTATGGGGACGGATTTGTATACAGTACTTCATTAGATTTTTTTTTATTATACAAATTTTATCTTTTTGTAGACTTGAAGTCTTGAACAAAGAAAATGAGTACAGCAAAAAAAGCAAAAACAGATAGTGGAAGACCATTCCAAGAGGCCTGGACAGAGACATATGGAGTGATTGAACGCAGTGGGAAAGCATTGTGTATTATGTGTAATGAAAGTGTTGTGTCTCGCACATCAAGTGTCAAACGTCACTTTGAGACCAACCATAACAGTGTTGCTGAACTTGGTTTAGCTCAAAGAAAAGAGTTCCTTGTAGGAAAATTAAAGAAATATCACTCCCAGTCTCTTAGTTTTAGCAACTATCTTTCAAAAACTAATCATCTTACAGTTGCCAGCTTTCAAATTTCACTGTGCATGGCAAAACATGGTAAGCCCCTCTCTGATGGAGATTTTATCAAAAAGGCAATTTTGGCTGGGAGTAATTCACTCTTCCATGATTTCCAAAACAAGGATAAAATTGTGCAGCGCATCTCTGAGATGCCGCTAAGCAGAAATACTGCAAAAGATAGGGTTCTGCGAATGGCTGCTGATGTTAGTCAACAGCTTACTTGCGACTTACAAAAAGCACCCTTCTACTCCATGTGCTTGGATGAAAGTACAGATATTACTAACCATGCAAGACTAGCGCTCATTTTGCGTTATGCTACTGGTGACATCATGAGAGAAGAGCTGGTAAAACTGCTGTCTTTGCCTGGAAGAACACAAGGGATAGATAACCACAATGCTGTGATGGAGGCTTTTTCATCACTAGACATAAGTCCAGAAAAAGTGGTTTCAGTTACTAGCGATGGAGCACCTAGCATGGTGGGGACAACATCAGAATTCATTCATTTCTTTGCTAAGGAAGCAAAACATCCACTGATTCAATTTCACTGCATAATACATCAAGAGGCTCTCTGCGCCAAAGAAAGCAGCAAAAAACTTGACGATGTCCTCAAAGATGTAACAAAAATGGTGAACTTCATCATGGCGCGTGCTCTTAATTTTCGACAATTTCAAGCCCTTCTTGATGAGGTTCAGGCACAATATAACACTTTACTGATGTACAATAATGTCCGGTGGCTGAGCAGAGGACGAGTGTTAGAGAGATTTGTGGCCTGCTTGGAAGAAGTTAGGCTATTTATGAACGAAAAGGGGGAAGACTATCCTCAACTCACCAACATGACCTGGCTTACCAACCTCATGTTCTTTACAGATTTTACTAACCACTTTAATGTACTAAACAAAAAATTACAAGGCATGGGAAAAACAGCAGAAAACATGTTTAGTGACATCAAAGCTTTTGAGAGAAAATTGCATGTTTTTGAAAAAGACCTTGAGAGTGGACAGCTAAAATATTTTCCCAACCTAAAAATACATTTGGATAATTCTACAACATTTGTGGACAGTCATAAAAAACACCAGGAAATCCACAAAGCATATTCCACCATTGTAGCTGAAGCAAAGGAGAATTTTAGTAAAAGATTTTCTCAGTTCTGTAAGATGGAGACAACCCTTTCATTTATAACTTCCCCAGAAAAGTCCACATTTGAAGATCTTGATCTTTCCTGCTTACAGTGGTTGGATATTCAAAATTTGGAAATGGAGCTACTGGAATTTCAAGAAAGCTCTATCTGGAAAAGTAAATTCAATGACCTGCGTGCGGCTCTTGAACGTATTGAGTGTGAAAGGGTGACAAATGAAATCACTGCTAGCAGTTTTGAAAATGAAATCCTAAAAGCTTGTAATTCTCTGCCAGACAATTTTAAGTCCATGAAAGCACTTGGGATTGCTCTTCTTACTTTGTTTGGGTCATCCTATGCTTGTGAGCAGCTGTTTTCGGCTTTGAATCATATAAAATCTGATGCTAGAAACAGATTAACGGATGACATGAGTGCTGCATGTGTTGCTCTGAAATTAACGCACTATGAGCCAAGGATTGACAAGTTATCAGCATGCATGCAACAACAAAAATCACATTAATTTTTTTCAGAGCATGCCCAATGCATATGTTTACATGAAGCAGTGTTTTCAGTTTGCAGTTAAGACACTTTCTAAGTTATTTAAATATTATTTAAAGATGTTATTTAAAAAAGGGACTTTACATGGCCCTGTTGTATTCCAATCTGGAATTTCCAATAAAAACGGTTGGTTTAATTGAAAGCTCTTTTGTTTTCTTTACATCATATTATTAGAAATGTAATGATTTAACTATTTTCTAATTTGATTGTAAATTTTACAAAAAAACATGTATAGACTCTGGGAATACACACCGAGTCTTGACACAGTTAACAGTTTTAAGAAGTTTATCTTTTTTTTTACTCAGGATACATTTGACATGTTATGTGAATAATACATTTAAAATATATTGTGTAACTGAATCAAATTCTTCCTAAATTCATTAAATTGAATGAAATCATTAAAACATTATAAATTGCCAATAAATTGAAATGAAAACCAAAGGATTGTGAATCAAATTGATTCTCTGACAATACAAAGATTCCAACCTTTAAAAATGATGTTACATAGTTCAGGCAACTTTATAAAGAGTTTTTAGATACTAAAATCTTGTTATTAAGGTTTAATTGACGTGCTGGCACTTTGAGGAAATTCTTTGGTTTTGTGCGGCAGTTTGGGCACTCGGGCTCAAAAAGGTTAGCCATCACTGGTCTAGGGTATAAACTAGAAAGACTCAAATGTAACATTGCAAATGAAAAAAGCAGCATAAACATATTTCTTTGGAGCCTCTGAAAAGATAGAGACAGAATGCAGGCAATATAGATAAATTGGGCTGAAAAGTGCTCTCCACTCAGTAGCTAAAAGCATGTGCATAGGTTTCAGAATAATTTGCACATGTAGGTACAGAGAAAAGGAATGGGGCAGAGGGAGGCATAATGCACAGAAAGGTGTGCTCAGAATATTTCTTTCTACTGGTCGGGATACTTGGCTTTTCTCATCTTAGGCTTGCCTTTCATGAAAACAGTGATCAGTATCGTATTATAGAAGCTCCAAGCCAGTGAGAAAGAGCTAAGCCAAGCGCTTCTGTGCAGTTCTTGATTTTCATGAGTAACTGGAACTGCAAATGCAACAGTGGGATAAACTAGGACTACCGTATTTGTGAAGTCAAAAAAGAGGTCGCATGACCCCACCCTGGCCCCAGTCCAACCCCATCCCACCTCCTACCAGTCTTGCCCCTGCCTCACCCCACTCCCCCACCTTTCACCCTATTGATTATATTAGATTGCAGAAATTAGCTGGGAGGGTGGGGCGTCTTTGTGCACTTAAAATTTGTGTGTGTTACGCATATAAATACACAATAATGATATATGCATGTATATGTGTATATATGCCAAAGTTCTATTCTATAACCATGGGCATAGGGGTTTTTTTTGGGGGGGGTGAGGGGTTGGGGCACATTGCCATCTCAAATGAACTGCCCCTACTGCAGGGGCAGTAAAGAAACTTGTCCTCCCTGAAATTCTGGCATCCATTTCATTACCTCTACAGACGAGTCCGGCACCGCTTCATTCCGGCCTCCGTTACAACAGCACCTCTTCATCATCCCTTCTCCTGCTAATATGCATAAACTCGTAGTGGGTTACTGGCACAGGCAGTGCTAAATACAGGCTATCTCTGGGCCAGTTCTGCCCACTGAAAGTGCCATCGTGGGTGGGATATGGCACAGAAAAGACCCTGGCAGGGGAAATAGCCTGTATTTGGTGCTGCTTGTTCTGGAAACCTGCCACGCGCATTTTCATACAGGCAGGGGAAAGAATAATAAAGAGCTGTTGGACCTGCAGGGGGAAGGAATGAAGTGATGCCAGCCCAGATTGCAAGGGGGGGGATAAAGAGCTGACTGACCCACTTAACGGGGAGGGGGGATGAAGAGGTGCTGGACCTGCACATGGTATGGGGTAAGTAAAGAGGTGACTGACCCTCATGGGATGGGGGAGGGATGAAGAGATGCCAGACTAGGGATGGGGGAGAGATGCTGGACCTTGGGAGTGGGAAGGGGCAGAGAGAAACTTGTATAAAAGGAGGGAGAAGAGAGCAGGAGTGATCTTAGAAAGCCATCTGGACACCCAGACAGTCCTCTAAAATGAGGATATGTTATGGGTTTTCTTGGACGCATGGTAACCCTAAAATAAACCCAGGGCTGATGTTTAATGTACTGGGGCCCAGGACAGAAATGTAGTAGGGGCAGGACTTAATTTCTGTGGGAACAGCCTAGAATACAGTTCCACCACTTGTTTTCAGACTCCAGAGCAGCAGGGAATTCATTCAATCACTACCAATACATTTAGGAACCTCCAGTGAGATCATCAAGTTTGCAGACGACACAAAGCTATGTCGGGCAATCAGATCGCAGAAGGATAGCGAGGAAATCCAGAGTGACTTGTGTCAGTTAGAGAAATGGGCGGAGAAATGGCAGATGAAGTTTAATGTGGAAAAGTGCAAAGTAATGCATTTAGGCCAGGGGTGTCCAATGTCGGTCCTCGAGGGTCGCAATCCAGTCGGGTTTTCAGGATTTCCCCAATGAATATGCATGAGATCTATTAGCATACAATGAAAGCAGTGCATGCAAATTGACCTCATGTATATTCATTGGGGAAATCCTGAAAAGCCGACTGGACTGCGGCCCTCGAGGACCGACATTGGACACCCCTGATTTAGGCAGAAAGAACAAGGAACACGAGTATAGAATGTCAGGTGCAACTCTGGGTAAGAGCGAACAAGAAAAGGACCTGGGTGTACTGATAGATAGGACCCTGAAACCATCGGCACAATGCGTGGCAACGGCAAAGAAAGCAAATAGAATGTTAGGCATGATAAAGAAAGGAATCACGAGTAGATCGGAGAAAGTTATAATGACGCTTTATAGGGCAATGGTCAGACCACACTTGGAATACTGTGTCCAACATTGGTCTCCCAACCTAAAGAAGGATATAAAACTGCTGGAGAGGGTGCAGAGATGAGCAACGAAGCTAATAAAAGGTATGGAGAACTTGGAATACGAGGAACGACTTAAGAGACTGGGATTGTTCTCCCTTGAGAAAAGGAGACTGCGAGGGGATATGATCGAGACTTTCAAAATACTGAAAGGAATCGACAAAATAGAACAGGAAAAAAAATTATTTACAATGTCCAGTGTGACACGGACAAGAGGACATGGACTGAAGCTAAGGTGGGACAAGTCCAGGACAAATATCAGGAAGTTCTGCTTCACGCAACGAGTGGTGGACACCTGGAATGCTCTCCCAGAGGAGGTTATTGCGGAATCCACCGTTCTAGGATTTAAAAGCAAACTAGATCCACATCTCCTTACGAGAGGCATAGAGGGATATGAGTGACTAAAATTACCCCAGGTGTACACCTGGCTGGGCCTCCGCGTGTACGGATCACCGGACTTGATGGACCGAAGGTCTGATCCGGAGATGGCAGTTCATATGTTCTTATGACCCTGGCACCCTCTCCAGCCCTTCTTTCAATTACAATGCCATACAAGTCTGTCAATTAAGCTGTCTTCTCCTATAACGCCATTCTCTCCTTTGCTCTAGATACCCTCACTCCTCCCATTTCACATCCTGTAAGGCATGCCAAACCCTAGCCCTGGCTGACCTCCAACTTCCACTATCTGAGCGCCTGTGCTCAATCTGCTGAACGTATTTGTCTTGGATCCCGCACATATGCTGACTTCATACACTTTAAATTCCTGCTGACATCCTTCCAGTCCGCTCTCTTGCCAAACAAGAATACTATGTCCATTTAAATAACTCTTTTAGCTCTAACCCTTGCCATCTCTTTACCATACTATACTCTCTACTCAAAGTGCCATCACCTCCAATCAATATTTACCTTGAGTTCTGAACCGGGTCACCTTGACCCCCCCCAACTTTCCATCTGTCCCTTATGCCAACTCCATACTCCGTCTCGTCTATTTTGCTGCACCCTATGCCTGGAGCAGACTGCCTAAGTCACTACATCAAGTTTCATCTCTAGCAATATTCAAATCCAAGCTAAAAGCCCACTTTTTTGAGGCTTCTTTCAACTTCTAACTCCTACCATTCATCCTACCATTCTCTCTGCAAGAAACTCCCCAACCCCTATATGTCATTTCTCTCTGTCCAAATTATATTGTAAGCTCTTCTGAGCAAGGACCGTCTATTACATGTTAAATATACAGTGCTGCATATGCCTTTCAGCAGTAAAGAAATGATAAATAGTGACAATAGTAGCAGTAGTCAGCCTGCATCAGGGGTCAAAAAGCCAAACGTTTAAAAATTAAAATTGGCATACATAGAAAAAGCAACAGGAACTTGGAGCCAGTTTGGGAGCGGTGCTGTTTGATACCATGGCTCAAGTTCTTGTTGCTTTTTCTATGTATGCCAATTTTAATTTTAAGCGATTGGCTTTCTGACTATACATGTACATTTGGATAACAGTGGACCCCTGATACAGGCAGACACACTGAAACAAGGTCCATGTTGGGTCCTTTCTTTATGAATTTTATGTGTATAATTCTAGTTTGTTCACATGTGACAATGGTCCCACCTCAAACAGCATAGAATGGTCAAAGTTGCATGGTAACTGGGTAAGATGAATGGAAGCAAAGCTGGAATACAAACAGCTTTGTGCATCAACCACTTTAGACATCTCATCTTCTGTTTAAAAAGAGGCTGAAAACATGACTCTTTGAATGTCTTCTGGGCCAGCTTTGATGAAATTATAATAATCGATTTTCTGGATGAAAGGGATGGGGATTTGATATATTTTATTTTATGAAATGTCTAATTTGCTGTAATAGATTTTTGCACAGCTGTTTGTGATGTATTTTTATTGTGATTTGTTATTTTATTGATTGTTAGTTGTATTTCATTTTTCTATAAGGTTCATTATATATTTAATGGTTAACCACCTAGAGTTATGGTATGGGTTATAAATACTGAATTACAATGTTTTAAAGCTCTATGACAGCCCCGTCCCCTAAAGAAATTATATATATATATATATATATATGATTAAAGTAGAAGATATGCTATATTGCTTTTCATACACCTAGAAAAACAGCACCTACTGATTCAGATTACTGGGGATTTGACTATTTTTTCCAAATTCTACTAATACTGTACCTTCAATTTAAAACACCAGAAGCTGCTACCGTGTTCTATTTAACATTATTATTTCTCAGAGAAATATATTCCTGTTGTCTTTTCACAGCTATGCTGTAAAATGCTTGCTGTCAGATCCTCTAAGCATAGCTGATAAGGTGTTTTATTTATTTGCCTTTTCTTCAAGACATTGAGTGAAGTCAGAGAATTGATGTGTTTTACAGAAGAGTAGAGAGAAGGAAAGGCTCAAGTTTAGTTAATAAAAGTAGAGTGTAAGAGAAATAACCACTTAGGAGCCTCTACAGTTGGAAGGCTCAGAGGATGGACAAAGAGATACGGAGCCTGTCACCTCTAGGACTGGAGGTTCATGGGATAAATACAAGAATATAGAGCCTGTCACCTCTAGGACAGGAGGATTCAGGAGTTGGGCAGATAAATAAAGAGCTTGTCACTTCTATGAATGATGGGCACAAGGGATAGACACAAAGAGATAGATAGTCTGTAACATTAGGACTGAAAGGCTCAGTGGATGGAACAGAATGATACAAGGTCAGTCAGGAGAACAGCAAAGGGATATAGAACCTGTCACCTCTAGGACAAAAAGGCTTAGTGGATGGGAAAAGAGATAGAGTTGTCACTTTTAGGACTGGAAAGGTCAGGAGATGAGAACAGGGCTAGAAAACCTGTCACCTTTAGGACTGAGGTGCATGGGAAAACAGAGCATGTCTCCTGTAGGACTGGAATAGGTTGGGTACAGAGCCTCACCTATGGATCCTTCTTCTCCTTATCTGCTCATCCTCCAATATCTCCTTCTGCCTGAACCCTCCCTCCCCTAACCTACTGAACCCCATCACTGTCAGTCCTATCTACTCTGGTGCCAAAATCCCCACGCTTTTGCGCACCAGAAGCTAACCCTCCAAAACAAAACCCCGAAGAATCAATCACGCCTCCCTAAAGCCCATTCACCCTGACAACCCCCCCAACCCCACCTCAGACTCTCTCACCCCAGTACCATCTCTATACTGCAACGCCAGATCCCCATGCAACAAAACCCAAATTCTGAAGGATCTTCTTGAAGATCTCAATCCCGGTTTCTTATTCATCACCGAAACTTGGATCGCAAAAGACGACTTCTTCTCTCAAAATGAACTATGCTCCCACGGTTATCAAGGCCTCTTTTCCCCCAGAATTAACCGGAAAGGAGGTGGTCTTGCACTCCTCCATAAATCATTCTTCGACGTCCAGCTTCTTGATAAGGGTAGCCAGGCTTCCCTAGAATACATGCTAGCCTCTGTCAATGATGAGCTCCACCCATACCCACTAGGTATCTTGCTTTTATACCGCCCACCTTCATCCCCCTGGAACAAATCCTCTGACCTCATCCTTGAGACCATTACAAACGCCTTCCTCAGATTCCAAAGATTACTAATCATTGGGGATATTAATCTTCACTTAAACGATACTACCAACAAGGATGCATCTGATCTCATCAATTTCCTCACCTCTTTAGGCTTCCCCCCCCCCCCCGGCTCCTTCCCCAACCCATGAAAAAGGACATGCGTTAGACATCATCAGCTTCATCGACCTCTCCGAATACAAAACTTCGATCGACGACACTCGCTGGGACCCCGTCCCCTGGTCCGACCACTTCCTAGGGACTTTCTGCCTCCCCATCTTCATGTCCCACCTCGAACCCCCCCCTCATTCTCCCAATCCTATTACCTTCCGGAAAAAAATTGCGAGCGATTTGTTCTAGGCCAAATTCCTCAACCTAACTCCCGCCATCCACAACCCTCCAAACCCTGAATCCAACTGGCACAATTGGATCACCCTCTCTGAGACCACCTACCACTCCCTTGCCCCACTATCCACTAAAACGGTCTCCTACACCCGCAAGGCACCCTGGTACCTTGCTCTCCACAGACAACTAAAGCAGAAATGTCGTACACTAGAACGAAAATGGAAAAAATCCAAATCCCCCACGGATAGACAGTCCTGGAGGACTTCCATTAAGTTCTACAACACCAAATTAAAAAAATCAAGGAAGAACTACTACGGCAACAAAATCTGCAGCTCCAACAACCAAAGTAATACTTTGTTCAATATTTGGCGTTCCATATCCTCTAAACACGATTCCTCCTCACTCCCCTCCTCTCCATCTGCTAACGATCTTGCAAAATTCTTCAATGAGAAAGTGACTACCTTACGATGCTCCTTTCCCCCAACCCCCGCCTACAACTCTCTGGTGCTCACTACCTCCACACCTAATCTAACCGAGGCCAACCATATCCCAGCCGATAGATCCTGGACCGCCTTTGAGCCCGTTTCTGACTCCCAAGTCTCTAAACTCTGCCTCAAGTTAAAATCTTGCAACTGCACCTTAGATCCTTTCCCCTCCTACTTATACGAGAACATTCCAGCTCAGGCCATCTCATCTCTCACCAAACTCTTAAACTCTGCCCTGCTCTCAGGCCTATTTTCGACAGAAATGGGACGCATCTCCTTATCCCCTCTCTTGAAAAAGGCTGATCTGGACCCCTCCACTCCTTCCAGCTATCGCCCAATAGCCAACATTCCTCTCCTGACCAAAATGCTGGAATCTATCATAGCCACCCAACTCTCATCCTATCTTGAGAGATTCTCCATTCTCCTTCCCTACCAACACGGATTCAGACCCAACTACAGCACTGAATCTCTCTTAGCCTCTTTGATCTCAAAGGTCCAACAACTCCATTCCTGCAACAAGTTCGCTGTCCTTCTTCAATTCGACCTCTCTGCAGCTTTCGACATTGTCCACCACGACATACTAATCCTCCAACTCTCCGAAAATGGCATAAATTCCACAGTCCTAGATTGGTTCTCAAAATTCTTACGTTCCCGCTCCTACTCCGTTAACATGAATGGTACCTCATCCTCCCCTTGGAAACCACTCTGCGGAGTCCCCCAGGGTTCACCTCTATCCCCGATTCTTTTCAATGTTTATATGTCCTCCCTGAAACTCCTCCACCTTTCTACCTCTGAGACACTTTACACCTACGCCAACGACATCCTTGTCCTTCTCGAAACTGACTCTAACCTCACCAACCTCTCTGACAACATCTCAACTTGCATAACAAATCTCCAATCCTGGGCTCAAATGAAACTAAATGAGACCAAAACAAAACTTCTTTGGCTTGGCCCGAAATTGGATCAGCTACCCTCCCTCATCCCACTTCCCTCTGGCACCACTCTGCAGCTTGAACACTCTAGCAAAGTTCTGGGCATCATCATTGACTCTACATTGTCCTTTAACGAACACATCAACTCTCTAGTAAAAAAATGCTTTTTCAATCTTCATATGCTGAGGAAAGTCAGATCCTGCTTCCACCAGCAACATTTCGCTGTCCTTGTCCTGTCCATCATCCTTTCCAGACTGGATTACTGCAACTCCATCTACCTAAGCCTAACAAAGAAAAGCCTCACCAGACTTCAACGGATTCAGAACACCGCAGCTAAACTAATCTTTGCAAAAGGCAAATTCGACCATGTCTCCCCTCTTCTGTCTAAGCTTCACTGGCTCCCAGTCTTCCTCAGGGTTCGCTACAAATGCGCCTGTCTTACCTTCAAATCTCTTCACGGCATCCTTCCTCCCCTCTTTCCTCTATCTTGGCTCTCGAGTACTCATTCCACCAGATCCACTCAGAAATTCAAACTATCCTTCCCTTCTCTAAATGGCATTTCCCACACAGGAAAACTTGGAACGTCCCTCCTCTTCAGGATCACCGATCTATGGAACAGCTTTACTGCCCATCTTCGGAGTTCGACCTCCCTACAACACTTCAGAAAACATCTGAAAACCTGGCTTTTCTCCAAAATGTAACTTCCCCCTCCCCTTCCTGTTTACCAAGCCCTCCTTCCTTCCATTGGAGCTCCTTTCTTTGCTTTTAATTCCTGTAAACCGTGTCGAGCTCCACTTCTGTGAAGATGACGCGGTATATAAACTTAAGGTTTAGTTTAGTTTAGTTTAGGTATAGAACCTGTTACTTCTAGGACTGGAGGGTTCAGGGATTGGACATACTGTATGTTGTACTAACATGAATAAGGAAGAATAAAGAATTCTCATAAACTTGTCTCAAACCTATTAAATCAGTCCAATCTAAATGTATCATTTTTTACTTGCTTTGTGACTTTTAGCACTACACATTCAAGTGGCCTCCACTGATGAGTGCTTTAATCCATTCAACAACCGAGGAAAATAAATTGGAAAGATATTTAATGTATGACAGCTATCCTTTAGAAGAGCACATTTTTATTCCTTTTACTATAGACCATTGTGCGAGACCCTCCCACATTCCAGTTTTGAAGTGCGACCACTGTGAATTTGTTTGTTCCTTCCCGTAGGAAGCTGTGATTTTTCCAGACAGCTTCTATTTAGAGACTCTGTTATCCTGTTTAGTGCTCTTTAGGTTTTTAGCACAAAGCTGCAATAGTATCTTCTCGCAATGCTCTAGGTGCACAACAAAGTGAGTTTCCATGGCTGCGATGCTGCACTTTGAAATGACATAAAAAGACTATTTTAAAACTGAAGTTATTTCCAAAACCACAGCACTCCTCCCACAGTAACGATCTTTAAATAAATCTATTTTTTTTTCTCTCTCTCTGTGTAGATAGATGTACCTGCTTTTGGTTGTCTTTTGAACAGATGATCAAATTGTAAAGAAGCAGCCCTCATACCAGGAAACCCCACTAAGTAAGAGCTAAATTTGTTTAAATTTGTTGCTAAATTTATTTAATAAAACGGTTTTGTGCAGAATTTTATATACAGTACTCCCCCGAAATTTGCGGGGGGGTTCCGTTCCAGGAACCCCCGTAAATTTAAAAAAAAAACGCAAAAAGGCAGGAGAGGGCAGCTGGGGCGCCGGCGGGTGCAGAAAATCACTCGCGGTATGCTCCGATCACCTCTTCCTGTTACTAAAGTCAGGCTACACCAATCAGGAGCTGCTTTGACACGCCAGATAGCGTGGCAAAGCATCTCCTGATTGGTGTAACCATGAGTTTAGTATAAGGAAGTGGCAGTTGGAAAATACCGCAAATTACTGAGTCTGCGATTCGCGAACTGCGAATTTGCAGGAGTTTACTGAATACTGTATAGTACAAATGGTAAAAAAAAGAATCTGATGCATTGCAGTAATTCTACTTCCCATTGTTTCCTCCTGCCACTGCCTCCTTCATCCAGCCCACCCCTCTCCCCATATCCATTCCCCCTCTGCTCTTTCACACTCTCCATATTCCTCCTACTCTCCCCTATGTTCCCAACACTATCTTTTCCTGGGTGGCTTATTTGCTGTAAACACCTTATATTATTATTTATTAGGATTCATTAACCACTTTTTTAATGAAAAGATTTACCCAAAATGTTTTATGATACATTGAATAGTAATCAGGTACTATTAAATATTTTCCCTATCTGTCCCAGCAGGCTCACAGTCTAACTGTGGTACCCGGTACAATGGAGGGATTAAGTGACTTGCCCAGAGTCACAAGGAGCAGGTTGGGATCAAACTTACAACCTCAGGGTGCTGAGACAGCAATTCTAACCACTAGGTCACCCCCCCCCCCCCCCCCACACACACACACACACACTCAAAGTGCAGTATATAAAAACAATAAATGAAATGAAAATGTCTTTGTCCCACCACCAGCGTTGAACCTGAATATCCAGTGCTGGGCCCTATCCAGTTGCCGGCAATGGTTAACTTGATATTCAGAGCTAACTGGACAAGTGTTAATGTATAAAGACAGGACAACTGTCTCATTGATGCACTAATATTGACCGATTAGCTCTGAATATCGGGATCTAACCAGAATCCAACCCCAACCCCCTCTTCCAGAACACTCCTAACATAGCTGACTTGCACTTCTGCACTAAGTGGTCATTTTCAGTGGCACTTGACCAGTTAAGTGCCACTGAAAATGACTGGATAGCCACAAATAAGTGAGTTATCCAGTCAGTGTTTTTTTTCCAGCCAGTCAGCGGTTGTTTCCAGCTGGCTAACTCACGTTGAATGTCAGCTGGACTGTCTGCAAGACCCTGGTCTTCGGTGAAACACAATAAATGACTGCTTCTTGAAGCAATTGGTCCAGAAACCAACAAGAGAGGAGCGATTTTACATCTAGTCCTTAGTGTACCGGTAATTCAGGGCATAGTATAAGAGGTAACAGAAAAAGTAATCACAACATGATCAAATCTGAGCTAATATCTGGAATGAAGTCAAAAAGGAAATCTACTGTAGCAGCATTTAATTTTCGAAAGGAGATTATGATATAATGAGGAAAACTGTTAAAAATAAGCTAAATGGATCAGCCACAAAGATTAGGACTTCATCAGATGTATACCATGTATTAACATGTAACATGTAAACAAAAGTCAAAGAAGCCATCCGCGCAATGTGCGGCGGAAGCGAAAAGGGTGAACAGAATGCTAGGAATAATAAAAAAGGACATCACAAACAGATCGGAGAAGTTATCATGCCGCTGTACCGGGCCATGGTGCGTCCTTACCTGGAGTACTGCGTCCAGCACTGGTCGAGGTACATGAAGAAGGGCACGGTACTACTCGAAAGAGTCCAGAGAAGAGCGACTAAGATGGTTAAGGGGTTGGAGAAGCTGCCGTACAGTGAAAGATTAGAGAAACTGGGCCTCTTCTCCCTCGAATAGAAGAGATTGAGAGGGGACATGATCGAAACATTCAAGGTACTGAAGGGGATAGACTTAGTAGATAAAAACAGGTTGTTCACCCTCTCCAAGGTAAGGAGAACGAGAGGGCACTCTCTAAAGTTGAAAGGGGACAGATTTCACACATACGTAAGGAAGTTCTACTTCACCCAGAGGGTGGTAGAAAACTGGAACACTCTTCCGGAGTCTGTCATAGGGGAACACACCCTCCATGGATTCAAGACTAAGTTAGACAAGTTCCTGCTGAACAAGGACGTACGCTGGTAGGGCTAGTGTCAGTTAGGGCGTTAGTCTGTGACCAGAGGGCCGCCGCGTGAGGGACTGCTGGGCATGATGGACCACTGATCTGACCCAACAGCAGCAATTCTTATGTTCTTATGTAGGTAAACGACAGCCAGCATGGTTAAAAGGTGAAATGAAAGAGGCTATTAGAGCCAAAAGTACTTCTTCAAAGAATGGAAAAGGATCCAAATGAAGAAAATAAGAAGTAACATATACACTGGCAAGTTAGACACAAAGCATTGATACTGAAGGTGATGAGAGAAACTTGCCACAGAGGCATAAATCACAGTAATAACCTTTCCAGACATATTAGAAGCAGAAAGCCTGTTAGGGAATTTATAGGACCATTAGATCATCAAGGAGAAAAAGGGGCACTGAGAAAGGATAACACCAAAGCAGAGAGACTGCTTCGGTTTTTATAGAAGAAAATGTAGGTAATCTACCTGAACCAGAAATGGCTTTCAAGGGTGACAATGTGGAGGAACTGAAAGAAATCTCTGTGAACTTGGAAGATGTATTGAGTCAAATTGACAAGTTAGAGAATGATAAATCACCTGGACCAGTTGGTATATACTTCAGGGTACTGAAAGAACTCAAACATAAAATTTTTGATCTGCTGTTAGCACAGTCTGGTGAGAAGAGCTCAGCAGCGAGCCAAGGAACAGTTGCAGCCCAGATCTATCCACAGGTTCTGGCCTCTGGCATCTATCCTCTGGTATTGGACTCAAGAATCAAGCTCATGGATTAGACTTGAGGGCCAGACCTGAGGAGCAGGCTTCTGGAACCAGGCTCATAAGTCAGACAGCCTTAACAATTAGACCCTCCTTTATACCCTTCAGTCAGCGGGTTTAACTTTGGAGATGAGATGTTTTCTCTAACCTCTGGTCTGACCTCTTGACCTGAGCATCTTCAGAAATATCTCCTTGATGTCACCTCAGGTTGCAATTCTGGAAACCTTGGCTCCTTGCAGGAGGCATTCAGAGAGTTCTGGCACTTTAGTGGCTGGAGGGTCATCTTGCCCTTAGTGCATGCTCTGTGCAAAAGAGCTATGATGCAATATTAGTCCAAGTTATATAACATAAGTGAGTTACAGGCAGTTCTTGCTGAGGAGCAAATGTAGGCCAGAGTTCATCTCTGCTTCAGGCACAGTCTTTGAATTCTGCATGCTTATAAAGCTCTGTATAAAATCTATAGGCAAGGTTTTAGCCCTTACTTAGTGATCTGTAACCTGTAATTAAAATTATCTCTAGTACCTAGGTTGCTGCATCTGGCTTTTGGTTTTGGGAATTTTGTAGTAATATGAGATGTATACCAGTTATTCTTGGAAGGTGTAGGTATGGGGATTTGACTGGCGTTTCTGGTTGTAAATGTGCAATTGCTGGACTACCTAGGGTTTAAAGTGAAATAGATATATTTGGTCAAGATGTTATACAAGATAAGTTATTTCAAGTACATCTAATTAATGTATGATCCATAAAGAACAAAATCATTATAATTTATGATATGCTAGAAGATGAAAAATTTGATGTTTTATGCATTACAGAATTGTGACTTTTAGTGTCTGATTTAGTACTTGTTCAACAGGGTTGTCCCAGGGATTATAGTAGGGAGTGGGGTTGCAGAATAGGGAAAAGGGTTGGAGGTGTTATTGTATTTTCTAGAAAGAATTTGGGATTTAAAAAAAAATATCAGAAGGTAATTTGAGTTTTATAGAGCATGTAGTGATTTCTAATGGGATTGTATTTTTTTTGTATTATATATAGTTTACCAGGGAAATTGGAAACAGATTGTTCTCTCTTGATGGAGCTTTTAATGGGTCTACAGGTAGATATAAGAACTTTATGGGGCTCATAATCAAAAGAGAAAACGTCCAAAAACCAGCCTAAGTCAGCACTTGGACGAACATGTCTCAAAAACGTCCAAGCACCGATAATGAAACCTTCATAGTGCCGCTCAACGTCCAAAGCTAAACGGGGCGTTTCGGGAGGCGTGTCGAGGGCGGGAGTTGGTCAGGATGTGGGCCAGCTCAGACTTAGTCCTACAGCATGTATAACCGAAAGTTTAACAACAAAGCCTAGACGGAACATGGACGTTGTGACATGTAAAACATGGTCTAAGTCACAAAACCCAACCTAAACTCACCAGATAAGCACTGAAAACACATAACACAGACCCCCACATACTACCCCAGTGATCACCAACCCCCCCATAAAACTTTTATTCACAACTTTAAAATTCCGCCTCCATGACCATCATCACCTGGCCACCTAGCATAGGAAAGCCTAGTTGTCCAGCCCAGAGGCAGCTTAAGTCATCTTGGGGGTGGGTTAGAGACCCATAGAGAGGAGGACTCATGCCCATAAGTCCCAGTAATCACTGCAATGATACTTAAACATGTGCACTACTCTATAAACCCCCAAAACTCTTTTTTACTGGCATATAAGTGGCTCCTGAAGCCATAAGGGCTATTAGGGTGGTAGATAAGTGGGTCTAGGGGATTCTGGAGGTGGTTTGGGGGGGCTCACCATCACCTATAAGGGAGCTGTAGGGAGGAGGAGACATGGCACCCTTTTTGTAAAGTTCACAGCAGTGCCCTGTGTTTTGGGAGATTTTAATATTCTGTTGGGATTAGAAGAAGACAATTTAGGAAAAGGGATTATGAACTGTTTCAAATGCTAGAAGCATTGCCTTTAGTTCAGATAGTAAAAGAAAAAACACATTGTTCAGGGCATATTTTAAATTTAGTTTTATTACTTCTAGAAATAAAAGATAAACTGTGTCAATTACCTGAAGTACAACCTATAGTTTGGTTGGATCACTGTTTAGTGAAATTTGCAATGTTATTGGATGATGGATTAGTGAAATCTATGAGTGACAGAGCTTTTGCAGAGATTCATCCAAGGTTTGAGATACAAGCCTGGAGAAATAAATGGTTACCTCTGTTGTAGAAGTTGAATGTGGATGTTAGTGTGACAGGTATGATGAGTGAGTGGTATAATACCTTGGATGATATTGCTCCTTTGAAGAAAGTTAAATCTTGTAAGAATATGGATCATCGTCCTTGGATGGCAGAATACATACAAGAATGAAGGAGAAAACTGAGAAAGTGTGAAAGTATTTGGAGGAAAACATTGAATATGGATGAAGTTGAAAGTTGTAATAACAACCCTGGACAGATGGTCAAGAAGTTACATTTAAATTAAGTAATAGATAAGACCTGAACTAAGGATGCATAGCAATACCAATATCATGTATTTATATATAAGAAAAATATTTATAAAATCAAAAGTAAAATACAAATCTTTTTAGAAATATAACAAATAGACAATTGGACCGATGATAGTCTGCAATATTGTCAGTCACCGAGACTTGTTCTAAAGGTGATACCAGCAGACACTTGAGTTCCACAGTCTATTAATTTAGTGTATTTTTCAATTTGGCAACAGCCTATGAGTGTGTGGCACACTGAATAATTGAAGGTATGAAGTTGAAAGGTGACAGGCTCAGGAGTAATCTAAGGAAATATTTTTTTCACAGAAATGGTGGTAGTTGCATGGAATAGGCTCCTGGTAGAAGTGGTGGAGACAAAAACTGTGTCTGAATTCAAGAAAGCATGGGATAGTCATGTAGGGTCTCTTAGGGATAGGAGGAGATAGTGGATGCTGTGGATGGGCAGACTGGATAGGCCATTTGACCTTTATCTGCCATCATAAGAACATAAAAACATAAGAATTGCCGCTGCTGGGTCAGATCAGTGGTCCATCGTGCCCAGCAGCCCGCTCACGCGGTGACCCCTAGGTCAAAGACAAGTGCTCTATATTTATATGTTTCTATGATAATTTTAGTTTCCAGTTATATGAATATCATGAGTTCTGTAAAATAGAAAGTAATCGATTTTATAGTGAGAAAGTGAAACAGGCAGTTAATAGACAAAAATAATTGTTTGCAACTGTGAAATATTTGATTGAAGGGCCGCTGTTAATAATGAGAATTTTGGACCAGACGCAGAACAGTTTGCCCAGTTTATGGTTCAAAAAATTACTGTGTTGCAAAGAAATTTGTTAAAAACTGAAAATTTAAAAACTGATGAGATCCAGGTAAAGTATGTGAAATGAGGTGAATTTGCTAAGGTTTCAGAGGCTGAAGTAAAGACATGTTTACATTCTCTATGCCCTACAAGATCGATAGTTGATCCGTGCTCTCTATCTATAATGAAACAGTTAGGTGAGGGAGTTGTGCCTTCACTGACTTATTAATTGATCTTTGGAGACCAGTATTATGCCTGATGTATTGAAAACAGCTAGTTAAACCATTATTGAAGAAGAATAATTTAGATGTGTCCATTTGGGGGAATTACAGATCAATTGCTGTGCTGCCTTTTGTGTGGAAAATCATTGAGAAGGTGGTACAGAAACAATTACAGGACTTTGTGGAGCAAGACAGCCTACTAAATTGTCATCAATATGGTTTTAGAACCAGACATAGTGTTGAATCTTTGATAATTTCCACAATGGATAAAAATGAAACCTTTTGTGTGGTGTCATTGGATGTGCCATCTTTGGTTGATTCTAAGGTTTTATTAAGTACTTTGAGCGATCCGAACTAATCCGCGGCCGGGGGGATGATTCACGAAGTGCCCTCATGCAAATGAGGGCGACAGGAATCACGCCCCAACCGACTGCACGGTTCGCTCTCCAGTGAACCTGACACATGAGCAGACCTCTTCTGGTCTGAGCTTCTCTAGCTTCAGAGCTGCTTCTTGTCTTCTCTGCAGTCTGAATTTATGTTGGATTAGTATGAGTGGCTTTGACATGTAATGTTGAGGATTTTGACAAGTTTAATCATCTACAGCTTTTTGGGCTTGTGAGCTACAGTGGTGCCTCGCATAAAGAACGCCTCGCACAGCGAACGCTGCACACAACGAACTTCATGTCATGATTCATACAACGAACTTCGTTTCACACAACGAAGTCGCCCAAGCTTCCACGATCGCTGCCGATGTATTGCATCCTTCCGCGCAGGCACTGCAGGCAGTCGTTAGTCACTGCGCTTAACTTAAGCACGTATCGCGGCAATCATTCTTCATTACGAATTAAATCACGCACGCACGCACGTATCACGGCAGTCGTCCTTTTAAGATAAACTCAATATTTTTTATATATCATGGCTTCTAAAAAAAGCAGGAAGGTGATTTCTGTTGAAATGAAACGGGAAATAATTAGAAGGAGTGAATGTGGGGTAAAACAGTGTGACCTCGTCAAAGAGTTTGGCCTCAGCAAGACCACCATTTTCACCATTTTGACAAATTTATCTTTTTTTATGTCATCTTAGCATATTTTATGCTGCAGAACGAATAATTTTTTTTAACATGTATTGTTATGGGAAAACGCGTTTCACATAACGAACTTTTCGCATAACAAACTTGCTCCTGGAACGAATTAAGTTCGTTGTGTGAGGCACCACTGTACTTTTAAAATGACCAAGTCAAAATGATCTACCAACAATAAAATTAAAAAAAAACACAAAGCACACTATACGCTGAGAAAATGTTAATTATCATTCCTATTCCGGAGTTTTTTCAAAGAAGTCAAGGCAGATGACTCTATGCACTGTCACCTCAGTAACAACCATACAAAAATAGACAAATATACTCCCCTCCCTTTTTACTAAACCACAATAGCAGTTTTTAGCGCAGGAAGCTGCGCTGAATGGCCAGCGCTGCTCTCGATGCTCATAGGCTCCCTGCACTAAAAAACGCTATTGCGGTTTAGTAAAAGGGGGCCATAGTGCAAAATATAGACAGCAGATAACATAAGAACATAAGCAATGCCTCTGCTGGATCAGATCTGAGGTCCATCGTGCCCAGCAGCCCGCTCACGCGGCGGCCCAACAGGTCCAAGACCTGTGCAGTAATCCCTTCTATCCCCTTTTCCAGGAGGAAATTGTCCAATCCTTTCTTAAACCCCCAGTACCGTACTCTGCCCTATTAAGGCCTCTGGAAGCGCATTCCAGGTGTCCACCACATGTTGGGTACAGAAGAACTTCCTAGCATTTGTTTTGAACCTATCCCCTTTGATTTTTCCGAATGTCCTCTTGTTCTTTTATTTTTTGAAAGTTTGAAGAATCTGTCCCTCTCTACTCTCTCTATGCCCCTCATGATCTTATAAGTCTCTATCATATCCCCTCTAAGTCTCCTCTTCTCCAGGGAAAAGAGACCCAGTTTCTCCAATCTCTCAGCGTATGAAAGGCTTTCCATCCCTTTTATCAGATATAAATTCAGACACATTTTGATCACTGAATTGAAAATAAAATCATTTTTCCTACCTTTGTTGTCTGGTGATTTCATGAGTCTCTGGTTGCACTTTCTTCTTCAGACTGTGCATGCAATCTTTCTTCCCTTCTTTCAGCCTGTATGCTTCCTCTCTTCCAGACCTCATTCCCTCCCCCAACTTTTACTTCCTCTCTCCCTGCCCTTTATTTATTCCCTGCCTCTCTTTCTTTTTTTCTCTCTTCATACCCCCTTTCTTTTTTTCTGTTTCCCTTCTTTCCTTCTGTCTCCCTGCCTGCCCCCTTTCTTTCTTTCTCCCTGCCCTCCACCAAGCCACTGCTGCCAACATCGGGGAACAGACCCCCAAGCCGCCACCGCCGCCATCGAGTAACAGGCTCCAAAGCCGCCGCCACCGCCCCAAGCTCTCCCTGCTTCCCTGCGTCAAGCCGACCAGCATTCCTCTCCCCGACGTCAATTCTTCCGTCAGAGAGGAAGTTCCGGCCCAGCCAGGCAGCGATTGGCTGGCCCAAACTTCCTCTCCGACGGCAGAATTGACATCGGGGAGAGGAAGGCTGATCGGCCCGGTAGATCGCCAAGGCAAAGTGAGTCTATCATGAAGCCCGGGATGGGCTCCGCGATTGACTCACTTTGCCTTAGCGATCGACCTATTGGGCACCCCTGATCTACAAGTATGTCTAGAGGTGCTAAAGTGTTTTTAATTGCATCTGTTCCAATTCTCTGGTGTCTTCGGCTGGCCCTCATTTGTAATACACCAACTTACTGTGAGACACCGCCTTAAGTTTGTGCTGTTCATGTCCTTAAGCATGCGCTTTCTGACCAAGTATTTCTCTACGCGTATGACTTATTGATTGTTTGCTTGGTTTCCAAATTATAGGTTTTCTCTTCCTCCATTTTCTGTTCAACTGGTGCCATACTTGTCACTACCTAATTTTGATATTTATGTTTTTTTTCTTTTCTCTTCTTTTAGCCACGAGCAATGTTATAATATTTTTCATTTTGAATGCAGGTTTTTCCCTGGTCAGTTTTATTTAAGATTTATGTAGATATTTAGCTTGCATTGATCCGTTTTTTTACATATTTTTTATATATTTATATTTTTATATTATCACATCTCTTCCGGGTATGGTTAGTTCCCCTGTGCTTTTTACATGAATTTCATATATATATAATAATAACTTATTCTTTTCAATAAAGTAATCAATTTTTGTTTTTATCTTTTACATTGGTGTATATATATGTTTATGAATTTTTGGCTTTTATTTTTCTAGTTTATTTTTGTTTGCGGTTTAATTTGATATCTAGTCAACCTGGGTAGGTCCTCAAGCTCTACGATTCTGTCTCACATTCTTTTCACTTTAAGTTCACGATCTGCATTAGCATGTTTTATGTCCATATCCTTGTTAGTCTCAATTTGTCCTGTAGTTTCACAACTTGGAGCTCCTTTTACAAAGGTGCGTTAGAGCCTTAACGCACGGAATAGCGCGCTAAAATGCCACACGCACTAGCTGCTACTGCCTCCTCTTGAACAGGGGGTAGTTTTTGGGTAGCACGCGCTAATCCGGTGTGTGTGTTAAAAACGCTAGCGCACCTTTGTAAAAGGAGCCCTTGGTAGTTCAACTCAAACTTAACTGTTTTTTTCCATTATCATGTCTATTATCCATACCATACACATATGCACTATATTTCACCTATATCACTTGGGGTTGTTTTCTTCTTTTTGTGCTTATTTTCACCATTTTGTATTTGTCTTCAAGCACACTACCTTTCAGGTGTCTAAATATTCATATATTTGTTCATGCATATCTTTAGCCATCTCTATTTCCATTTGTTAGGACCCCTGATGAAGGCGTATTAACTGAAACATGGACCGTGTCGGGTCCCTTGGTTTGTCAAAAGATGGTAACATTAACCGTATTCAATAATTGATACAATAAACATAGCCTGCATCTTGTACGTTTGACTGCAGTTTTTTCTTGTTTTCCTTTGTGCTGTTTCTACCTCACTGCAGATTGTGTTGGATTTCCTTTTTGTTTTCCAATTCTCTGGTGTGACAGATCTGTAGCTTGTTGCCTGTCTCTTTGCGCTGAGCTTTTTTTTTCTGTGTTTTATTCTACTTGGGAATCAACAGCACTCATCTAACTTCTTCTGGTATTGCTTATAACTTAACTGGAATTGTGGTGTATGAAGTCTGCCAGCTTTACACTTTGTTAAAACCTGAAGCATATCTTGCTCCACTTTCACAAAAGCTTGTCCAAAAGAAAAAGGTATCTCTCTCCTCCAGTTTCATAATTTTCTTGTGCCTTTTCAGTAAGTTGATATGTTTTCTTAAACCTTTCAGATTTTATCTCAGTTTTAGGACTGACCTGTGCTGCATTTGGATCATCTTCAGCATTGATATTTTGTTCAGTCAGTTCAGTAACCTCACTTTCCTTTCTCTCTTTATGGCTGGGGTCACAACTTTTACTATTGCACTGTCAAAAATAAATGCTTTACTTTAAAAATGGTTTTGAGAGATCAATATATGAAGCTTGGCTCTGTACCAAAATTGTTTTCTTTTTTCCTTAGACCTGGCATCACTAAGCTGAAACTAGAGGGATGCAGAAAAGCCCTTATGAGGTAATATTTTTTCTGTAAGCACATACTGTGTTTCCCCGAAAATAAGACCTACCCCTGAAAATAAGCCCTAGCATGATTTTCGGGTAGGTCTTAATATAAGCCCTTCCCTTGAAAATAAGCCTTAGTCATAGGCAGCTGTGCTTCCCCCACACCGCCCCCGCTGCACAGCTGACCTGCCAAACCCCAGCTGACCCTCCGTCCTTCCCTCCCAACCGATCCCCGCTGACCGCGACCATAAATACCTTGCTGCAGAGGAGCGTCAGGCCAGCAGCGCTGACAGGCTGCTTTGCGGCCTTTTCGCTGGGGCTGTCTGTGTACTGTGTGAGAAGGCTGCGAAGTAGCCTGTGAGTGCTGCTGGCCTGACACTCCTCTGCAGCAAGGTATTTATGGTCGCGGTCAGCAGGGATCGGTTGGGAGGTAAGGATGGAGGGTCATCAGCGGTTTGGCTGTGTGGCAGCGGAAGGTGATCAAGGGTTCTGCTGCACGAGGGACGGGAGAAAGGGAAAGATGGAAGCTGGGCAAGGGTTCTGCTGCACAGGGGGGTGGGAGGAAGGGAAGGATGGAAGCTGGGCAAGAGTTCTGCTGCACAGGGGGATGGGAGGGAGGGAAGGATGGAAGCTGGGCAAGAGTTCTGCTGCACAGGGGGATGGGAGGGAGGGAAGGATGGAAGCTGGGCAAGAGTTCTGCTGCACAGGGGGATGGGAGGAAGGGAAGGATGGAAGCTGGGCAAGAGTTCTGCTGCACAGGGGGATGGGAGGGAGGGAAGGATGGAAGCTGGGCGCTGGGCAAAGGGTTCTGCTGCACAGGGAGATGGAAGCTGGGCAAAGGGTTCTGCTGCACAGGGGAATGGGAGGGAGGGATGGATGGATGGATGGATAGAAAGATGCTGCAGAGGGAAGGCACAAGGGGATGGGTGAGAGGAGAGGAAAGATGTTGCACATGTGGAGGAAAGCAAAAAGGAAGAATTGGGGTGAAGGAGAGGAAGGGAGAAATGATCATGTACATGAAAAAAATAAGCCCTACCTGAAAATAAGACCTAGTGCCATTTTTTTGGGCCCCCCAAAAATATAAGACACTGTCTTATTTTCGGGGAAACACAGTAGTATAGAACATGGCTGCCTTCCTGACTTTTGTACAGCTAGTCATAGTTCTGTACTCCTGTTTGCTATTGCTTCTGCTTTCCCAATTCACTATAGAAGACTAAAATTCTCAAGTGCATACTGAGAATGTCTTAAGACAATGCAATCTTTTTAAAATCATGATAAACGTTCACAAGAGTAATTTCCTTGGCACTGCAATATTTTCTCAATCTGACTGTAGCATGCACTTAAACAAATTATAGCATTCCTCTGTCATTATCACATGTGATGCTGTGAATAAATATGCTGAAACCTTATCAAACTGAAGCTTCCTGAAGGAATTTCTATGTTTTACTTTCAAAAACCTTAATGTGCTTTTACACAAGTTTTTATTGTTCTGTCACAATAAGAGTTTCTTACAATGCTCTATCATGCAGCTAAACCTTGTTTTTAACATCACCAGATAGTCTCAAACTCTTGATCCGATTCTTCTTTAGTGCAGTTAGTCAAAACTAAGGAAAAACAAAACTTATAATTGGGATATACTGGCAAAAGAGTTCTTGCCTTATGCAAACTAAGAGTTTGTTTTCAACCAGTCATCTACAGGCAAGAGGGGAACTGGGAATCAGCTACATACTGGTAATGTTGTCCATATGTATGTAGTGGTGAAAACTCAATGACTTCATAAGGACTTGGAAAGGCTGAGCAGTCAAATCAAAGCATAGGCATCTACTACTCAGGAAAACGTTGCTTATTTCAGACATGAGAAAAGAGAGGAGCAGGCTTCTTACCCAGCATGCTTAGACAGGGCTTGCTAATAGGGAAAGTCCATAAGGCACTGAGAGCAGAGCTGGTATGATTAAAAAGTGAAGTGAAAGAGGCTGTTAGAGTCAAAAGAACATCCATTAAAGAATGCAAAAAGGATCCAAATGAAAATAAGAAGAGACATACAGTATGTACTGGCATGTTAGATGCAAAGCACTGATTAAAAAAAAAAAAAGCTAAGAAAAAATATGAAGAGAAACTTGACAAAGGCAAAAACTCATAGTAACAGTTTTTTAGGTATATCAGAAGCAGAAAACCAGTGGGGGAATCCATGGAACTGTTGGATGATCAAGGAGCAAAAGAGTTACTTAGGAACGATAAGGCCATAATGGAGAGACTGAATGGATTCTTTGCTTAGGTCTTTATGGAAGAAGATATAAGCGATCTACCTGAACCATTAATGGATTTCAAGGCTGTTGATGTGGAGAAACTGAAAGAAATCTTGGTGAATCTGGAAGATGTACTAAACCAAATTGACAAGTTAAAAAGTAATATATCACCTGGACAGGTAAGCTCTGGAACACATTGCCAGAGGTTGTGATAAGAGCGGTTAACGTAGCTGGTTTTAGAAAAGATTTGGACAATTTCATGGTGAAAAAGTCTAGACTGGTATTGAGACAGACATGGGGCAAGCCACTGCTTGTCCTGGATCGGAAGCATGGAATGTTGCTACTATTTGGGTTTTTGTCAGGTACTACTGACCTGGATTGGCCACCGTAAGGATGGGCTAATTGGCTAGATGGACCCAGTAAGGCTATTCTTATGTATACATCCCAGGGTGCTATTCTGTAGAGTATTTCCTCCCTGCTAGTTGCTTCTTTGCTTACAAAAGAGCCCAGAAGATTAAAATCCTTTACAACTTCTATTCTATCATCTTGTTTATGTTCTAATCCCATGTTATGACTTTCGGCTTTGACTTTTCTCAGCAGATGAGGCAGAAGAATTGAAATTAATCTCGGTAAACCTGGAAGACATTCTAAGCCAAGTTAAAGAGTGATAAATCACCTGGACCAGATGGCATACATCCCAGAGTACTGAAAGAACTCAAACATGAAATTGCTGTTAGTGATCTGTACCCTGTCGCTAAAATCATCTGTAATACCTGAAGAGTGGAGGGTGGCCAATGTTACACTGATTTCTAAAAATGGTTCCAGGGGAGATCTGGAAAATTACACACCGGCAAGTCTGACTTCAATGCCGTGCAAAATAGTGGAAACAATTATAAAAATTAAAATTATGGATTATGTAAACAAACATGATTTAGTGGGACAGAATTAGCATGGGTTCAGCCAATGGAGATCTTGCCTCACCAATTAGCTTGACTTCTTTGAAGGTGTGAATAAACATATGGATAAAAGTGAGCTGTTTGATGTAGTATGCACGTATCTATATTTTCAGAAAGCTTTTGATAAAGTTCCTCTGAGAAATTTAAAGAGTCATGGAATAGAAGGTAATGTTCATTTGTGGATTAAGAATTCGTTATTGGATAGAAAACAGAGGGTAGGTTTAAATGGCCATTTTTCTCAATGGAGAAGGGTAAATAGTGGAGTGCCATATGGATTTGTACTGGAACTGATGCTAGTTAATTTATTTATAAATGATCTGGAAATTGGAATGATGAGTGAGGTGATTAAATTTGCAGATGACACTAAACTGTTCAAGGTTGTTAAATTGCATGTAGATTGTGAAAAATTGCGGGCAGCCTTAGGAAATTGGAAGACTGGGCATCCAAATGGCAGATGAAATTTAATGTGGACAAATGCAAAATGATGCACATTGGGAAGAATAATTCAAATCATAGTTATCAGATGCTAGGGTCCACCTTGGGGATTAGCACCCAAGAAAAATATCTGGCTATCATTGTGGACAATAGATGAAACTTTCTGCCCAATGAGTGGCGGCGGCCAAAAAAGCAAACAAGACATGAGGAATTATTTTAAAAAGGGCTGGTTAACAAGACTAAGAGTATTATAATGCCTCTGTATCGCTCCATGGTGCAACCTCACTTTGAGTATTGTGTTCAATTCTGGTCGCCTTAACTCAAGAAAGATATAGCGGAACTAGAAAAAATTCAAAGAAGAGTGGTGGCCTCTTTTCCAAAGCTGCGCTAGCAGCTGCACTGCGCTAAGTGCCCCGAAGCTCATAGAGATTTAAAGGACTTCGGGGCAGTTGCCACATAGAAGCCGCTAGTGCGGCTTTGTAAATGAGGCCGTAAGATGATAAAGGGGATTGAACTCCTCTCGTATGAGAAAAGACTAACAATGTTAGGGCTCTTCAACTTAGAAAAGAGACAGCTGAGGGGAGATATGATTGAAGTCTACAAAATCCTGAATGTTGTAGAATGGGCACAAATTGATCGATTTTTTTACACTGTTAAAAATGACAAAGACTAGGGGACTGTTGATAAAGTTACAGAGAAATACTTTTAAAACCAATAGTAGGAAATATTTTTTCACTCAGAGAATAGTTAAGCTCTAGAACACATTGCCAGAGGTTGTGGTAAGAGCAGTTAATGTAGCTGGGCTTTTGCTAAGTACTAGTGGCCTGGATTAGCTACCATGAAGATGGGCTACTGGGCTAGATGACCATTGATCTAACACAGTATGGCTATTCTTATGTTTAAAAAGGCCAATGACAGAAAGCTACAAATCTATAGGAACTTGTAGTCTACATATACAGATAATATAAACTGCTTCCTTGCAAATGAAGGCATAATTCCCATCCTGTCATAGGAGAACCTCAGTCAGGTTTTCAGGATATCCACAATGAATAGTTATAAGACTGATATGCAAATGTGTCTATGTATATTCATTAAGGATATCCTGAATAACGGGGAGAGATCCAAGATGGCTTCTGATTAGATGTGACTGGTAACACACATCTGAATCGCACTGTGCCCCACTATCTTTTTACCTTCTGTAAGTGGCTGGTGCTTCTGGGGAAAAAATTCTCGTTTTGCTGTGATGCCGAAAAATGAGAGGCAGGAGCACTGCTGGCGCCTCGCGATGCTGTGGAGTGCTGATTTTCAGCAACATTGAGGAGCTGGTTTGGTGGATGCAGGGAGCTGCAGCGATACCATAGGCGACAAGCCCACTGAGGATGCTGGGTATTGGCGAGACTGGAGGGATTCCTCTTGGGCCTGACACCACCTTGAGTCCTGAGGTTAGAGCGCCATCTCCGCAGCCTCAGCCTGCCAGTTTTCCCAGGGGCGAGGAAACTCCAGAGGATGGGGCAGTCCTCTCTCCAGAGGCAAGCAGTGTAACATCGGGGAGTCTGATAGGTGAGTTTCCTGTCCAGGGAAACTCTGAAGAGGAACATAAGAACATAAGAAGTTGCCTCCGCTGAGGCAGACCAGAGGTCCATCTCGCCCAGCGGTCCGCTCCCACGGCGGCCCATCAGGCCCATTGCCTGAGCAATGGTCCCAGACTATCCCTATAACCTACCGCTACTCCTATCTGTACCCCTCAATTCCTTTATCCTCTAGGAACCTATCCAAACCTTCTTTGAAGCCTTGTAACGTGCTCCGGCCTATCACAGCCTCCGGAAGCGCGTTCCATGTGTCCACCACCCTCTGGGTGAAAAAGAACTTTCTGGCATTTGTTTTAAACCTATCCCCTTTTAATTTCTCCGAGTGCCCCCTTGTACTTGTGGTTCCCCATAATCTAAAAGATCTGTCCCTGTCTACTTTTTCTATACCCTTCAGGATCTTGAAGGTTTCTATCATGTCTCCTCTAAGTCTCCGCTTTTCCAGGGAGGACAGCCCCAGCTTTTTCAGACTGTCAGTATATGAGAGGTTTTCCATACCCCTTATCAGCTTAGTTGCTCTTCTCTGGACTCCCTCAAGTACCGCCATGTCCTTCTTGAGGTACGGCGACCAGTACTGGACACAGTACTCCAGATGCGGTCGCACCATTGCACGATACAGTGGCAGGATGACCTCCTTTGTCCTGGTCGTGATACCCTTCTTAATGATACCCAACATTTTGTTTGCTTTTCTTGAGGCTGTGGCGCACTGTGCCGACGCCTTCAAAGATGTGTCTACCATCACTCCCAGGTCTCTTTCAAGGTTACTTACCCCTAGCAGTGATCCTCCCATTCTGTAGCTGAACATCGGGTTCTTTTTCCCTACATGCATGACCTTGCATTTCCCTACGTTAAAGTTCATTTGCCATTTTTTGGCCCATTCTTCTAGCGTCGTTAGGTCCCTTTGCAGATCTTCGCAGTCTTCCATGGTTTCAACCCTGCGGTAGAGTTTGGTGTCATCCGCAAATTTAATAACTTCGCAATTTGTTCCCGCCTCCAGGTCATTAATAAATATATTGAACAGGAGCGGTCCCAGCACCGACCCCTGCGGAACTCCGCTCGTGACCCCATGCCAGTCTGAGTAATGGCCCTTTACTCCAACCCTCTGTTTCCTGTCTGCCAGCCAGTTTTTGATCCATCGGTGGACCTCCCCTTGCACCCCGTGTTTCCACAGCTTTTTAAGTAGTCTTTCGTGCGGTACCTTGTCGAAGGCTTTTTGAAAGTCAAGGTAAATGATGTCAATGGATTCCCCTTTATCCACCTGTCTGTTTACCCCCTCAAAGAAGTACAATAAGTTTGTGAGGCATGACCTACCCTTGCAGAAGCCGTGCTGGCTCGACTTTAGCTGTCCATTGTTTTCTGTGTGTTCACAGATACTGTCCTTAATCAGTGCTTCCATCATCTTTCCCAGGACCGAGGTCAAGCTTACCGGCCTGTAGTTTCCCGGGTCCCCCCTTGAACCCTTCTTGAAGATGGGCAAGACATTTGCAATTTTCCAATCCTCCGGGATCTCTCCAGTTTTTAAGGATAGGTTACATATTTGGCGAAGTGGCTCTGCTATTTCGTTCCTTAGTTCCTTGAGTACCCTTGGGTGAATGCCATCCGGACCTGGTGATTTGTCACTCTTTAGTCTGTCTATCTGCCTGAGGACATCCTCTTGGCTTACCTCTAGTTGGACCAGCTTTTCATTCCGATCCCCATTTACGATGTCCTCCGGTTCCGGAATATTGGATGTGTCCTCCCTCGTGAAGACTGACGTGAAGAACTTATTTAACCTGTCAGCTATCTCTTTTTCCTCCTTTACCACTCCTTTTTTGTCTCCATCATCCAATGGCCCCACTTCTTCCCTTGCCGGTTGCTTCCCCTTCACATATCTGAAGAACGATTTGAAGTTTGTTGCTTCCCCCACCAGTCTCTCCTCATATTCTCTTTTAGCTTTCCTAACTACACGGTGACACTCCCTTTGGTGTTCTTTGTGCTCCTTTTGGTTGTCCTTTGTTTGGTCCTTTTTCCATTTTTTGAACGATGCTTTCTTGTCACTTATCGCCTTTTTCACTGCAGTTGTTATCCACGCTGGGTTTTTTGTTCGGTTTTTTTTGCACCCCTTCCTGAATCTGGGGATGTACAGGTTCTGTGCCTCTTGCACCGTGCCCTTGAGTAGGGACCAGGCTTTTTCTACAGACTCCATCTTCCTTGCGCTACCGTTGAGTTTCTTTCCCACCATTTTCCTCATGCCATCATAATTCCCTTTTTTGAAGTTGAGTGCTGTTGCTGTGGTTCTTTTCACCTTTGATGATCCAATTTCCAGCTTGCACTGTATCATATTGTGATCGCTGTTTCCTAGGGGTTCTAGCACCGCCACCTCCTTTGCAGGTCCCCCTGGCCCGTTGAGGATTAGGTCGAGAGTGACATCCCCCCGTGTTGGTTCCGTGACCAGCTGTTCCATGAAACAGTCCCTCGTGGTTTCCAGGAATTTGGTCTCCCTTATGCAGTTTGAGTGTCCAATACTCCAGTCTATCCCAGGGTAGTTGAAGTCTCCCATCACCATCACGCTTCCGCTTTTGCATATCTGCCTCAGCTCAGCCTCCAGGTCCTGGTCGAGTGCTTCCGGTTGTCCAGGTGGGCGAAAGTACAGGCCCAATTTTATGTCTGCTCCAGATCCTCCAGGTAGCTTAATCCATAGTGATTCCAAGTCGTCCGCCCTTACTGTTGTTTCCATCCTGGTTGAAGGTATGGAGTCCTTTATATAAAGCACTATTCCTCCACCCTTCTTGTGTGTCCTGTCCCTCCTGTAGAGTTTGTACCCTGGTATGGCCACATCCCATTTGTTGTCATCAGTCCACCACGTTTCTGTGACTCCTATTATGTCCAGGTCCTTTGTACTGGCTATGACTTCTAGTTCTCCCATTTTGGCTCTTAGGCTCCTAGCATTAGTGTATAGGCAATTTAAGTCCTGGTTGTTTGCCTTTTCCGCTGGTTCTCCTCGTGGTTTGGCGCCCCTGCCAACCTCCTCATGGGTTGCCAGCCCCCGAGCATTGTTGTGTTCATCCCCATCCTGCGGTGTGTCTGTGTTGTCCTCAGCCTGCTTCCCCATGAGGACAACACAGTCACACTGCAGGATGGGGATGAACACAACAATGCTCGGGGGCTGGCAACCCATGAGGAGGTTGGCAGGGGCGCCAAACCACGAGGAGAACCAGTGGAAAAGGCAAACAACCAGGACTTAAATTGCCTATACACTAATGCTAGGAGCCTAAGAGTCAAAATAGGAGAACTAGAAGTCATAGCCAGTACAAAGGACCTGGACATAATAGGAGTCATAGAAACGTGGTGGACTGATGACAACAAATGGGATGTGGCCATACCAGGGTACAAACTCTACAGGAGGGACAGGACACACAAGAAGGGTGGAGGAATAGCGCTTTATATAAAGGACTCCATACCTTCAACCAGGATGGAAACAACAGTAAGGGCGGACGACTTGGAATCACTAGGGATTAAGCTACCTGGAGGAACTGGAGTCTGGGGCAGTTCCAGCGTTAGGAGGTAGTTCAATCCAGAGGGAACAAAGCCAAGAAACTTCAACAGATGGTGAGCACCTTTGTCCTCAAATACAAGCTTCCTTTTGGGAAAGGCCTCCTGAGGTGACTTTAGAATCCCTATGGGACTTGGTAGCTAATTTTGGCAAGGCAATTAGTTCCAATTTCCAGCGTATATAAAAAAAATTATTCCAGCATTCAGAAGAGTTGGAAATAATAAAATCTGATATGACTATCTCTAAAATCTAAGTTCAAAAAGTTGAGCAAGACATTAAGTCTGCTAAAAAAATTACAGGAGTCTTTAATTAAGGAAGGAAAGTAGAGTTACTTTAAAACTATTCTCGTACTAATAATCTGAGACTAATAAATTTTCCAAGAGTAAAAATGGTGATCCCTAGAGAAATGCTTCGGAAATATTTGATGGAAATTTTGGAAGTCTCAGAGGAAAATCTGCCTCCATTTTCTCAGGTGTCCTACTTACCTACTAAATCTTTACCTCAACAACAAGTAAAATCCACTGAACAACAAGTGTTGAATATCTCAGAGATTTTGGAGACATCAGATGCAGAAGAAGCAACTCCTGCAACACTGATCCTAACACTAGCTCTTCCTATAGACAAAGCATGGATATTGAGACTTTTCTTTAAAAATAAATATAAAGAATTTCTTGGATGTAAAAATTCAAATGTTCCCTGATCTTTCAAGCGAAACACAAAAACGCCAATGTGAGTTTCTTCTTTTAAGACCAGCGGTTATTTCTTTAGGAGCTACGTTTTATCTAAGGCACCCTTGTAAATGTATAATTTGCTACCATTCTATTAAGTATGTTTTCTTCGAACCCTAGCAATTAACTGCATTCTTGGCTTTATCTCATTTGGATGGAGATAAATCTTGAGCTCTATAGAACGAAAGTGCAACTCCAGTTCCAGCTGTATAGTCTATAGCATATCCTATGTTGTATAGAATTATAATTTTCCTTTTGATTTGCTTGTAAGAACCTCTTGGATCTATATGGAGGAATTGAGCTAATTTGACTATTATTGTATTTCTTTTGTCTTCTTTTACTAAGTTTTGTTAAAGTATGGATGTTCCACACTTTAATATTGTAAAAGTTATTGGTTAAATATGCTTTCTGTATTGAAAATCAATCAATAAATAATAATTTAAAAAAAGGATATCCTGAATATCTGACTGGTTGGGGTACTCCAGGAAATTTGGGCGTCATTTATTGAATTCCCCTCATATTGACAATACCACAAACATGGTTAAAAATGTTCCTTCTAAATAGCTGTTCACAGCTTTTCTTGGCAGGGAATGCAAAGAAGTATGTGACTCGGCAGGTGTGATGTGTCATATTATAGGAAGGGGTCTTGGGATCCATATGTCAGTAACCATAGCATAGATGCTGCAGTGTCATTTTTCCTAGGCAACAGCCTTCAGGCAGTGAGCGGAAAATGTCACAAGAAAGAATAAAGTCTATTATATTTAATTCAATTTCATTTTTAATTAAAATGGTCATCAAAAGCACAGTTCAGTTAAAAAAAAAAACCAAAAAACTTTCAGACAACATAGAAGACCCTGTTACATCAATGGCAAAAGAATCAATGCGTTCAGCGAATAGGTTGCCCTGTTTTAAAAAAATCTAAAGTGGAAAATATTAAATTGTCTTTTAAAAATTTTGTTCCATGTGAAGTACCAGATTATAATATTGAAACAGGAATTTGGGGAGATTTGTATTGAGATATATTTTCCAGAGTCAGAACAAGAAATTTTAAAGGTTTTGTTGTGATTCTCACTTAAATCATGTGCTTTAGCTATTTGTCCTGCTGTTTTACTGCCATCAATTCCATCTGAGACTTTATATTGGTTGACACCCGAGAGAGGTGGTGGAGAGGAAAACGGTGACGGAGTTCAAAGAAGCGTGGGATGAACACAAAGGATCTAGAATCAGATAAGAATAGTAAATATTGAAGAACTAAGGCCAGTACTGGGCAGACTTGCATGGTCTGTGTCTGCATATGGCCTTTAGGTTGAGGATGGGCTGGGGAGGGCTTCAATGGCTGGGAGGGGTAGATGGGCTGGAGTGAGCTTTGACGGAGACTTCAACAGTTGGAACCCAAGCACAGTACCAGGTAGAGCTTTGGATTCTTGCCCAAAAATAGCTAAGAAGAAAAAAATAAAAAAATAAACTGAATCAGGTTGGGCAGACTGTTCGGGTCTTTATCTGCTGTCATCTATTATGTTACTATGACTAACTTTTGGCCCCTTTTATTAAGCTGCACTAGAGGTTTTAAGCGCAGCCCAGCACAGTAAATGTTCTGACGCTCATAGAATTCCTATGAGCGTTGGAACACTTACCTCACCATTTTGCGCTAAAAACTAGCACAGCTTGATGGAAGAGGGGATTGTTAAAAAGGTGTTAACAGAAAGGGTATATCCTGTTTAGCTTACTGATATACTTAAACCAACACTAAAAGCATCAAATGTTGATTTAAGTAAAGTTGAATTTTATCATCCAGTGGCCTGTGTTCCATGGCCGGTCAAATTGTTTGTGGTATATCAAAATTTTTCTGATTACATATTTTCCTAACATTGTTTACATACAATCCAGCATGGGAATATGGATTTATAAAATGTTGGAAGAGACAATGAAAAATCTTTATTGCTAAAGGTTGCAGAAATGTGTGAGTAATGGAACCATCTACATTTATCTTGGTGGGGAAGAGTCCAAACAGTTAAAATGATGATCTTGCCTGTGGTTTGTTACCAAATGGGTATGTTGCCAATTTATTTTCAGGGATCATTTTACAAAAAATTGAATAGTATTCAGTAAGTCTCTGCTTTTCCAGGGAGAAAAGCCCCAGCTTTTTCAGTCTGTCATATAATGACAAATGATAAAATTCAACTTTACTTAAATCAACATTTGATGCTTTTAGTGTTGGTTTAAGTATATCAGTAAGCTAAACAGGATATACCCTTTCTGTTAACACCTTTTTAACAATCCCCTCTTCCATCAAGCTGTGCTAGTTTTCATATAATGACAGACTGAAAAAGCTGGGGCTTTTCTCCCTGGAAAAGCAGAGACTTAGAGGAGACATGATAGAAACCTTCAAGATCATGAAGGGCATAGAAAAAGTAGACAGGGACAGATTTTTCAAATTATGGGGAGCCACAAGTACAAGGGGGCACTCAGAGAAATTGAAAGGGGAAAGGTTTAGAACAAACGCCAGAAAGTTATTTTTCACCCAGAGGATGGTGGATACATGGCACGTGCTACCGGAGGATGTGATAAGCAGGAGCACGCTACAGGGCTTCAAAGAAGGTTTGGATAGGTACTTGGAGGACAAAGGGATTGAGGGGTACAGATAGGAGTAGAGGTAGGTTATATGGATAGGATTAGAGGTAAGTTATAAAATTAGTCAGGGACCACTGTTCAGGCAATAAGCCTGATAGGCCGCCACGGGAGCAGACTGCTGGGCAAGATGGACCTCTGGTCTGCCTCAGCGGAGGCAGCTTCTTATGTTCTTATGTTGGATGGGCAAAACTGCTAGAATTGCTTTAGTATCTCTACAAAAACCAATTGTGGAGGGAGGGGGTGGTAAATTTTCCAAATTTCTATTGATACCATCAGGCCTATATTTTGCGTCAGGGTATGTAATGGATCCTGCATGAGCTTGTTGAACATTATCCAGATTGGTTATTTTTGGAATGGAAAATTATGTCCCAAATGCATCTTTTTCATGTCTTGGACATTAAGATACCTAGTTATGTTAAAGAAAATATTATTATTTTGAATACTTGGAAGACCTTGAGATATATTAATAAGTTAACTGAAATTCCTATAGAACAATCTTTATGTCAATCTATATGATTTAACTCCATGATACAAATAGGCGGGTCTAAAATTGCCTAGAAGAAGTGAATGCATAAGAACATTAGATGATGTCATTTTAAATGGAAAACTGCTTGAATTTTCACGGTTGCAACAAAAATTCGGTATTTCAAAATTTCAATTTTATAATTGGTTGCAGCTGAAGCAGGCCATTCAGAAAGGGTTCCCTGATTGGCGTAATTTGAAATTTTTTTTATAGTTTGCAGTTTCTCTCCTTTCAGACAAATATGCTAGGACATCAGGCCGCCAGGTGATATAAATTAATATCCGAATTTGTGAATAAGAAACCCAAAAACGCGCTTAGAGATATTTGGAGCATCGAGATTAAGCAGTATGTTTCTGCATTTCAATGGCCACAAGTGTACAGCGTCAGCATCTATAAGACAAACTTGTTTTTTTTTTTTGTTACATCGTTCTTATTGGACCCCAGTTAAATTGAATAAGTTAGATAATTCTAGCTCTAATAGATGCTGGCACTGTCATCTAGATGTAGGTACTTTGGATCATTTACTGTTTTATTGCCCTATGATTCTGAGCTTTTGGAAGTCGATTTGGGGACATAATAATATTTTGATTCTGAGATTCCTTTAACTTATGAAGTAGTGATTTGTGGGATTATATTGTATGTTAAAGATCCCTTAGATAAATATAGGAGGCGATTGTTTTTAATTATGACAGGTACAGCTATACAATTGATTATGCAAAACTGGAAAAATTGGGATCGTCTAAATTTCACATTCTGGTGGGCAAATTTATGTTTAATTTATAAATATGAGAAAATGATTGCTGATTTGTCGGGGAATATAAAATTTTTTTAAATTAATATGGGGCCCATTGATGTCATTTGTAGAATTATTATAGTTTTGAATTTTGTTGATATATCAAATGCACATCCAGGGGGAGGGGGGGGTGGATTTTTCTTTGAATTTAATTTTTGAATTTTTATTGATTGATGGGATGGGTTGGATTGGTTTGGGTTTTGAATAATTAAATATTTATAGAGGTGCTTACTATTTCCTTATAAAGATGAAAAATATGTTATTTGCACTTTTTGAAGGATATGAATATATTTCATTAATAACTATATAATAATTTTTTGATTGGAAAATATATTGATCTATTTATATATTGTAAGGATTTTAAGTGATGTATAAAGTGTAAAATGAATTTTTCTTGTATTCACTTAATGAAAGTGTTAAAATGAATAAAGATATTAAAAAACAAAAAAAAACAAAAACCAGCACTGTTCCCGCCCACTCCACAGCACAGAAATATTATTGTTAATTCTGGTCTCTGAAATTAGATAAAAATGAGTTTTGGTTAATGAATATTGCTGCTTCAATTTAATATATCTGCAGTGTTTGATTCGAAAGATCATAATGTAATATTGAATAAATTGAGTGCTGTGGGAGTAGGTGATAAGGTGTTGAGTTATTTTTTGATTTCTTGACTAAAAGAAGATATTGTGTATAAAAAAATTAATTCAAATTCTGATTTTTGGTTGGTAGATTGTGGGGTTCCATAGGGCTTACCAACTGTGTCCTTATTTTTTTACTTTGGGGGAATGGCTGACTAGTTTAGGAATGTGTCTTGTCTTATCTTATGCATATGATATTTTTATTTTGAGTCCAGCTTTAGAAAATTTTGAGGAGGCTTTTAGATTTATTCAGAGTGCAAAAACATTAATTGATAATTGGACCTCTAGTAATTTTTTTAAGATTGAATAAACAGAAGACAAAGTTGATTTGTTTTGGCAATCCAGAAGGTTCTATGGGTAACAAATTAGTATTGTTTACTGGCGAGATACTTATAGTTGAGGAGAAATGTAGGACTCCTTTTATCAAGCCGCGCTAGCGGGGTTAACGTGCGTGACTTTTCATCACGCACTAACCAAAAACTACCTCCACGCTGGCCAAAAACTACCTCCTGCTCAAGAGGCGGTAGCGGCTAGCGCGGCCGGTAGTTTAGCACACGGTATTACGTGCATTAAACCGCTAGCGCTGCTTCATAAAAGGATCCTGTAGAGTTTGGGGTATTATACTAGATTGTGGTTCAGTGATATATCTAGGGTATTTGACCACAGGAATGATAATTTTTTGAATTCCCCCCCATATTAAAAAAAAAATTTAATTATTTATTTTTATAGCCTGTCCTCCCTAGAGAACTCAGAACGAGTTACAGTTTAACATTCCGAAGTTTTGGCATTGGCGGAACCAGTTACATCAGTTGGCCATCTGGGAAGCTAGAGATGCTGGAAGGGCTAGGAAGCGAAAGATGTTGCTTTTGCAAATCTGGGATCCATATTTGCAAGCCTTACATTCTAAAGGCCGATGTGCGGTTTTAAGATGGGTATCCTAATTGGGCTTTCATTTAGTAGGATTGAGATAGAAATGGTGTGTTTTGTTGAGGTGGGGTAGAGAGTACCATTGGTTGGGGAAGGTAAGGGGGGGCTTGGGGAGGGGAGGTAGAGGGTATTGAAAGTTTTGAAAACATAGTCATATAGATTAAGTGGGGTTTGTTGGGGAGGTTGAAGACATTGTTTATTATATTATTGTATTTGATGTATCATTATTGTATTAAGCGTCTTATCTAATCTAATCTAAACCTTAGGTTTGTATACCGCATCATCTCTACATTCGTAAAGTTCGTCTTATGTTGTATTTGATGTTGTTTGCATCAATAAAAATTGTTTGATCCTAACATTCACAGGTTACAATATAACATTGCATAGGGTTACGACCTCTCTAACCCCACACCGTAGAATATAATGGGCGCGTTAGCATCTAGTGCACACTAGATAGGCTAGCGCGCCTTAGTAAAAGACCCCCTTAATGACCTCACTCGTAGTTCCAATTTCCAGGTATTTTATAAATGAGTTACATAGCACTGGCCCCAGTATAGATCCCTGTAGCACACCACTATTTACCTTGCACTGATTCCCAGCAGACCCAACACAGGTACTCCTGTACTATGTCCTGCATTCCAGTAAGTACCAGATCTAAAATAGCTCCCCCTCTTTTCAGTTTTTGGATCAGTTCCTCCAAGAAGCAGTCAGGGGACGAATCCAAAATGCCTTCTTCACTCATCATCGCTTTTCCAGAGCAAAGCAATAAAATACCAGCTTTCCAGATGTCAAAATGTCATGACATCATTCCTTGAACTATGGATACTTTAAGAGATCAAACCACCACTTTGTTCAAGCTTTCTTCAAGCACAAGAGCACTTGTATTCCTTCTATAGTGGGTATGAACACACTATTTTAATATATACAAACCACAAGTACACAAAACAAAACAACCATATCCTTACCACAGATATTCTTGTTTGTGGTTCTTTTGTGTATGTGTGGATTTTATATACTAAAATAGTTCATACCCATAATAGAAGGAATACAAGTGCTCTTGTTTGAAGAAAGCTTGAACAGAACAGCAGTTTGATCTCTCGAGGTATCCGTAGTTTAAAAGAATGATGTCATTGACATTTTGACATCTGGAAAGTTGATAATTTAGTGATCCGCTCTGGAAAAGCGATGGAGTAGATCATGGTGATGAGTGAAGAAGGCATTTTGGGTTTGTCCCATGATGCAGCATGTGAACCCACAAAACAGAGCTATGTTGAGAGAATTTAAGCGATTATTTCCACTAGATGAAGATGCCATCTGAACGATAAGTATTATAGATTTAATATACTGTATACAAGATAACCGTTTATGTGCTGTGGCGCTCTTTGGTGGATATATGAAAAATATATTTTACAGAGAGATTGTTTTAAACATTGTGCCCTGTGCTTTCAAAACATGATTATTTGAATTTAAAGTATCATACTACCAGAACTTCAAAGAACTTTAATGAACTAATTCTGACTTTGGGGGAAAGGGTTACACTCTTCTATAATAAGTTAGAAATTTTATTGAAAATTTTGTTTGTGTTGGTATGTGTAGAAAGTGTGACCATTTTGTGTATGAAAGTCAGGTTTGGTTGGGTGGAGTTTTTTCAGCCTATGATTGCAGGCGAGTTGTCCTTTTTTATGTACCCTTTGGGTTCTACAGGTTTCAGCTCTTTGAACCTGAGGCTTTTTCTCCACCTTGGCTGATGTTTTGGTATAGTGGTTGGTTCTGTTTGGACTGGATATTGTGTGGGAATGTGATTATTATCACACCCGCGCTTTGGCGCTGCGTTGCGAGCCCCGGGATCGTGACACAAGACTCTGGCCTGACGTGTCCCTCACTACCGAAGGACCCTTCAGGACTTTGCTTGGCTTATGAACAGCCTAATAAGGACATGCAAGGCAAAAGACTGAGGCAGCATGTAATCAAACAAAGGGTTTTATTATGTTCACTGGTTGTATTGAACAAAAGAAATATGCTTCAGCTCAGCAGACTTCAAAAACAAGCCCTCAAAACTATGAGGCAGAACACAAGCTGTTCAAACAGAGCAAAATTTCAAAGAAATCCAGTGTCCAGGTTTTTGGGTGTGTCCCACCTTAACCTACAGTTCCACTGCCTCTGGACTTTGTTAGCACATCTATAAACAGTCCTGTTCACCAGGGCAGTTTGGATTTAGCAACTTTCACTGAGCTGCTTCAGCTCCCGCAGCTGTGTCATTTCACAGGCATGAAAAATTCAGAACAGAAACAAACTTTAACCAAAACTGTGCAACAAGAAACCTGGCCAGCATGTCACCTGGTTTTCACAGCCTAACGTGGCTTATCACATAGTGTAGTTCTGCAAAACGTATTTTCTTCTTTAGCACAGAATTCACAAGGTATACTCAGCTCTGGGAACATGCAGGCTCTCAGCATAGCTCCCTGCTGTGCTGTGAAAGTAATCAATTATGCACAGCTGTGAGGACCAACGCTCTGGGCTCAGCTTGGCTGCTAGCAGAGAGAAAAAATGCCAAAACGTTTGCTAGCTTCACAACTAAAGCTTTCAGGCCGCAATTAACAGTTCCTTATCAGAAGGGAAAGACATACAACTCCCCTTCAAACTATCACTGGCATAACTGGTAGCCTCACTACTGTGGACACAGGCAATATACACCCCCTTACTGCTTATCAATCTCCATGGGCACCTCCTCCGGATCTACCAGACTCTCCTGGATTTCCATGGGTTCCCCTGGGGTTCCTTCCTCACTCCCTGGGTCAGCAGTAAGCTCCTCCGTGTCCAACATTTGCCAGTCTCCAGCCTCCTCGGGGTGTGGAGAGAGTGGATGAATCTCTCCTGTTTGCCTCCAGGCTGCTTCCCCCCTCTGAGTTCTCAGCTGTCCTGTTTTAAGCTCGGTGGGGGAGGGGCCTTCCAAACACAGGCTTGTTCTATCTGCCTAAGTGCAGGAACCTTTCCAGCCTTAACCCTTGCCTGGACAGGCTGCTGGAAAGGAAGTAATCCTCTAACAGACTTGGGCACCTGTCTAACTTGTGTGTAGCTTTTCTGTTTAAGCCTATCCTGCTCTGCCTCATCAAACTCCACTTCCAAGTCTGAGCAGTAGTCAGCTAAATCCACAGACAAGGCTTCTACCTGGTCAGCCCTTTTACAATGGGGTATACTGTATCTTCCTAATCCTTGTGGCAAAACCCGGACTAAACTTAGGTTTGTCATAGGCTAAAACTGAAACGGGCTTGGGTTTGTCACATTATACATCCAGTCTCCTCTAGTATTGAAGTGTGAGTAGTTGAAATCGCTCATTGTTATACTGTTGCCCAATTCACCAGCTTTCCTAATCTCTGAAAACATTTCTTCTGTGTCATGCAGAATGTTTATTTTGTTTGATTCAATTCCTTCTTTAACATATATAATGCACCCCCCTCTCCAATTTGATCCACTCCATCCTTGCAATATAATTTGTACCCAGATAACAGTGTCACACCGATTGTCCTCCTTCCACCAAGTCTCTAAGATGCCTATTGTATCTACCTCATCAGTGCTATATAACTGACTCTCTTGCTTTATTTTTCAGACTTCTAGCATTTGTATACAGACACTTCAAATTGTGTGTGGGTTTTTTCCTTGAATCTACAGGCTGCTGAGAAGATGACAGGGTTAACTTGACTTCTTTACTCTACTTCTCTCTTAAGCATTCTTGGCTTTCTTTCACCATTGTTGAAACCTCTCTGTTGAAATTCCCTAAATGTTCTGATTCAACAGTATCCTTCACTAATACTCCACACCAAACCATCTGCTCCTGGGCAACTGTCAGCTTTCCTCTCCATCTTAGTTTAAAAGCTGCTCTATCTCCTTTCAGTGCAGGTAGCCTGGTTCCATCCCTATGAGCATTAGAGCATTTAGCATCCCAAGCCATGGTAAAAACCTCCATCATGGTTTAGTAAAAGATGGCCCTAGTTAATGAATTGAGTAAGAGGGAGTTTTTTATCGATTACATCAACTACGCAAAAAATGTTCTGTCCTTTCTGCTGAACACATAGAAGCCTCCAGCTAAACAAAATAACAGTGCTGGGATCGGGAGACTTGCCTTAGGTTTGCTTTAAGTTGTAGCTCAGAAAATAGCTCAAAAATGACCACCCAGATAGTGGCAAACCTCTCCTTCCTTAAGGCAAGACTTGGCTTCTTTAAACAGCCCTGACTGCAAGGCAAAAACAAACCTTTGCAGTCAGCACACAGCAGTATACAATTTTTTTTTAAAAACCCCAAAAACAGTTCTTTTCTTCAGGACACATGCCAGTGCCCCACTCCATACAAAGTCCAAACAATTGGGGTTTTGAAACACAGGGAACTGGACCCTGTTTCCACAAACAGTCCAGTTCAGGTTGCCATAAAAAGAAAAATGTCCTCAAAGGAAAACAAAATGCAGGAAAAACATAGTCATTTCAACAAGTGTCTCAAAGCTCAGCATTCCGCACTCAGCAGTGCTTAATAATTACACTCACGTCCATTACTTCTGGCTCCTGGAACAAACTTGTAGAAATCAGTTCCTCCACTTCCATTTGTTCCTCTGGTGAAGTTGCTGCCAAGTCCATAGAGGAGCCAGCCTCCTCTGTCTCCATAGGGACTGGGCCATTACCCTGCTTGGAGCTAGAAACCTCTTCAGAAGAGAGAGGCTTGTTCCTCTGCCCTAACCTCTCCAACAGCCTAGAGAAGTCTGCAGGCTTTTCATGAGCAGAGCCACGCCCTAACCTGCCTGAGCTTGCTCTTGCTTGTGGCTCTCTTGGGCTCCCCCAGTGGACCTTAAGAACACTGCATGGCTTCCTAGACACAGGATCAGATTTACAACCTAGGTTTTTAGGTGGGATTAAAGGAGAACAGTGACTAGGGAAGAAAATTAAGAAGAGGATAAACACTATAAGAACGTTGGAGCAAGCTTGGTCTCTTTTTAAGGATATGGTAACTGAGGCGCAAAATCTATATATAACACGTATCAACAAGGGATCAAAGAGGAAAAAGAATAAAGAACTGGCATGGCTCACTGTAGAGGTTAAGGAAGCGATCAAAGACAAAAAACCTCATTTAAGGAATGGAAAAGATCAAAAACGGATGAAAACTGGAATAAGCACAAACAATACCACCGCAGGTGCCATAAGGTGATAAAAGTGGCAAAAAGAGACTACGAGGAAAATATAGCCAAGGAGGTGAAAGACTTCAAGCCGTTCTTTCGATATATTAAAGGAAAACGACCCGCGAAGGAAGCGGTGGGACCGTTGGATGACCAAGGAATAAAGGGAGTGCTAAAGGAGGACAAAGAAATCACCGATAGACTGAACACACTTTGTGCATCTGTATTTACCAAAGAGGATATACACAGCATACCGGAACCCATCAGGCTATATGCTGGAAGCGAAAACAGGAAACTGATAGGGTTGACGGTCAGTCTAGAAGAGGTATGCAGGCAGATTGATAGGCTTAAGAGCGATAAATCCCCGGGATCGGATGGCATCCATCCGAGGGTTATCAAAGAACTGAAAAGGACCATAGCTGAACTACTTCAATTAATAGCCAATCTGTCGATCAAAACAGGAAAGATTCTAGAAAACTGGAAGGTGGCGAATGTTATGCCGATCTTCAAAAAAGGTTCAAGGGGAAATCCGGGAAACTACAGACCGGTGAGTCTGACCTCGGTACCGGGAAAGATGGTAGAGGCGTTGATAAAGGACCGCATCATTGATCACCTTGACGGTCCCGGTCTGATGAGAAATAGCCAGTACAGTTTCAGCAAAGGCAGATCTTGTTTGACAAACTTGCTGCACTTCTTCGAGGGAGTAAACAGGCAGATAGATAAGGGCGACCTGGTCGACATTGTATATCTGGACTTTCAGAAGGCGTTCAACAAGGTTCCGTATGAACGACTACTTCGGAAAATTGCGAGCCATGGAATCGAGGGAGAAATACTCACATGGATTAAAAACTGGCTGGAGTATAGGAAACAGAGAGTGGGGGTAAATGGGCAATACTCAGACTGGAAGAGCGTCACCAGTGGGGTGCCGCAGGGCTCGGTGCTTAGACCCATACTCTTCAACATCTTTATAAATGATCTGGACATAGGTACAGGTGATCAAATTTGCGGATGATATGAAGTTAATCAGAGTAGTGAAGACGCAGGGGGATTACGAAGATCTACAACATGACATAATCAGGCTCGAGGAATGGGCATCAACATGGCAGATGAGGTTCAACGTGGATAAAGTGATGCATGTCGGTAACAAAAATCTCAAGCATGAGTACAGGATGTCCATGGCGGTACTTGGAGAGACCTCCCAGGAAAGGGACTTGGGAGTTCTGATTGACAAGTCGATGAAGCCATCTGTGCAATGTGCGGCGGCAACAAAAAGGGCAAACAGAATGCTAGGAATAATAAAGAAGGGGATCATGAACAGATCAGAGAAGGTTATCATGCCACTATACCGGGCCATGGTGTGCCCTCACCTAGAGTACTGCGTACATCAATGGTCGCCGTACATGAAGAAGGACACAGTACTACTCGAAAGAGTCCAGAGAAGATCGACTAAGATGGTTAAGGGGTTGGAGGAGCTGCCGTACAGTGACAGATTAGAGAAACTGGGCCTCTTCTCCCTCGAACAGAAGAGATTGAGAGTGGACATGATCGAAACATTCAAGATACTGAAGGGGATAGACTTAGTAGATAAGGACAGATTGTTCACCCTCTCCAAGGTAGGGAGAACGAGAGGGCACTCTTTAAAGCTGAAAGGGGATAGATTCCATACAAACTAAGGAAGTTCTTCTTCATCCAGAGAGTGGTGGAAAACTGGAACGCTCTTCCAGAGGCTGTCATAGGGGAAAACACCCTCCAGGGATTCAAGACTAAGTTAGACAAGTTCCTACTGAACAAGGACGTACGCTGGTAGGGCCAGTCTCAGTTAGGCGCTGGTCTTTGACCAAAAGGGCTACCGCGTGAGCGGACTGCTGGGCGTGATGGACCACTGGTCTGACCCAGCAGCGGCATCTCTTATATTCTTATGTTCTTAGGGAGGGTTTCCATATCCTCTCATTCTGGGTCTGACCAGTCATCAGGCTGCTCTGTCTGGCTCTGTGGTTTAGCCTGTGAAGACCGCTTTCCAAGTCTACCTCCCCCTTTCTTATACAATTTCCTTGGGACCACGGCAGGCATGGAGCCTGACTGGTCACAACCTGCAGCAGTGGAAGATTAACCCCCCCCCCCTTTTTACAAAACCGGGCAAGAGGTTTTTAGCACTGTCCAGCACGCTGAATGCTCTGCGCTGCTCCAACACTCATAGGAACTCTATGATTGTCGAAGCAGACCAGAGCATTCAGCGTGCCAGCCGGTGCTGTAAACCTCTTGCGTGGTTTTATAAAAGTGGGGGTGGGGGTGGGGGTAAGTGATTTTCCCAGGGTCATAAGGAGCAGCGCAGGGTCTGAACCCGTACCTCTAACCACTATGCCACACTCTCCATTCAGAATGCCCAACAAAATGGCCAGAGTTGTATGTGCGGTTTCATGCAGGTCACACTCCTCCATGTCCTGTTAAAGTGTAAAGATCATATAAATTTTGCTTAGATTTCATTCTCTTTCTATAATGGGATAATCTGGGTTTCTCTCGTATGTTTTGGAATTCCATCACTATTTTTCACCCTACCTCCTTTGCTGGTATTCCTGGCATCTAACACCCTCTCTGTGAAAACGTATTTCCTGATGTTACTCCTAAGCAAAGGCAGTTGGTAGCTCAGCTGTTTGGGGAGGTCAAAGTGGCTGGGGCTGAGGCAAGTCCTGAGTCCTTACTTGTCTGATAACATGTGGAAAGAAAGGTTGGCAAAATAGCTGCAGATAATACATATCTTGATATCTAAAATTAATAAAAGGGATACAGACTGAAGAGTCTGCCCAGCACCATCCTCATGTTCCAAATTATTTGCCATATGTGGGACCGTACAAGTCTGCTCAGTACCAGCCTTAGTTCATCAATATATACCATTCATTTTTTAATTATAGATCTTCAGGGATGGTTAACAAGACTAAGAATGCTAATGCCTCTGTATTGCTCCATGGTGTGACCTCACCTGGACTATTACATTCAATTCTGGTCTCTATCTCAAGAAAGATATAGCGGCACTAGAAAAGAACATAAGAACATAAGCGTTGCCTCTGCCGGGTCAGACCAGGGGTCCATCGTGCCCGGCAGTCCGCTCCCGCGGCGGCCCCCCAGGTCCATGACCTGAAAGTGTTCCCTACCTAACCTAAAATATCCATACCCTATTCGCTCAATGTCCTGTAAGGTAAACCTCTATCTGTACCCTGTTATTCCCTTTGCTTCCAGGAAATCATCCAGTCCCTTTTTGAACCCCAGAATTGTACTCTGTCCTATCACCTCTCCGGGAAGCGCGTTCCAGGTGTCCACCACCCTCTGAGTGAAGAAGAACCTCCTTGCATTCGTTATGAATCTGTCTCCTCTCAGTTTTTCTGAATGACCTCTTGTTTTTGTTGTCCCTGCTAGTCTAAAGAATCTGTCCCTCTCCACCTTCTCTATGCCTTTCATGATTTTATAAGTTTCTATCATGTCCCCTCTCAGTCTCCGCTTCTCCAGAGTAAAGAGCCCCAGCCTGTCCAACCGTTCGGCATATGAAAGGTTCTCCATACCCTTTATCATCCTCGTTGCCCTCCTCTGGACCCTCTCGAGTATTGCCATGTCTTTCTTGAGGTATGGCGACCAGTATTGGACGCAGTATTCCAGATGTGGGCGCACCATTGCTCGATACAGTGGCAGGATAACTTCTTTTGTTCTGGTAGTGATACCTTTTTTGATAATGCCCAACATTCTGTTCGCTTTTTTTGAGGCCGCTGCACATTGTGCCGCCTGCTTCATTGTGTTATCCACCAATACCCCCAGATCTTTTTCTTGGCTGCTTCCCCCGAGTACCCTCCCTCCCATCGTATAGCTGTACATGGAGTTCCCCTTCCCTATGTGCAATACCTTACATTTCTCCACATTGAAGCTCATCTGCCATTTTTTTGCCCACTCAGTCAGTTTGTTCAGGTCGCTCTGCAGTTCTTTGCATTCCTCAACAGTTCTGGCCCTGCTGGAGAGTTTTGTGTCATCCGCGAACTTGATAACTTCGCACTTTGTCCCCGTTTCTAGATCATTAATAAATATATTGAACAGCAATGGTCCAAGCACTGACCCTTGCGGAACACCACTTGTGACCCCTATCCAGTCAGAGTAGTGTCCCTTTACTCCTACCCTCTGTTTCCTGTCCGCCAGCCAATTTTTGATCCATCTGTACACGTTCCCTTCCACCCCGTGACTCCACAGTTTCTTCAGTAAGCGTTCATGGGGCACCTTGTCGAAGGCTTTTTGGAAATCTAGATATATAATGTCTACTGGGTCACCTTGGTCCAATTGCTTACTTATCCCCTCAAAGAAATGCAGTAGATTTGTTTGGCATGATCGGCCTTTACAGAAACCATGCTGGCTTGATCTCATCAGATTATTTTTTTCTATATGCTCATTGATACCTTCCCTGATCATTGATTCGACCATCTTCCCCGGAACAGATGTTAAGCTCACCGGTCTGTAGTTTCCCGGGTCGCCTCTCGATCCTTTTTTGAAGATCGGTGTAACATTCGCTATCTTCCAGTCCTCCGGGATTACCCCTGTTCTCAAGGACAGGTTGCAAATATGCTGCAGTAACTCTGCTGTTTCATCTCTGAGCTCTTTTAGTATTCTCGGGTGGATCCCGTCTGGGCCCGGAGCTTTGTCTGTTCTTAATCTATCTATCTGCCTGAGAACGTCTTCGAGGCTTACCTCCATGCATGATAATTTCCCCTCTTGGTCTCCCCTGAAGATTTTTTCCGGTTCTGGCACACTGGATGTGTCCTCTATTGTAAAGACCGACGAGAAGAACTTGTTTAGCCTACCAGCCACCTCTTTTTCCTCTTTCACCACTCCCTTCCGGTCACCCTCATCCAGGGGCCCCACCTCCTCCCTCGCTGGCTGTTTCCCTTTCACATATCGGAAAAATGGTTTGAAATTTCTTGCTTCCTTTGCTAGTCTCTCCTCATACTCTTTCTTGGCTTTCCTGACTACTCAGTGACATTCTTTTTGTTGCTTCCTGTGCTCTCTCCAGTTTCCTTCAGTTTTGTCATTTTTCCACTTCCGAAATGATTTTTTCTTGTCTCCTATCACTTTCTTTACTTCACTGGTTATCCATGCAGGGTCCTTTGTCTGATTCTTCTTGGAACCTTTCCTAAATCTTGGTATATATAGGTTTTGTGCCTTGTTTACTGTGTCCTTGAATAGGGACCAGGCTTGCTCCACAGTCCGAGTTTCCTTGGAGCTGTTTTTGAGCTTCTTTCTCACCATTTGTCTCATGGCATCATAGTTCCCTTTCTTGAAGTTAAATGATGTTGCCTTGGTTCTCTTTCCCATAGGTAGTCCTACTTGCACTTTGAACTGAATCATGTTGTGGTCACTGGTTCCTAGTGGTCCTATGATCTCCACATCCTTCGCGGGGCCTTTCAGCCCATTGAGGATCAGATCCAGAGTCGCTGATCCTCTCGTTGGTGCCTCGATTAGTTGTTCCATGAAGCAGTCCTGGACTGCTTCCAGGAACTCCGTTTCCCTTGCACATTTTGAATTTCCAAGACACCAGTCTATCCCAGGATAGTTGAAATCTCCCATAACTATGGTGTTTGGGTTCTTGCATTCCCTTCTCAGCTCGGCTACCATTTCTGTATCTTCAGCTTCAGTTTGCCCAGGTGGACGGTAGAACAGTCCCATCTTTATCTCGGATCCGTTGCTTCCTGGTACTTTGATCCACAATGACTCCAGTTGGGCATTTGTCTCTGCTGTGTCCACAGTGGTTAAGTGGATGGTATCCCTTATGTATAGTGCTATTCCTCCCCCCTTCTGGTACGTCCTGTCTTTTCGGTAGAGTTTGTATCCTGGCAGTACTATGTCCCATTTGTTTTCCTCGTTCCACCATGTTTCCGTGATCCCTATGATATCTAGTTTCTCCTTATTGGCCATGACTTCTAGTTCCCCCATTTTGTTCTTTAGGCTCCTTGCATTTGTATACATGCAGTTCAAGTCTTGGCATTTTCCCTTCCTTTCTATTTTACCTTGCATTTCATGCTTCATTCTGTCCCCTTCCTGGCCTGTCAACTCCTGAGTATTGTCTATTTTGTCCTCTCTTTGTGGTAGATTCCTATTGTCTTCCCCTTGTGGCGTGTTCCTATTGTCCTCCTCTTGTTCTTTCTCATCATCCAATCCCTTCCAGTATGTTCATCCTTTCCCCCTCTCGCTTCATCTGACTCCCTTGTTTTCTCATAGTCTGTTGCTTACCACTTGTGTCTTCCCCAGAATCTTTCCCCTCAGTACCCTCACTGGGTACTGTTTCCCGAACCATCGATACCAGGTCGACTGTCGGCTTTCCCCTTCTGCTTAGTTTAAAGCTTGCTCTATCGCTCTTCTGACGTTATTTGCTAGTTGTCTAGTTCCCGCCTTGCTCAGGTGTAGACCATCCTTCTTGAAAAGCTTGTTCTTTCCCCAGAACGTTGTCCAGTTCCTCACGAAGAGAAATCCCTCTTCCTCACACCATTTTCTCATCCATGGGTTAATTGATTGTAGCTCTGTCTGCCTCTTCGTTTCTGCCCTCGGTACTGGCAGGATCTCTGAGAAGGCTATCCTCTGGGTCCTCATCTTCAGTTTCCTTCCTAAGATCTTGAATTGTTCAGTCAGTGCATTCCTGCTGTATTCCCTCCTGGTGACATCGTTTGTCCCGACATGGACTATCACTGCTGTATCTTCCATCTCTGCTCCTTCCAGGATTCTCTCAATCTTGTCAACGATGTCCTTTGTTCTTGCTCCTGGGAGACAGGTCACTAGCCGATCCTCTCTCCCTCCTGCTATGTGACTGTCAACGTGCCTCAGGATTGAGTCTCCCACCAGGATTGCAGATTTCCCTTCTTTCAGCCTCCGTGTCGGTCGCAGGTCTGTGTCCTTGGTGTTCTTTGTTTCTTCCAGCAAGGTTCCTCCGTGGGTATCCTCTACCTTGGTGTCAGATGTTTCTTGTCCTCTGCTCTGTGTGTCTTCCTCATTTCCGTGCTCCTGTTCTTCCACTCTCCTGTAGGCATCCTCGATGAACCTCTCGAGCTCCCTGACTTGTTCCTCGATGCACTCCTCTCGCATGGGGTCTTCGGCTGTCTGGAAGGGGGCTTCGGAGATGTAGAGTCTCTCCAGCTCCTGAGCTTCAGTCGACTGACTTCGCTCTTCAAGCTTTCCAGTTCCTGGCATCGTCCGCACACATATGACTGCTGCCCGGAGGGGAGGTAGTCATACATGTGGCAGTCCGTGCAGTACACTGGGAAGCTCATCCTTCGGGTTCCTTCTGCTTCCATATTTGTCCGCTCTCTAGGAGTCCTGTTGCTCTTTGCTAGTGTGTTCACTCCTGTGCCTGGCTCTTCCTTACCTTCTTCGTCTTTCGCTTCCTTTTACATATGCGCTTGTGCTATTTGCCCCTTGCTTACCCTCTGTGGCTGCCTTTTCCTTTAGCTCGTGTTCTCTCTTTTCTTGTCCTGCTGAGCTTGTTACTGCTGTCTCTGTGTATGTGTGTGCGCTACCTTCTTAGCCTGCTTCTACCCTGTCTTCAGTGCCTTCTTGCCTGGATCAAAGAAGAGTGACCAAGATGATAAAGGGGATGGAACTCCTCTTGTATGAAGAAAGACTAAACGTGTTAGGGCTCTTCAGCTTGGAAAAGAGATGGCTGAGGGGAGTTATGATTGAAGTCTATAAAATCCTGAGTGGTGTAGAACGGTACAGGTGGATTGATTTTTCACTCCGTCAAAAATGACAAAGACTAGGGGACACTTGATGAAGTTACAGGGGAAAATACTTTTAAAACCAATAGGAGGAAATATTTCTTCACTCAGAGAATAGTTAAGCTTTGGATCGCGTTGCCAGAGGTTGTGGTAAGAGCGGATAGAGTAGCTGGTTTTAAGAAAGGTTTGGACAAGTTGCTGGAGGAAAAGTCCATAGTCTGTTATTGAGACCGACGTGGGGGAAGCCACTGCTTGCCCTGGATTGGTAGCATGGAATGTTGGTACTCTTTGGGTTTTTGCCAGGTACTGGTAACCTGGATTGGTCACTGTGAGGATGGACTACTGGGCTAGATGGACCATTGGTCTGACCCAGTAAAGCTATTCTTATGTTTTCAGTGTTCATCCCACACTTTTTTGAGGAAAACAGTGATGGAATTCAAAAAAGTGTGGGAAGAACTCAGAGGATCTATAATTAGAAAATGAATGGTATAAATTGATGAACTAAGGTCGGAACTGGGCAGACTTGCACGGTCTGTGTTCCGCACATGGCAACTCAGTTTAGAATGAGCTGGAGAATGGGCTAATTAGGAACATGAGGACATTGCAGGGCAGACTCTATGGTCTGTATCCCGCAAACAAAGAGATGGTTTGGATAGCCTGGAGTGAGCTTCAGTGGCAACTCCTGTAGCTGGAACCTAAGGACAGTATTAGGCAGACTTTACAGTGAATGGCCCAGAAATGACTAAGAAAAAAAGACAATTTAATGTGATTATGAATTTATAATCCATGTAAATATTGGCCATACTGAATGAATCATTCAGGTCTTTATCTGCTGTCATTTACTGTGTTACTATGTAAATGCCTAAGAATAAAGTGACAAAGAAAATTAAACTTCAAACTTCTGTAAATATATTTGGTCTCTTAGGCAACTGAATTAAAGTGGATTACAAAAGTGTCAGTACATAGTGGATGATACCTACATCTCTATAGGAGCATATAGCCAGTTTTCCTCCTTCTCTCCCACTTGCCTGCAGCTCTCTCACCTCTCACAGGCCCATAGCTCATCTACCCCACTCTCTCGCATACATATCTTCCCTCTACCCTCTCCTCCCCTCCTCAGAGCTTTTTCATTTTGCTATCTCTTAAGATGGAGAACTGCAAGATTGATATTGCGTTTTTTTTGCACCACCTTGCTTGTTTCAAAGCCATTTTTGGTTATCTGCTCAAAGACACGTACACTGCTTTTAGTCCATATTTTTATCTGTCTACCCCACATCATCTGGACCCCTGAAGAAGGCGTGTTCACCGAAACACGGACCATGTAGGGTCCGGTTCAACAATCACATGTGTACTACATATTTAGACTTATATTTGTATTTTACTGTGAAGAGTGAATAATAAAATCTTTCAGAACATCCACATTCATAGTTTTGTTTTTATCGATTGTTCTCACTGTGGAATATTGGGTCTTCTTTTTGTTTTTGTTAGGTTGACAGGTTCTTCATGAGCCTCAAGTTGATCAAGCTGTTTGAGACAGGGTAACCAGGTTACCCATTACAGAAGGGAGACTTTTGGCCAGTCCTGGAATTCTGCCAACCTCATTCTGGTGCATTAGGGGACCCACAGCACTGATTTCAATGGATAGAATCATGGACTACAAATACTACACTGCTTTGGGATGTACTGTATTTTTCGCTCCATAAGACAAACTTCCCCCCCCCAAAAAAAAAATGGGTGGAAATGTAGGTGCGTCTTATGGAGCAAATAACATTTTTTTTTAAACCTCCCCGTACCTTTTTTTTAAAATTCTGGTGGTTCAGTGCTGTAAGTGTAAAGCAGAAGAATATGCCAGAACTTACCTCCCTCGAGACCAGGTCTGGAAGTAGTTTCAAGTTTCAAGTTTATTAAAATATTTTTTAAAATCGCTTAATCAGGTTTCTAAGCGGTGTACAATATAAAATTTACATTAAAAAACTCAAACACCTCGGCTTACTGCTGCAGTGATGTCCCTCACTGGACGGCTGCCACCTCATCTGTTGCAGCTGAGCAGCGCACAAGACAGGTGCAAGCTTTACGCACTCCTGCCTGGCTCCACGCAGCTCTCTGAATAGCTGCTGTCGGTTCTTGCGGAACTCAAGGGGGTTAAGTTCTGGCATCCTCTTCTGCTTTACACTTACAGTGCTGGACCACTGGAATTTAAAAAAGGTACTGGGGGGTAGGGGGTGGCCTGCCTGCCTGTCTATCTACCTACCACTAGACCTTCCCTGTGCCCTGTACCCTGTCCTGGCTTACCACTAGACCACTAGAGGGGGGACAGGGCAGGGCGGTGTAACAGGGTACACCATTTAGTTCAGGATTTTTTTTTTCTTGGTTTTTCCTCCTCTACAGGTAGGTGCGTCTTATGGTCAGGTGTGTCTTATAGAGCAAAAAATACGGTAATTTTAAAATCAGGACTGGCTAAAAAGTCTCATTTCTGGAATAGGTAACCTGGTCACTCTAAGGGGAAACGTGAAGGGATTGCGGTCAACTGAGGAAAAGAACTGGCAGCAAATGTCAGCATTTTACATGATGGTAGGTAGATCTGGTGAAGGTTGGGGGCACTGCCTGCAGGTGCATATGAGCAAAAGGACAGCACTAGAAAAGTGCATGCACTTGTTTATGTTTCTGTGTCTCTGGAGAGGACAGTCTCATGGAAATAAAGCTTCTTTTGAAAATCTGGGCTGGAATAGAGGGGCTCATTGGTACCCGTGCATTTACTAAGCGGAGGGAAGTGGTCAGTCCAAGGATTTTACCCTGTTAACTATTAAATTACTTGGGCAAATTCCTTGAACACTGACCTAATACTGCCTCCACTCTGCCTATATCCTTTCAGAAACATAAAAAAGCTATTGTTTTCCACTTGTGAACCTTTCATTATTTGTAAAACTTTGTAAATTTATATAAGAACATAATTGCCATATTGGGCCAGACTGAAGGTCCATCAAGCCCAGTATGCTGCTTCCAACAGTGGTCAACCCAGGTCCCAAGTACCTAGCTAGATCACAAGTAGTAAAACAAGTTGCCCTTAAATCTCACTCTTTTGAGCAGTCCACCAGAAGCGATAGAGAGTCAAAATGAATTGCCTAGCTTCCCTAATTCTTAGACCACTGCTGCAGAACTGCCAAGTTATCCAGCTCCAGGAGGGGACATTTTGGTCAGTACTGTTTTTGAACTTATATCCCAATTCAATGTTCTATTTTCAGTCCCTGATCCCTAGGGTTATCAGACTTCCAGGGTTACCAGTCCTCTTATAGAGGACTCTCCGGGCTCCCGGATGGACTTTCCAAAACCCGGCATTTGTCCAGGTTTCGGAAAGCCCCAATGAGCTCTGCCCCCCCCCCCCCCTCCCAAGCTTTAATAAGATCAATGCCAGTATGTGTAAATAAGGCTTTAAGCGGATGCTCTGAGTCTGTGAATATTATCTTCTTATCTGTGGGAGTTGTATAAGGAACAGATCATTAATAATCTTGACGGTTTTCTGCTTCTATTATAATATTAATAAAGTTATAATTGTCTTCTCAGCTTCATAAGCAAGCCTTCAGCACCCGGAATGCACACAAGGATGTCTGGATGTGTGAATATGGAATCAGTGCCAATACTGCTGTGTTCTGAGTCCTGCCCTTCCTCGCATCTGAATTTATAATAGGGCCAGTGCTGGGAGCCACAGGGAGACTTAAGCCTGACTGAAACATAACCTGCAGGTAGACTTTCAGGCCCTTTCCTCAATTTCAGGACTAATTGCCGAAGAGCCAGGAACAGCTTGCATCAGTTCTCAGAAAGGATTTTTTTAAAACTAGGAATGAGAATATCAACCTAAAGGGAGTGTAGATTTGATATAACACCTTTCTGTAGTATAATCAAAGCGATTTTCTCTTATTATATATGCAGGTACTTTTTCTTTTGTAGCCGAGGCAATGAAGGGCTAAGTGAATTGCCCATGGTCACAAGCCCCCTGATTTGTAGCGCTATTTAACTGGTCATGAATGCTTTTCCTTGCCAGTTAAACAGTGTTTGGCCAGCTAACTGCTAATATTAAGCTAGCTGCCTATGCCACACAACTTAGCTGGCTAACTACGAATATTCAAGCACTGGTCGGCTAAGTTTAGTGGCCAAATTGTAACACCTAAATAGCAGGCCTGTCTTTGGCTGCTCTTAACCAGTCAGCGCTGAATATTGACTTAGCTGTTTAAAGGCTCCTTGTACTAAGTAGCGTAAGAGCATTTTACTGTGGCTGGTGAGGCAAATGCTCTGATGATCATTGAATTCCTATGAGTGTCGGAGTATTTAATTGCCGGCCTGCGATAAAATGCTCTTATGCTGCTTAGTAAAGCCCAGCATAAGTTAATAGTGACAAAAAAACACCCCTGGATATTTAATGCTGGTCACCTAAAATGGCCCAGCATTTGGGCTCACCACTGACTACAGAACTTAGCTGGGCTGCTTCCTATGGTCTGAATATCAGCCCTATTGCCGCCAGAACAAATATGAAGAGTAAACAAAACAAAAAGAATAATGCTGCAAATGACATGGGAAACAATAAGAAATTACATTTTTGGGTCTTCCCACTTCCTATTTTTTACTCTGTGGACTCCAACCTTTTCCTAGGGCCATGTGGGAATCATGCAGAGACAGTGCTGTGTAGGAAGATCCTTTCTGCAAAGAGGGCTTATACAACTTCTGTGGATATTTGTTGGCATCGTATAATTTAAATTTGATTGCAGAACCCTGCAAGTACTGTATGTTAGATTAAATAGAAATAGATCAGTCAATACTCAGCTGCTGTGATCAGCTTTTTTTTTCTAAATTGCTGGCTGTGGTTGTTTAAATAAATGTGGATGGCCAGTGCCACTATCTGCAGAGTGAGCAGCACTGAACATCTGGATAGATTGATGACCTCCAGCATTATCCAGATAGCAGCAATATTCAGTCTGCTTTTGTTGTCCTAAGTTATCTGGATAGTGGATGTTTTTGCTGTTATCCAGATAATTTCCTAGACCAGCCCATACTCCTCCCTGGTACCATTTGAATAGCGCTACTAAGAATCATTGGATAGACCTAGGCTGCAGCTATTACCTGGATAGCAGCTACTGCTTTCTGGATAAGAGGACATGAATTGAAGTTGCAGGGTTGTAGACCTAAGAGCATAGCTGCCTCCAGCCAGAACAGGGCGGGGCGGGGCCATATGCCTGGGGTTTCCCAGAGAAAAATAAGGTAACCCTACTGATACCACCAATTGAAATCAGTGCTTCAGATAGGGTTGGAGAAATCCAGCCTGAGTTTCCCTTTTGAACTGGGTAACTTGGCTGCTCTCCAGCTCTATCCATTAAACTTCTCCATTCAAAGTATGTGCTTGCATAGTCCTCAAGCTCACTCACAAACTATAACCCACGGCCAGGCTCTGCACTTTACCCTGCTACTTCTGGAGAGGAGAAATAATGGTGGGGGAAGGGGTCCCTGTTCTGCCCCAGCCCCACCCAGTTCTGCCTCTAGCCCCCATCCCCACAAAGTCTCCTCTCTTCTAGACGAGCTCCAGCTGCTTGGTGAAATGTGTGTGACATAATCCGCGCATGCTCAGAGGCCCTCCAGATGTGGCCAGAGCTCATTGGGGCTTTCCAAAACCTGGACAAATGCTTGTTTAGGGAACTAGAAGTCAGTATATACAAAGAGGAAGCTATATCGGCAGGCATTTCTGCCTCAGGGTATCTTCTTACCTGGCATTTGCACATGAAAACATAGGGGTCAACTTTTCAAAATGATTGGGGGTGCTCAACTCGGCACACATTATCATGTCTGTAAAATGGAAAACAAATAACAGCAGGGTCATGGGCACAACTGGCCGGGCCTTATTTAGATGTAGAGCACAGCAGATAACACACATTGGAAAGACTTGAAGCTACAAAAAGAGCTAGGGCAGGGGTAGGCAATTCTGGTCCTCGAGAGCCAGAGCCAGGTCAGGTTTTCAGGATCTCCACAATAAATGTGTATGAGATAGATTTGCATCTCAAGAAGGCAGTGCATGCAAATCCATCTCATACATATTCATGGTGGAGATCCCAAAAACCTTACCTGGCTCCGGCTCTTGAGGACCGGAATTGCCTACCCCCGAGCTAGGGAAACACTGAATGTTCCAACAGTCTCTCTTCCTTCCCAATCTCACCTCATCCCAGTGGCGTACCAAGGGGGGGGGCAGGGAGGTGGTCCGCCCCAGGTGAATAGGGAATAGGCTGCCGCCGGGGAAAGTCTGCCACTGCCGCTATCGGGAACAGGCCGGCGCCGAGTTCTCCCTCCCTGCTTTTCTTCCCCACGGGGCCGACCAACTCTCGCCACCCAAGATGGAATCGGTCCAGAGGAAAGCTACTAAAATGGTGTGTGATTTTCGTGTATGGGGACAGACTTAAAGATCTCAATCTGTATACTTTGGAGGAAAGTTGGGAGAGGGGAGATATGATTGAGTCTTTTAATTACCTACATAATATAAATGTGCATGAGTCGAGTCTCTTTCATTTGAAAGGAAACTCTGCAATGAGAGGGCATAAAATGAAATTAAGAGGTGATAGGCTCTGGAGTAATCTGAGGAAATACTTTTTTATGGAAAGGGTGGTACATGCATGGAACAGTCTCCCAGAAGAGGTAGTGGAAACAGAGACTATGTCATAAGAACATAAGAAGCGCCATCTCCGGATCAGACCTTCTAGTCCAGCGATCCGCACACGTGGAGGCCCTGCCATGTGTACACCTGGCGTAATTTTTAGTCACCCATATCCTTCTATGCCTCATAAGAACATAAGACATAAGAAGTTGCCTCTGCTGGGTCAGACCAGAGGTCCATCACACTCAGCAGCTTGCACCCGCGGTGGTCCAGCAGGTCTATGACCTGCCAGGTGTTCCTTGACTTAGCCCTATGATCCCCCTTTTTCTTCTATCTATACTCTTCTTAACCTATCTCTACTTTTATCTGTACCCCTCAATCCCCCTATCATTCAGGAATTTATCCAATCCTTCTTTGAATCCCTGTAGCGTGCTCTGCCCTATCACAACCTCAGGAGCGCCTTCCATGTATCCACCACTCTCTGGGTGAAGAAGAACTTCCTGGCATTGGTTCTAAACTTGTCCCCTTTCAGTTTCTCCTAATGCCCCCTTGTACTTGTGATTCCCCGTAGTCTGAAGAATCTGTTCCTTTCTACCTTCTCTATGCCTTTCATGATTTTGAAGGTTTCTATCATGTCTCCTCTAAGTCTCCGCTTTTCCAGGGAGAAGAGCCCCAGCCTTTCTAACCTATCAGTGTATGAAAGGTTTTCCATACCTCTTATCATTTTCGTTGCTCTCCTCTGGACCCTCTCAAGTATCACCATGTCCTTCTTGAGGTACGGCGACCAATACTGGACACAGTACTCCAGGTGCGGGCGCACCATTGCACGATACAGCGGCATGATGACTTCCTCCGTCCTGATCGTGATACCCTTCTTAATGATACCCAACATTCTGTTTGCTTTCTTAGAGGCTGTTGCACACTGTGCCGATGATTTCATTGTTGTATCCACCAGCACACCCAAGTCCTTCTCAAGATTACTTTCCCCTAGCAATGATCCCCCCATTGTGTAGCTGAACATTGGGTTCTTTTTCCCTATATGCATGACCTTGCCTTTCTCTATATTGAAGCGCATTTCCACTTTTTTGCCCACTCTTCCAGTTTATTTAGGTCCCTTTGCAGGTCTTCACATTCTTCCACGGTTCTGACCCTGCTGCAGAGTTTGGTGTCATCCGCAAATTTGATAACTTCACACTTCGTCCCCATTTCCAAGTCGTTTATGAATATATTGAACAGCAGCGGTCCCAGCACCGACCCCTGTGGAACACCGCTCGTGACCCACTGCCAGTCCGAGTATTGGCCTTTTACTCCAACCCTTTGCTTTCTTTCTGCCAACCAGTGTTTAATCCATCGGTGAATATCCCCTTCCACCCCGTGGTTCCACAGCTTCCTAAGTAGCCACTCGTGGAATCCCTGAAGTGACCAAACAGAAAGGAAAATAAATTCCTCTCATTAACAAGACACATCGATGGCAGGGCTGCACACGATGCTACAGAAAGACCTGGGCTTTATCCCCTGTCCAAATCTTCACCTTGTGGAGTTTTTTTGGCAAATTTTATTGTCTACTATTTAAAGCCATGAATGGAGACAGCACAACCTACTTGAATAACTGCCTTATCCGAACTACCACAACCAGATAAAAAAGAACCCAGACACCATTCATGCACCCCGCAATCAGAGGCGTTAAATGCAAAAAAATGTACAATGGCCTACTGGCCACACAGTCAGAGAAACTTGACCACCAACTATCCAATCTACTGATCATGACACCAGAATACAAAACTTTCAGAAAAGAAATAAAATCCCTGCTATTCAAGAAATCCATCAAGACAAACTTACTCCGCAGGAAGCATTTCAATCCCCCCGAAGTAACCTGCTCAACTATGTAACTCTTCTGGAAATGTCAAGATAATCACTTATGTAATCCGCCTTGAAAATC